>NC_134576.1:130357026-130677026 GCF_050947875.1 Dermacentor variabilis
TTCAACCAGTGAGAAGAATAATAGGAACTGGGGGGGGGCTCAAAATTTTTTGTTATTTACAACCACACGAATCCAACTGACAATGGAGCCAATGAAAGCACAGTGGAAATTACCGTATTTATTCGCGTATAACCCGCACCAAAATGTGAAAAAACGCGTTTAAAAAGTGGGGGTGCGGGTTATCTGCGAATTTTTTCCTTGGGAGGGGGGGGGTCGGCTTCACCGCAATGTGCGGCGGCCTCCCCGTGTAGTCCGCCATCCCCATCGTCATCGACGCTTGTCAAGCCGATGAAGGGCCAACGAAAGGCCAGCATTGTTGAGCCTCGCGTTAGGCGCTGTTTAGTGTACTTACCCCAGTTTGCACTGTTTGCCTGCTTTGTTTTGGCATCATGAGTGCGACTCGACGGCAGTGTTTCACAGCGAAAGAGAAGCTAAAGATTATAGCCGCTGCCGAAGAAATCGGCAACAGAGCTGCTGCAAGACAGCATGACGTCGACGAGTCGTGCATTCGCGACTGGAGGAAGAAAAAAAGAGAGTCTCGAAGCAACGAACCGGAACAGGCGAGCGTTTCGGGGTCCGAAGACTGGCGCGTACCCCCACCTCGAGACGCAGCTTGCGAAGTTCATTGAGGAGCAGAGAAGTCGTGGCCACGCTGTTTCGACTGAGATGGCGCAAATGGAAGCCCTGAAGTTGGCCCGGGAATTGAACATTCCACGTGAGTTTCGTGCAAGCCGTGGATGGCTTCAGCGCTTCATGCGAAGACATGGATTTTCTATGCGGCGGCGAACAACCATGTGCCAGCGGCTTCCTGAAGCCTACGAGGAAAAGTTGTTGAACTTTCAACGATATGTGATCGCACTTCGGAAGGAGCACAGCTATTTGCTGTCTCAGGTGGGAAATGCTGATCAAACACCTGTGTACTTTGAGATGCCGATGGACACGACCATGGAAAAAAAGGGCTCCAAATCAGTCAGCGTGCTGACCGGCGGAAATGCCAAGCTGCGCTGCACAGTCATGCTATGCGCTTTGGCTGACGGCACGAAACTGCGCCCGTATGTGATTTTCAAACGCAAGACGCTACCTAGCATTCCACTGCCCCCAGGAATCGTTGTGCGTGCGGAAGAAAATTCGTGGATGAACAGTGGCCTAGTCGGTGACTGGCTTCGAGTAATCTGGGAGCGAAGACCAGGTGCCTTGCTGGCACGCCGGTCGATGCTCGTACTAGATTCCTTCAGAGGCCACTGCACTGATGCGGTGAAGGCTCGCCTTGCCGAGACCAGCACCGACCTCGTCATAATACCTGGCGGCATGACGTCCATGCTACAGCCACTCGACGTGTGCCTGAACAAGCCGTTCAAGGCACACGTGAAGCGGCTGTATGCCCAGTGGATGGCCGACGGCATGTACGCCCTCACACCGACGGGACGCGTGCGAAGGCCTGATATTCCATTGCTGTGCCAGTGGATCGTGGATGCGTGGAAAGCGATACCGGCCGATTTGGTGCGCAAAAGCTTTAAAAAATGTGCGATCAGTAATAGTCTGGATGGTTCCGAGGACGACTACGTCTTTGAGAGTGGCGATGAAGCCTCGGATGGCAGTAGTGAGAGCGGCGTCGATTAAGAATCGGATAACCAGTGACGTGGTGGCGGTCGTTTGAATAAATGTTCTGAAAACGAAATGATCACTGAGTGTGAGTTGCATCTTTCTAGCGCTCATTTTTTTTTTTTCAGGTAAACGTGCGGGTTATACGCGAGTTTTTTTTTTTTTTTTTCCGCCGAGTTCAAAGTTAGGGGTGCGGGTTATACGCAGGGGCGGGTTATACGCGGGTAAATACGGTAACTGTCCGTTTGCCAATTGAAGTGTACGAGGAAAAGGAAAAGGAACTACTTGCAGTCAGTGGGAGCTGAACTCACAGCTCCTGCATGACATGTGTGATGCTCCACCAAATGAGCTGTAGCCACGGCTGCCGCATCATCCACGTTCTTGGTTTTGTATGTGAGCTTTATCTAAACGGGGCTTCATTGGCTTCATTGTCTGTTGGCTTCATGTGGTTGTTGAAAGGTTTCAAGAGTGATGAAACTACAGTTCAACCCTCTTATAAGAATATTTTACTGCAAAGGACATTACATTCTTATCGCCGATCATTCCTATAAGCAAGTTATGCTAGAAGATGAACAAAGAAGAGATTTGGACCTGTTACTCCAAGGGAAAGCACGTCGCTTTCACTCTTTTAGAGAAAAGCCACCATCTGTTAGCTTTGCTTGCTTCACACAAAGCTTGCTGACAGCTTTGTTTAAAGAATCTAAGTGTCCACATAACGTAGTGACAGGTCCTTGCAAAAACGAAGCTCCTTAGAGATTTAATCATCTGTATGGCTTGCAGCCAGTACGTCATCAGGCTTCGTCATCAGTTCATCGTCAGGCATGTCATTGGCACATTTTACTCTAAAAGTTGGCTCACAGTGACCGCATCCATTCATATAAATGATAACGTGGCTTGGGAACATTCTACTAAGCAGGTTGTTTTGCCATAGAACACATATTAAAGCTGACGGTGCCGTGCCTTTTCATTCTTATTTTTTGATATATTCTTTTAACCAGTTATCACATAAGTGGATTGGACTGTATAGTACAATTTGCCTTCATGTCTACTTTTAGTAACTTTTGATGCAGGCTGCTGAATTGTGTGTTCTTGCCTTCTCATTGCAGCTCTCTAGCACTTATCCAAGCCTTGCTACAGCCTTACAAGAACCGGCCGTGGGCCCAGACAAACTGGATACTCATGAGGCTGTGGAAGGTATGCCATTACCTTTGTGGCATTGTTTTCTTGCGCGGAATGCCGCGAGTGATTCTAGAAACAGCAGAAAATCAAATGAAAGTCGCTGTGCATCTCTTTGCATCTTCTTGCATGCTCATCAAGCCACTGTCTACATCCATTGTTTATTTTCAAAAAAATCTCATCAATGGCGTCAATCTGTCAACTTGTGTTAGATCCATAACCAAACACAGCATGAAGCAAGTGTGTGTAACCTCTTTGTTTTGTTCATCTCCTTTGCTGCTTCTAGGGCTGTGGGTATGCCTTTCGTTACACAGTGGCACCACATCTAGTCGAGAGGATGGCTTCCAGGCCCGTGGAATCAACTTTACCCAATCATCCTGGTGAGGCATCAATTAGCAGATGTGTGAAGGCGCTGGTGTCACAATTTTTCTTTACTCTATGAAACGAGGGTGGGTTGTTGAATTCTTCTTACACTAGCGAACTTTCGTTCAGGGGCACTTTGGACTCCATTTAGGTTGGGTAAAGCTCCTGATAGCTGACTGGGATCCCCACCTTTAACTCTCTGTACAGTGCAATTTTCTGTTAAAGGAAACACTGTAACCCTGTCGTAATGTCAAAACAGAATTCCACATGAAACATTCAACGTGAAAGCATCGCCTAGGCTGTTTACACTTGTTCTTTACCTCTTATCATCATAGCTTCCTGGTACTGAGGTCATTAAGCACTAGCACCGACATTGTATCTGACTGTGGTCCTGTTTTGCCACTATCGCAAATGTATCCGAACATTAGCATAGTTCACATGAAGATGGAGGTTTGAAGTGACTGACGGTGATTGGACGAGGCATGTCGCTGGAGCTGACGTTTAGTGCCCTTGTCCCCTCATTGAAATGTTGTCTGACAACAGCTTATCACAAATATAGGATGACGTCTTTCACTTTCTGATTCCTTCTGGATGCAGCGCCCTGTCCGAGCGTGTTTTTCCAGAACCACATTGGCCGCTGGCTTGAGGACCACCCAGAACCAGCATCTGCTTTCCTGGGCAGCGTCTTGACGCAGCTGAATTGGTCCTTCTCCCAGTTCATAAGCATGCTTCAGGAGGTGAGCTTTCTCATTCGTGTGCAGAATTCGTGCTAGCTAGGGAGAATTTCAACTGTTGCTGGCAGACAACCAAGTTGGTTGCCAAAACTGAGACGCATATTTAGAAGCATAACTGGACCAGGGTAG
Organism: Dermacentor variabilis; assembly: GCF_050947875.1. Taxonomy (NCBI): domain Eukaryota; kingdom Metazoa; phylum Arthropoda; class Arachnida; order Ixodida; family Ixodidae; genus Dermacentor; species Dermacentor variabilis. The sequence continues at coordinate 130,361,031 of NC_134576.1, forward strand.
GGCACAAGGAAACGTGAGGGCAGGACAGGAAGCGGCTAGTGTCCTTGCTGCCTGTTTTTGTTTATGTCCTGTCCAGCTGTGCTGATATTGCTTTCGGACGCTAAACCTTAGTAATAAATCAACCATTCAATCAATAAACTAAATAAGCACACAAACAAACATGTCTCATTTGTCTTACCTAACTAGATTTCATCTTGAGGAACACAGCACGAACACACTAACCGTATTATAACCACTTTCACATGTGACCTGTTGGTGCAAGAAAGCAATGGGATAGGCACTGGTGTCCTGGCAGCCCAGCACCTGTCCCGTCACTTCTTTCTAGTCCGTGTCTCTGTTTGTGCTATGTTCTTCAAGAAGAAATTGCACCAACTCACCCAAATGTAAATTCTTTAAACCTCGCTAAACAGAAATTTTTGATTTGGCCTCATTACTACATGATGAAACACGCATGCAATTAGCTTGGTTATGTATTTGGTAGGGCATAACAAGATGTGCTATGTATGTATGTGCATACATACGTAATGAGAAGCTTTCCAAATCTGGATGAAAGATGACACAAAAGGATGGTGTTCACTGACGCATACCTTTGAGAGGAAGTGTGCTGACTCACTCGGATGGTAGAAGTGTTGCATAATGTAAGTTGAGCAGCAGGCCGTATTATAACCACCTTCACATGTGACCTGTTGGTGCAAGTTTGAAACCATGGTGTGTCACTACGTGGGGCTGTGTTGGTACGATGGCTGCACCCAAGGACAGCCACAGCATCATTCATTTGTGCAGTCAGATCACAGTGCTATTCGTTGTTTGCTTTTCAAATGTACATGCACCAGCTAATGATACCCGGCCACAGCGGATGCATTTCAGTTGAGGTAAAATGCAAAAATGCTCATTTACTTACACATTTAGGAGCTTTTTCAAGGACCTGAGGCAGTCAAAATTAATTCAGGGCACTCCACTGCGACAACTCTCAGAGTCCCAGAGTTGCTTTGCGAAGTTGAACCCGATCTATTGTTCGTTCGTTCGTTCGTTCGTTCGATCAATCAATCAATCAATCAATCAATCAATCAATCAATCAATCAACCAACCAATCAATCAATCAATATATTGTCTACTATGACTTCTTTCATAGCTGCTATATTGCTTTGGGATGTTAAACCGCATGAATGAATCACAGAAGTTTTGCAAAATAAGTCTCCGAAAATGACAACCACATCCTCACGGTGGTATATTTGCTGTGCCAGAAAGTGGATCTCGAGAATACTTTGGCGTGCACTTTTGTTCATGGCAATTGCGAGAGCATGTCATCTGGCCCCTTCTCTTTCAGATCCAGAATGCTCAGAGCAGGCCCGAGCGGGTATTCATCAACTCACAACAGCTGAAGATCTGTGCCACCTGCTTTGACCTGTCACTGGGCCTACTCCGTGTCCTCGAGATGATTGTGAATGTTGCACCGAGTCTCGTCACCAACCCTACAAGGCCTCATTCTGAGCTTCTGCTGGCCCGCATTTTTCAAGTAAGTGCAACTGGCATGTGATCAAGTAATCGATGTAATCAGCTAAGTAATTAATCAACAGCGCCTGTCACCCTGTGAGTTCGGACGTCTGCACGAGCGCATGGTTTGCGTAGCAGCCACTACCTTAGAGCGTTGGCCACCGGTTGAAGAGAGCCCCCTGAACCATCTCAGAATCTGTCAACAGTGAGTCCAAAAGCTGTAGCTGCAATTACAGGATTAATTGTATTAGCTGTCACCAGGTTCTGCATACCAGTCTGTGGTGCTAACTGGGATCCACTAGCCAACGCTCCGTGGAATCGGTGACTGTGTGAACCATGCGATTGCGCATTTGAGTTAAACACATCCCTCGTCGGCACTAGCCCTTGCGTCCTCTCAATGTCTCATATCCTCCATGTAAAGTGTGGTGAAAGCAGTACACAACATTGTCGAATCTGGTAATAGGATTTCATTCTAAGCTTTAGAATAGGTCTTTGGTTTAGAATGATGATTTTTAAAAATCAGCATGTTATAACGGAACAAATCAATAAATTCATTTCTTTACATTTTGCTTGCCATTTTCAGTGGCTGTGGTGTTTTGGTGTTACAAGGTCGTGGGTTTGAATCCCAGTTGTGGCAGCTGGATTCTGATGGAGGCAGAATGCAAAGACCTCTGTGTGCTTATAGGTTTAGGTACACATTAAAGAAATATCATAGGTGATGTAAATAGTTCCGGAGCTTCCTACTAGGATGTGTCTTGTAGCCCCAGTGCTGTTTTCAAGCATCAAGCCCCATAGGTTTTCAATGCTTGACTACAAATTAGGTTGTTTTTGTTCTCGTATAGATAGATAGAGACTTTACTTACGGGAAAGGGGCAGTTAGTCGGCTACAGCTGGTGCTCTCTAGCCTGCTACTGGGGAAGAGCGAAGAGCAAGGAAAGTATGGTGATGAATGTTGGTGGAGAGAAGGGAAGGAGTGAGTGGCATGGGGCCCATTAAATCATGTTTCAGTGATGGCTTTGTCACTGCAGTGTTGTCGGCAGCGAACCCACTGACAGTGAGACAAGATCAGCCTTTTCTATTTCCCATCGAAGTGCAGATACCTTACTGTTGACCTTATACAAACTCGCTGATCACATCACCCAAGCATGACCTTAGGATAAAGGGCTTATTATGACAGCATCCATGGACACCTGCATGCAGTTGATCCAGATTGCAAATTTTGTATGCCCTGAAGATTATGCAAAGCCAGGAAGCATCTTTGCTATGCAGGATTATCTAGGGGTTGTCTAGGTCAGAATTCGTCGCAATGTTTGTTTGCTTCTGTGTAATTTCGATGCTGCGTGTTTAAGACATCGATCTGATGGCCAACCGTCGTCAGCCATCACACAGAAGGAACACTTGAAATTGTTGTCCTGTGCAGGTGCTGAGCCACATCCTGAACCGGGTGACGTCCCGGTGTGGCTGCTTCGACTTGGTGGTCGGCATGGATGTGGCAGGTCTGGAGGCCATTGACCACTTTCCCATAGTTGCTGCTGTGACGGGCATCCTAGTCGCGCTTTTGCTCAAAGGATCCGTGGAGAGGCAAGCATAGTTTTGCATCAATGTTTGCGCACTACCTGACAGACGTAGTGAGAGAGAAAGGACGCTTAAAAGGCTTCACCTCGGGAGCTTTATCTAAATACATGGTAATGAAATTGTTTTGCTCAGCCCCCACTGCACTGAACTTGATAAGGTTTGTCGAACTTAAAAAAAAAAAAGCTAAAATCCAGTGACTGTAGGAGGGAGAAAAATTGAATACACTCACGTAACGCATTTTCTACCTTGTAACTTGGCAATCAATGAGGATATCAGAATTTTGTAAACTGCATCTATTGAGAAATCTAAAGCAGACAAGATTGATATATTATATAGCGCTCTCAAATACACCTCCTATTTGTGGGTATAGGACTTTTTCAAAACCGTTGCAAGTATTGTAACAAGTTTACTTATGCTGTTAACTCATATATCAAATTTGTCTGCTTTAGATGCTCTAACAGATGCAGTTTACAGAACTGCAATACTTGTTCTTGGTGCATATTTATGCATTTCTAAACTGTGTACATTTATTTCTTTAAGCTTGCCAGTTAATGGCAGTTCTTGTAAAAAATCTGGGTGCTTAAATCAGTGTTCTTCTGCCTACAGTTACTAGAATATAACTTCCTCTCTCAAATGCAACAGAGTTCATTCAAATCAGTCCATCAGTTGCTGCAGTAGAATACTTCCATGTTTTACATCTACATTTGAATAGGGAAATCGGAGTTGACTCCAAGCAAAAGGTTCCTCCATTATGGCATGCACTGCAACACCACCAGCCTCGCTGCTTTCGCACCTCTCGCCTCATTTTTTTCGCATCTTTTATTTCCAGCCGTGAAACTGCCTTGTCGGGTCTGCTAGCCGAACCGTGCTTCCAGCTGTCGTCCCTCGAGTTCCTGCTGGGTGGTGGACCCACGTCACTGGTGATGCAAGAGGGTGCTTCGGAAGAAGCCGACACTGCCAATGACTCGCCAGTTTTCTCGCTTGCTAACTGTAAGTCAGTCCGCAGACATGGTTGATGGGCTGTGTATGCAGCACAAAAGCGTGCTTTGTTTTTATTGTTCTTTTCTTTTCCCAGTGCTATATATGTTTCAAATAATGACTGACTGTCGTTACCATGTGCCCATGTGCTCACATGGCTGCATTCGTATGCAGTGTTAATGAGAACCTTGGTAATGAGCTCAGCTTCCATTAGCCTAAGCTCAGTGGGGCAGGGAAAGTGGCTTAAATGATGTTCCATTCGGATTAAAAGTGCATTTGAAGTGTCCATCAAATTACTGTAGATGTCCTGTTATGGTTATTTCTAATGCTCAAGCAAACGGGTGCTATGCAATCTTTCGGAACTGCTATTCGTTGAGAACTAGGTAAGTGCTATAAACTATTGGACATCTAAGGAACCGCTAAGAAACTGCTAAGCAATCTTGTCAGTACTGTCTCTGTACAGAGAACCATTTTGCTAGGCGAAGTGTCATTAGCAATTCAGTCACAGATCACTGTGGGCCATTTTGGTATTACCACTATTGTCATTTGGTGATCGTGCATTTGGCATATTGAGGTTCAAATCTACATCGTCTTCATATGTCCTCATGCCTCCCATGCGTCTACATTGATATTAGTGTTCATGGGATTCCTTACTGTCAGCATAGCCGAGAGATAGCTCAAGTTTGCCTGAACACAATCTCAACTGTAATTTTGATATCAACATTTTTGCATAGTCATGTGAATGGCATACAGTTCTGAGATGAGACATGGCACTTCGAGCTGAGTATGAGCCATGGAGCAGGTCTTTATCCCCATAACTCTGTTGGAAACTGAATGGCTTCCATACAATTTTTTTTTACATTATTTTTATGCTGTCTTGCTCATTCATTAAACACATTGCCCAGTTTCTCTAACACGTATCTACATCCACGATATACCGTTAAGCTGCGGAAATATATCCATTAGAGGCTCTCAAAGTTGTACAAGCATAGTGTTCCTGTATGTTCCTTTGCAGGGAGCAGGGTTATGCAAAAGTGCATCGTCTTGCCATCGACTTTGTTATCTGGGAAAACCACTCGTGCTTACAGGAGCCAAGCCAGCGTGTGGAAAAAGATCCTTCAGCACTTTATCTCCATCGGTACTATTTTAATGAGGCTCAGATAACAAATGGTGACTGAAATGTGCCTCTTTAAAGGCAGTATTTGACAATTGGAGATATGTGCTGCACGTATAAATGTCTCTGCAGCACTGATGTCATTACCTGGCAGCAGATGGCACGGCTACCCTTTGTGCCGGTGTTATTGTCATGATTCCTCGTTGTTAAAATTCCTGCTTAACTACTGGGAACTCCAATGCGAGACCATTATGGCCTAAGTGAGTATGACAAACAGCAATTAAAGTGTTGAGGCCGTCAAGGAGTCTCAGCAATGCTGAAACTAGCACTGCTTGGGCCGTGCAGCTGTTGAGTTGGCTTCTCCACTGAACTTTGGGGTTTCAGGTGACACGAGGGTGGGGCGTGGAACACAGACACTCAACACAGGTTCCCTACAGAAGCCTATCAGTAACTCTATACAAGTGCAAGTCTCTACAGTGCATAATGCCATGGGCAAAAAGGTGTGTAGACTACATCAGTGAGACATCATTTACTCTAAGCTTTTCTGCAAATCTCATGAGTGGTGTTCTGCTGCGCACAATCACACAGGATTTTGGGGTAAACCGGCTGTTCTCTGAGTGTGATACCATGATTCTATTAGCACTGACATGAGCACAGATGACATGTTCACAGAGGCTGCACACCTCATTGAACTAATCCAAATATGTCCTGTACACTACCATGCATACACGCAGACTCTGAGGTGAAGGAGGAAGAGGTGGAGCAGGCGCGGCAGCTGGTGCAGCTGGTGCAGAGCCGGCAGCCGCCGCCCGTCACCTTCGACGAGGACCACATCTGCACCATCTGCTACGCGCAGGGCAACTCGGTGCGCTTCGTCCCCTGTGGGCACCAGTCCTGCCAGTGAGTGTGAGACCGAAGGGCGAGACTTAAGCGCCCTCTGGTGCATGACAAGACAATTAGTGGGCTGTCATGTGCTCATACTCATTCGTACTCAACCATACAAGGTTTCAAAGCAGCAGGGCGGAGTGTTTTTTGCTTTCCTTCTTAGAAGAAAAAAAAAGAAGCTGTCAATGCATTCTGCCAGCACTAACCTATAAGGCAGAAACTTGAAGGATAACAAGGAAGCTTTAGAAGAACTTAAGGACTGTGCTGGAAGCAATAACATGACAGGAGTAACATTAAGGGACAGGAAGACAGAGGTGTGGATTAGAGAGCAAATGGGGGTAACCAATATTGTGATTGACATTAACTCTTTCATTACCACGTCTAATCAAATCGATCAATCGATGCTTTAGATAGCCGATTTCGACATGTTGGAGCCATTCGTTATCCATGTAAGGCCATCCAGTAGTTAGCACAGGCACTGAACTTTCAGAATCTCTGGTGATGTGATTTTTGATGGACCTTTTTGCAAACTAACGTGCATATGTTGTAGCAAAGTTTAATGTGTTGAGAGAGCATGTGACTGATTAGTGTAGCTGTATATAACTATGTATAACTGATAAGAGTAACTATACATAACTGACTAGAGTAAGGAAATGCAGCCAAAGACAGCAAAAAAATAGGCGGGGCGATGAAATTTACAAGCTTAGAGTGGAGTCAGATTATGCTAGACAGAGATAATAGGAGATTGTTCGGAGAGATCTTCATTCTAGGAGATTGTTCGGAGAGATCTTCATTCTTTATTGCACATAAAACTGGATAATGATTATGATGATGGAAATTGTTCCTGCCATTGAGTGTGCAAGTACTTTACAGCTACTCAACTGGACACATCGCGTGAACGGCCACTTGCTGCATGTTGAAATACTTAGCAAGCAGAGTACTGTATGTTCCGGGGATAGCATTGAGGATAAACGACTAAGAATGCATTTGCCTTTTTACAAACATTCTATTCTGAGTTATGAGCATAAATGGCTATTTAGAATACAGAGACGTTTGTTGATTTCTGTGTTTGCTTCGTTAAACAGAAGTCTCGTGTTTGACATGTACTACTTTCACAATTGTTTCATAAAGTCTCTTTCTCATTGCTCTTAATAGCATGCAAAATACAATCATTTAGGATCATAACATACCTACCTGCGAAACATTAGCGCACTTGCAAAATCTATGAAACAGACTCAACCAGGTACAGACGTGTGCGGCGGCTGTTAATAGGAAAGCCCCAAAACCGCTTGTTAAACTCAAGGCTACTTGAGTTTTGCTTTTTAATAATTGCTCTTTGTGTTAAGCTCCATTTCTTGCATTGCAGCGTCTGCATCCTGACTCACCTTGCCAACAGCAAGGAGTGTTTCTTCTGCAAAGCCGTCGTGGAAAAGCTTGACCCTTGCAGGACGATACCTCCCCAGTGAAACCACCAGCCTCTAGACTGACACGTCACAGTTGTGGCTTTTGTCGTTTGATACTATTGCATCATATAACATTGTTTGCATTGAGCTGTACAGTAGAACATGTTTGTTGTAAAGACTGTTGTATTTAAACATTGGAGTGGATCAGTCTAATGCTTACGTGAGATAACATGCTGTCTTTGCTCTGTGCTGTGTCTCTTCACAGCTTGGCAGCATGTAAAAGTTGTTGACATGGTGACGCAACAGGTCTGCGAAAACTCTCTGCTTTCTGTTTTTATTGTGGCCAGTTATGGTACATTCTTCTGGTTCACGGATTGCAATGGCATTGGCCTCAGTCCAGTTCAATGCTAAATGTACAGCTGCTTGCCAGAAGAGTCTGAGATCAACAGTGGAAACAACTCAGCCCTGCCTCTGCTGAAAAAGAAAATGTGGGGGGGGGGGGGGCAGGAACAAGCACAAAATCGCACCAGTAACAAAAGTTGTGGTTGCTACTTGGCCAGAACTCCACCAGATCTCATTCGTACTCTCCGGACAAAGGTAAGAGCACTTCTGAGTGCTCTAACCTGGAGCACTGCATCCTTGTAGGCAAGTGTATTCCGCCAGCCGAATGCAAAGCATGCCACGAGAACATTTGAGAGTGACCAGCTGAATGTACTGGAAGTTGCCTTTGTCTGACAGTTGCCTTGACTGGCATCTTTGCCCTGTTGTGCATCCTCTTGCACCTAACAGCCACTAATTGCTTCATCTTTGTCTGACATTCTTTTATCACAATGTTCACCTTAGATCAGTGCGAGTGAATCAATGAGACTGTGGCCCCCAGCTCTCACGTGATTCTTCCCACTGCCACATTTTATATGTGGCACCAAGCAGAAGCAGAAGGCACTGACTGCCGAGGATAGCTGGTGATGCCTTCTGCTCAGCAAGCCAAAAAAAAAAGTAATTTAACGATTACTTCTGCTCAGTAATGTGATAGGAGCAGACGACACCTTCTGCTCCTGCCTGGTGCGACGAGGGAAAGTGTTCCATGGGACCTGTCGTGTAAGTCGGCCGCATTCTTGTCAGATAGTTTGTTGCGTAGCATTGCTGTCGCAATTATCAAATCTTATGTAGCCAGGCACCATCATTTCTCGTCAGTAGCTTCCAGGTGTACTTTACAAGGGTGGCCTAGGTTTTAATAGTAGAGAGAAATACTGAACCAGTGCACGAAATGTATTTAGCTCACTCATAGTTACACCTCGTAATCATCAACACTTTAAGGCAAAGAAAAGAATGGTTATGGGCTCTCTTGCTAGAGAAATGCTTTCAATTAAGGAGTCCTTGATATGGTAGAAATTCTTCGCTTGCAGATTCTGGCATTTAGGAAAAAGAATCTGTGGAATTCATTAAAACGTGGATGATTTTCCCTACTCTTTGGTGAAAAATCTCCTGATAGCAATCCCCCATCTGACAAGTTACGATAAGACGGAGTATCGATTTTTTTGTCAGCCCATCGTCGACGTGGTATGCCCGGTTCAGTACTTTCCTGGCTTGGTAGGTTCTGGCCGGGCCACTTAAGAATGGCATTGTGTAGTATGTGCCACCGCATGCTGCTTATGCAAATCACTGTAGGAAAAGACATGGCAGACATGATGCTTGCAGATACGAATGGCAATGAGGAGCACAAATAGATGGGCAGCCGCATTTCAAAGTATTTTGCTGTCCCTGGCAAGAGCAAATTATTACGCCTCTCTACACTTCGGCACCAAATTTAGGTGTGGCACACCGAAAAATTTTGATGTCACTTTTCGAGGCATTAGCTATGGGCTAATTCTAGTACAAAAGTTTAACACAAAGGTTTCTGGTTATCAAATTATTGTCCTGTGGTCACCCATAAAAGGCATGAATAAAAATGCAAAACAAAATTTAATTGGCATCAAACTTTGCATCTAGTGTTGTCTGTTACCTGCTGGTGAAACATGCCGATGAAGTGGGGTGATGAGGTATGCTGCATCCTTCCCAAGGTGCTGCGCTAAGTCACTGCCTGTTTCGCCTACAGGATGAAAGGCCCTGTAGTTGGGACACTAAAGTATACACCAAGGCAGGACTGATGCTGTGTCCTTTCTGTTTGCCATCTATTTATGCCACTCACCGGCAGTCATGATGAACCAACTCGTAAAACAGAACTTATTGTTACTTACAGACAACCTTGGTTTGAAACAATGGTCGCCGATTCTCAAGAAAATAAAAAAATAAGACGTGGGTTGTAAACACTTGCTGATCTTTGCATGCCATGGAACATCAGCTTAGGTATTTGTCTGACACTGGACATATCCACGCAACTTCACTGATTTTGAGTTCAAAACACTACAAGTCAGGCAGAGTGGTTATGAAGCTTTTGGAGGCACGCCGTGGGCAATAGTTAATGATGCCCTAACGAGCAACAGAGAATTTGTTTAGCTTAGTGAAGTATTCTTCCCAGACTCTATTTACGTTAATTTGGTAGAAAAATGGCTTCATATTAGCAGGGAATGCAGAGGGCAGCTTCCCTTCCTGATTTTCATGCCCATATCACAGTGCCGCTACCTCAGTGCAACGTCACAGATTTTGAAGCATTATCTCTAGTTCTGGCCATTTGTGTTCAGAGAAAAAAAGAATGTTAGAACTCGCTGTATTGGACCTCTGGTTCGTTCAGGATTCAACGCAATCCTCGTTTGTCTACGACCTGTGAACTAATCATGAGCAGTCACTGTCAAAAGTTATGATGTCACTAGAAGCCAGTGTGGCAAGAACCTCAACATGCCATCACCGCCTGTCTTTTGCTTTTGAATCTCTTCTGCAACTTGCAAATACTCCACCAGCATAGGACTGATGCTTCTGGTAGTTTAGAAATGTAATTTACTAATCCAGTTTATCTCAGTATTCCTCTGTAGTGTCCCTGTTAGTTAAATTGATAAGTCAGGCTTCTAAAAATTATGACTGTGCCACTTTCACCTGAGAGCAGTGCTTTCATAAGTGAAAAACGAAGTAAACACTTGAACAGGTGGAACCAGCTCCCACAGGCTTTTTTGATCATTCCAGCAATATTAGGCCAAGATTAGTCAACGATTGGTACATAAAAGTGGATTACATGGCACTTCAATGCAAAAGTCAGTGCAGCCTGGCCACTTTTATTCAATTTTCTTGCACATTAAGTTATAGGTACCTGCTCCCTCAATACTGCTTTTGCAGGCGCGTGGTGCCCCCTATGTCCAGCCCTCTGACCAACCAAGGGAAGAAGAGAATCAAATCTTACATTGTATATAGAGCACAGGCATTTCCATTACGTAGATGACAGACCCTGTAGCAAATCCATGTTTCTCTGTTTGCAGGTCATCTAAATGAAGGAGGACATGCGCTGTGTCCAGTCTCGACTCTCTGTCTTAGTGCACAGAAAAGGCTGATCAATTTTTTCAGGAACATAATCTATGGCTCCAGCTAGACTGATGTTCGCCTGCCCCTTCCTTTAGCAGTCAATTATGGTGGCACACAGTATGGTGGCACAGCAAACTTTATGGGCCTGGTGCAAGTTTGCAGTGAATAACACTGCTACCAGTACGGAAAGTTACTCACTGTTTCTGTTTGTTTTTTGCAGTTATGGTACAGTTGTGCTAGTATGTCAGGTATAATGTGTGATGTTGCTGAATCACCAAAACAAAGTCCTTGTGATGCTAACAGCTTTTTTATGCAGCTTTGTCTCGCGTTCCATTCTTGCGACATTCTGAAAAAATGCCGCATTTTTTGGCAATCTCCGTCTTCAATTGTTAAAGATAGAGGTTTCAAGTTGATATTTATTTGGTCGTAATTCATAGCAGTGGTAGACATCAGACATAGTGTAATAATATGCTGCAAAATATTTAGTTCACTTATCTTTAGGGGTTTATGAATATTCAAAAGTTTGAATATGCATTGAGCAGGGTGTTTGCTAGTATGAGATTCGTATCTTATTTGGCGTAATAATAGGCCATATAATATTTAGTTTTAAAATTTTTGGAGGGTTTATGAATATTCAAAATTTTGAATATGCGTGGAACAGATTGTCTGCTAGTATAAGATCTATATTTGCTTTGAGTATTTGCCATTTGTACTTGTTCAATATTCATTTCTGTTGGAATACGAGGCATAAAGAAACTTAATGAAGTCTTCAGGAAGAAAGCGAGGTGCAAATGGTGTCTGTTTCGAATGATTCCGCTGCAGACGGGCCACGGTTGTGCATTGGCGCCAGTTCCTGAACAAACGCACGGAATAAAGGAATAGACACCATCTGTCCTGCAAGATCCAGTTGTTCACTAAGAATGCCTTGCCTTTATGCAGCCTATAGATTTGTTGTCTGTATTTAGGCAAAGAAATTTAACACTTAGCCAGGCTCATCATGTTTTCATTACTTCAAAGCAATCCTGTGGTACTGAGGTATTACATCTAGTTCCTTAAACAGACACCCTACATTATCTGATGGCAAGCTGTTCTTTTGTGTCATTGCTGTCATAGTCATAGTGCACAAGATATGGCCATCTTTCAGTTGTTTCTCATTTACAGGTATCACACTAGACCAAATCTCAAGTTGTGAATGGCAGTCCCATATTAAAAAAATTTAAATAAGCCTTTCTGTTATCACATGAACAGCATGCGACACTTATATTCCACTTTGTTTGGAAGTGAGAAAATATTAAAAAGTTCATTTTTCGCTAATATTCATGTTCGATTGACTGGCAATTTCACTACTTGGACGCACCTACCAATTTTCACTAATTCACTTTTAAGTAACACTTTCAGCACGCATGTTGTAATTTTAAAGTTTTATGTGGCTAGTGCGAAGCGCTTGAGTGCACTTAGCAGGAATCCTTTGGTGTTTTTCATGTAATTTTCCTGCAGCCTTTCTCGGGCAATGCAGGCCAAAAACTACATGAAACAGCACTGTGTTTATTTGGTGACTTTTGAGACCGATAGCTTGGAACTGGTGTGCTAGTCTCAGGATTCCTACTGAATGGACGTGCCTTGAGCACCGAGCAGGCTGCTAAAGTTTACAACCTCTATATAACGAACACAGATTTAACAAATTATTGGACATAAACAAAATCTAAAATGTTTATCGTCTACATCAGTAGTTGGGAATATTACATATAATGAAGGCAGTGTCATGTAGGATGTGACTTCATTGCTTAAAGCGCTGTTATCACACATTTCGTGATGTCTATTGTGCTATGAATTTTGGTCATCAAAAACTATCACCTTTGTCTCTAACACACCCATTTTTATATCTTTGCAGACAGTCGTTGCTGAAACACCGTGTGCATTAGAAGGGCTCTACCATGCACCACAGCAACAACGCTGGTAAAACTGGCGCTGACATTTTCCTGAACATGTTGTGATGATGTCACTATTGCATTGCTTAGCAGTTTAGCGGAGTTTGTTGCTGGATGCATTGGTACATACTTGTAAATGAACAGGAAACCAGTGAAAAAAATGTGCTTGTCCAACGCCTTTTTCCAGTCCTGGGTTAATTCTGTCCACTTCTGCCATTGCGTATGCATGTTTGCTGGTTTCTTGTTTACTGCGTAACAGTCATCCAAGTTTAGCTACTGCTTGGTTCATAACGTTGTTCAAAATTGCAGCATCTTCAGGTGACCTTTACGCCTTCACTCAAAATTGAAGCAATGGCATTGCCAGTGCAACAAATTTGCAGGCAAGGGGTGGAATCGACTGGTACAAAGCAAGGGTAATTAGAGATCACTGAGAGAGGTCTTCATCCTACACTGGGCATAATTAGGCTGATGATGGTGAGGATCATCATTGCAAAAACTTACAAGGTGGTTCATCAAAGACTTGTCAAATGCAGGGTAATGGAAACTGAAAGGTGATGTTCTTTGCTGTGCCTAATTTGTGGCAGAGGATGTTGGGATATCAGTTTTGCATTTCAGTTTTGCATTTTTTTTGTTTTTTTTTTTGTTTTTGCATTGTTGGATATCAGTCAGTTTTGCATTTCAGTGTATCCTAAGTTATCCAGTTCTTTATCCAATTCCTGTATCCAGTTACTTTAAAGTTAATGAGCGAAATTTGGTTTATTTGTTAATCAATTGGTATTTTAACAAATAAACGCTAATGTCTGCCGCTACGAATGGTTTGTTGTAAAAAACGTCATTGCTTAATCATTGCTCTACATTTCATAATCACTTCAGTGAAACGCCCAGTATATCCTCATATGCACAGTTTGAGCATAAAATGCTTCGTTGAAATGTTCTTGTACCAGTGCCTGTGCATTCTACATTTTTACTTGTGTGAAGAATGTTCCCAAGATGGCTACTGCTTCACTCATAAAGACATCTACGTACAGTGCAGTCTATTGTTGAAGGGAACACATGAGTGCAGGACATGTGTGAAAATTTGCTGCTGGCAAGTCTGCTATTTCTCAGCTTTACAGCAGGCAAATCTTGGCTGGTGGCGCTGGCACCTCTCTGCTCGCCTGTGTTCTGTGTATTGACATAGTGTCAGTCATCGCTTGCGGGATGAACACCAGTGAACTAAGATCCACACAGGGGGGCAATTCCTTTCACAGTGGACAGGCACTATACAAGTACCACGCGAAGATTGCTGTTCAGTGTTTTTTTGTACAGCTTTTCTGGGCTTATTTGTGGCCTCCTGTTTGTAAAGAACTGAGATTTTTTTATGCAGCAAGAGTTCATATTTCTGAGAATGAAAAAGAAAACCTTACCGGATGCCAATTTTGGGCTCAGCTATTTGAAGAAGTTAACAGAAGTCGTCACTTGCTCTTTATCTAATGCCTTTACTCATTTAGCACGAGGTAACGGTTTCGAGTACTGGCCACGGGGGCTGCATTTTGATGTGGCTGAAATGCGAGAATACTTGTGTACTTATATTGCTAAGGAGTCCCAAATGGTCAAAATAAATCCGGAAGTTGACTTCAGATGTAGCCCTAGTTATGCTTGGGCAGGTTGAATCCCATTAATGAACTAATCAATCCATCATTCCAGTCTAGGTAAAAACAGTGAGTATTGGGTAGCACAGACCTTGGCCAAGCATGCACCTACAAACTATGTGTCTGATCATGGATTGTGGGGCTTCATGTGATACTACACTATTGTTTCGTTGCACCTGCAGTGCCGATTGTCAACAGCAACATTTCTTTTTGTTTAGTTTCTCTTTTCCCTTCTGCTGCTTCTTGAAATAAAAGCAATGAATTTGCATTATTACTAGATTATTCCTTGGCCAAAGGGATCAGGAGCAAGACTTTTAGAAGAGTAGCTTAATATACAGCCATACGAAGCCAACAACTAAGCTAAGGAACTCAAAAGGGTTGATTGCTAGCGTCTACAATATGAAGCCAAAGAAGGCAAGCCTTGGTTCTCCTTTAAAAAGAAAAAGTTTGTTTCATACATAAGATTTACAAGACAAATACTTCCCTGGTTTTTCATTCAGTGCCAAGCAAGAGATAAGAATGAGATCACAAAAACTGTGTGTTTCAAATGGTTAGCAGTGTTTGATCTATCACTAAGACTTAAGGTACCTTAACACAACAAACACGATACACAAAAGCTTTAAGTGTCGGCTTGTGTTCTTGTTTGTCGCATTAGTCGAACTTGGGTTATAGTCAAACCTCCGTATAGTGAAGTTGCGTCTGACACGCAAATATCTGTTATATCCAGTATTTGTTATAAGCGTATAATTGTTACATGGTGATGTCAATAAGACACATTTAGATTTATCTCATTATACAGCAACACCTCGTTACAACGAAGTTGAAAGGGCAGCAAGAATTTGTTGTATCCATATTACTTTGTTATATCCGTTATTACGTGTATTGCAGTGTGAATCTCTATGGGTATTTCAAGGGGAATTTCACTTTGTTATATTCATTATTTCATAATAGCAAGGTTTGACTATATCTGATAATTCACTATATCCGTGTTCGTTGTACCATAGTTCGACTGTAAACTATGCACCGCCTAGGATCGTATTACTTATTGAACAAAGTCGGCTGAAAATGCTGAATGTGCTTCTCATCCCTCTTTTTTTTTTTTTCCATTCTTGTTCCTTACTTGGTGCCACCAACAAAGAAATGGATCACATATACTAACCTGGCAATACTTGACAGGGACGAACACATTTTGAGATGAATCTCTTTCCATGTGTAAGCGTAGAATGCTTACCGTGGGTTAAAACTTTGTGTTACTAAACAATGTTGCAAGACCAGTTGCTGCCAAACTATTTTCCTCCACGTTGGCCTGCAAATAATGCAGGCAGTGTATGCAAAGTACTTCAGCAATTAAGATTTTCTGCCAGCATATGCTAAGTACTTCAGCAAGAATTGTAGTGTAAAGTTAGCAGGTATATGAATTGCCCAGGCACGGTGTTTTATCTAGATCTCGTGTGATATAGTTGTTGATTTCACATTTTCGAATGGCTTGTCAGGAACTGCAGTGTATGGATATTTTGGTTCGAGTTTTGTTTGATGCTCTTGTGATCACAATAAAAGTATTCTTAAATGATCATTCTCACTGCCTTCTGTCTTGTACAGCATAACCTCGGTATAATGAACACGAATACAACAACATGGATACAACAAATTAAACGTAAAGTTGGCTATTTTTTGCCAATATTACCATGTATGCTTATAACTAATATCGGGTATAACAAAGGTATCTTCGCGTTGGATACAACTTATTTGTTATAACGAGGTTCGACTGTGGTGCCTTTCCTGCTCTCCACGGAGATTTCAAGGAAGCTCTGAATTGTTGCAAGTCGTGGATTAGTTCATTGCTGTGACGCATAGAGGGTATGGCATTCTTCTATCGAGGACAAGGTCACGGGTGTGATTCTGAGCCACAATAGTCGCATTTTAATGGGGGCTGAAATGCAAAAACGCTCACATACTTGCATTTAGGTGAACGTTAAGGACCCACGGGTCATCAAAATTCCGAAGCCCTTGACAGTGGTGTTCCTCACAGTGCCGCTCGTGTTGCTTTGGGACTGCTCATTAAAAAACAACGGTACTGTGCGCATTTCTTTTGGCTGCGCTTGTGTGTAGCAACCACAGTACTAACAGGAACAGGACGAGTTATTGCGTCATGGTGTCATGGGGCACACGGCTCCTGGGTACAAAAACTGGTTTGCAAGTGTTACGGTAAATAAATTAGAATGCTCTGACAATTGCCAGTATTTTTTTCTATGGTATACACTGCTTATTGTACCTTCATTAAACACAGGCCAGAAAAGGAGAAGTCTGAAATGTTGTGTCAACATTTTAATGCCCGTGAGTGAATCAATCGGTACTCCAATGTATAAGGGGAGTTGTCTTCTTCAGGAACCCCGATAAAGACTGGCACTCTTGTCGAATTGTTGGCTCCAGGCTGACAGACGGACAGACAGACAGACAGACAGACAGACAGACAGACAGACAGACAGACAGACAGACAACGAACTTTATTTAATCCTGAGGAGCTACTTTCAGGACCACCTAACGGGAGGCCATTGTAGCAGCTGGCCGCGCCCATGTAAAGGACAGAACGCCGTGATGCTCCGCTCTTTCCTGGGCCCTCTGGATAGCCTGGGCTTGCTTTCGGAGTACCGTGCTTCTGATGGCCTCCTCCCATTCGGCTTCACTGGAGAGGAAGTCGTTAGGCAACACGGGACATCGCCAGAGCATGTGAGCCACTGAGCAAAAGGTTTCAGTGCAGTCGGGACAACTATAGGGTCCACATCCGAGTACATCCTACCAAGGAATCACCGTGATGGGAAAGATCCCGTCTGCAGCATTCTAAGTGTAGCTGACTGACCTCTACTGAGCTTTGGGTGAGGCAGAGGATAAATTCTCCGACCAAGTTGGTCCTCAGCCTGGACCAAGTTGGTCCAGGCTGAGGTTTTCCATTTTCATAGCGTTGATCACTTCTAAACAAATAGCTTCTTTTTGATGCCTGTGCCTCTTTCCATCCATTACAACCTCGTTATAACAAACTTGCAAGTGACTTGAAAATACTTTCCTTATATCCAATATTCAATATAACGACATCTTCATTACATGCGAACATAAAAGATTTTATACTTCGCCATAGCAATAATTGGTAGTACATGTGTCACTGTTCACTACGTAGAGGCTCAACTGTGCTGCCAGTACTGCTCAATTCCTTTAAACTTTTTACTGGTTTACGAGTGCTTCATGCACCAGAATAAGCCAGGACAGGACAGGTGGCATATGGACAGCTAGAAATTACCCCCCATCATCATAATTACTAATGAAACCAACCAAATTCTTGGTTGTTTACATCGTAACTTTTATCCAGCACCTCCTTCTGTTCAACTTCTTGCCCATCGGACATTAATCGGACCGAAACTTGTATACACGTGCTGTTTCAGAGCCTCACCTAAGTAGCCTTAATAAAATGCTAGAATCTGTACAGAACCGTGCAGCAAGATTAATTTTTTTCAGAATACTCTCATCATTCTAGTGTCACCAAACTAAGATTTCATACAAACTTTGGAAATCTTTCGTCACACCGCAGAATAGCATGTCTGTGCCTATTCTTGAAGTTTTATGCATCACGCTGTGCTCTTGCCATCAAGCCAGCCCATCGTCATTCAGATCATACCAATCACGCAAAAGCTGTATACCAGCCATCTGCTTGTACCACTGCGCACCTTTCTTCACTTTTTGTCAAAACATCACAAGATTGGAACGGCCTTCCCGCTGACGTTGCGCTCCTTTCCAGTAGCACTGACTTCAAGACGATGATAAAAAAATTGTATAACATTCAACCCATCTGCATATAGCCCACCCCTCATGTAAAACCCCTTTACTGGGGCGTCTGAGGTATTGTAAATAAATAAATAATAAAACTGGTAGAACAAGGAATGTCACTGATGCCAATGTTTCGACAAAGGGACTCGTCTTCTTTGGCAAGCAACTGCTGCCCTGACGGAAGAGAATTGTTCCTTCATCGGAATGTTGGCTGCAGCGACATTTCTTTTTCTAACACTGTTAGTCATTTCAAGCCTCCATATCTTTCTGTGGACCTCGCTCTTGTCTTGGACAGCTAGGAAAAAGGACACAATCAGTACCGAGTGCAGCAAAGACAGTCATTTGCTTTATTGCTCTAAAGAAAGCCATCAAGAACAGAAACATCGCATAGAAATGAAACAGCATATTCATGGCAGATAAGGAGGTTATAAAGGAAACCTTCGCATGTGTGCCAGTTCGAACAACACAAATATTAAAAGACAGCAAAGCTGTGTAAGGAACTTTTCGCACCCTTCAGAAGTCCTAAGGGTCTGGTTTGCGAATGTCCAATATTTACCTAAGACTTCGCAAATGCCTCTGCCATCATCATCAGTCTATTTATGTCAACTGCCAAACAAAGACCTTCAATCTTCAATTACTCCCATCTTGTGCCAGCCGATTTCAAGTTGTGCTTGCAAATTTTTTAGTCTTAACACACCATCTAGTTCTCTGCCTTCCCAGACTGTGTTTCCATTCCCTTGGCACCCATTTTGCAATTCTAATAGACCGCTGGTTATTCATCCTGTGCATTGCATGGCCTGCCCAGCTTCTTTTTTTTCATCATCATGTCAACTAGATCACAAGCTACCCATGTTTGCTAAGTCACAATGTTGTCATCAAACAGGCGTAGCCAATTATCCTCCATTATACATAACCTCCTATTTAAAACGCTTATCTGTATCCTACCTAAGTACTTTTCTTGTATCCATTATATCCAATGCGTAATATGCTGCGCCAGCTCTACTGTTGCCAGCGTCTGACTGCACATTTCCACAGCCTAGCAGGTCTGCGCTACTGGCCATTTCCTGGGCAACATTTGGTGCTGGCCATGCCGCTGCCACACGAAAACTTTCGTGGCATTCCCCTTACCAACTTCTCTATGAAAGAAATTGGCTGACTTCGGTGCCAAACTTTTACTGCGACAGCAGCAGAAGGCTCTAACAGCTAGCAGACATAACCGTCTCAAGAACAACTTCTTTGAGATGCAAACAGCGTTGCCATCATCCGCTACAGTATTGCTTGTTGTGGTGCTCTCCGAAATACTACATGCAAGTACGCCACCGCTCTCCGAGTCTGTATGACGTGCAGAACCTCGCACAAGTTACCTCGCACGAGTACTGCACTATGCATTGGTTGGCTCGTCAAGCTCCCAGCTGTACCTTGCCGCAGGTACGTGAAATCAAATTTTAGGAACAGTAGCGGCCAAACTTTTCTTTTTTTTCTAAAGCAAGTGTGAACCTGAAGGCCTAACCTCGATATTTTGAAAAAAAAACATGAATATAACAAATTATCGAAAAAAAAAAACGAAGTAAATTTACAATTTTCTTGTAGGTGTCAGCATGTAATGAATGGTTATGTTCATAACAAATATCAGATATAACAAAGCTATCTTCGTTTTGAATGCAGCTTCTTTATACCCAAGTTCAATTGTAATGACGACAGTCATTTACTTCACCATAATAAGAAAATGTGAAAAGATAGACACAGTAAACACTGTTTCAGGCTTTTAAATGCTGTTGCAGTATATAACTAAAACACTTGGAGCCAAGTAAATATGACATTTCAGTCGTGCAGGAGAGGATGGGTAGCAGTTGCTGCCACGAGAAAGCATGAAACTGAACAAGGCACAAACAATAGACAGGCTACTTTTCCTTTATTCACAAACAAATTCAATGATCTCTACACAGAATAGACCTTAGAGTACGATCTCAAAGTCTCCGAGCTCCTCATCTGATGGCAGAACGATTCGGCTGGGGTCAATGAGGTTTGGGTCCACAAGCGGCAGCCCCAACTTCTCACGTCTCTCCAACTCGAGGTAGGCTTCTCTCTCAATCCAGTCCACATTCCTGGAACATGTTGCAGAAAGATGAGCATTCCAACGACACTTTGCAACAAAAAAAGAAAAGTCCTTCACAGATGTATGCCAATCCGACAACTGATGCACCAAAGACAGCAAAGCTGTATAAACAAGTTCTCGCAGCCTTCAAAAGTACGAAGGGTCTATTTGCTGGCTCACAGCTTTGCTCGAATGCAGCAGCACTTCCTGCTGCATTCCAGCGCGGTTATGGCTGGCTGTTCTTAGCAACGGCTCCCACGCCGACTGCGCTGCAGCACAACAGGGCATCAACTTCCACTGATGCAGCCATACAAACTCCTCCACGTAGGAGGTCACTCCAACGTGGAGACAGCATACCACGACATGAAAGACAAAATCTATGGCTGGTGCTTAAAAAAAATTTGCATATAAGCTGTCTATTCAAATGAGATAATACGTAAGGTAGCTTTTATTTCACAACCGTTGATCATCATGTTACCAAAGAAATTTGGGGCTCCAACATGTTGCATTGTATTCACATTTGACATTGACTATGCCATCACACGGCAGCCTTCGCTGCACGAACAGTGTTGCGGAAGTCTCTCTAATAGATGCGCTGTAGAATGATGTCATCCACCAGTCCTACGAGGCTTCTTCAATCATACTGCACTTCTTCATTTCACCAGGTGCATGCGATGCAGTGAAGATATGGATTGCATCATTCAACTAGGAAAAAAATCAAGAAGGGCCTTGCCCACTGTCCATCTGTGATAATCCTCTGCACAACGCCGACTGAATGGAAACATTACGGAAGACATAGGTCAACACACTCGTTCACGAGTATACTGACTAATCCTCGCTCTACACTCATTTCACAGTTGTGAGATGGAGTGTTGGTGAGTGACGAAGTGTGTGAGTGGAGGTGAGTTGATGAATGACAGTGAGTGCCGGTCAATGTTGGCACATGTGTCAACGAAAGATGGTGAAGTCGAGTCTAGATGGAGGTGAATACGAACGCAAGCCACTGTTGGCGAGTGTGGGAGAACACGAGTACGCATGATGAGCGACTGCCGCTGGTAATGGAGTGGAGGCGAGTATGAGCTAGAGTGGGTGCCAGCAAGCGTGAATGGAAGCAACTACGAATGCAAGTGAGCGCTGGCGAGTGTGAGTAGGAACGCGAGCGAGTGCAAACTATTGTGAATGTGCATGAGAGTCAGTGAGTAGTACATAGCCTGAGAAAATGTTGGTGAACGAGTTTGAGCAAGTATCTGCTTATTCTTGCCAACCTATGCCTGGAACATGCAGCTGGTTCATTACTGGATGGCTGACACACGCCCTAACCTTTGCTACACTGCACGGAACTAGTGAAATTAAGTACAGATTATTCTATTCGTGCTGTCGCAGCTGGGTGTTTGTGATCCCGGAAAACTTAGTGGCATGCTTTAGTCACGAAGGTTTGCTAGAAAAAACAGAGTATTTTATCCTGTAGTTGACTATAGGTGCGTGTTCTTGATGTGTTCAAATATAGGACAGATAAAACTTTATTATATCCTTGATGGGGTCCAGGGGTGGAGGGGGTCGGGAGACTAACCCCCAGTCCCCCTTTTCCTCAGAGGACGGCCAGTCCTTGCTTTCTGGCGACGTCTTCGGCCATCCGGACGGCCCAGAGCTGCTCCTCTGGGTCGAAGCAGAGCAGCAAAGTCTCCCACTGCTTGGCCGTAGTGATGATGCGTGCAGTGTTAGTGCGGTAGGTGTTGGTGAGTGAGGCATAGTCAGATAATGTGATTGAGGTCAGTGCGGGCCTCGCACGCTTGAAACACGCTTCAGAAGTCAGGCTCATGTACATAAACTTCTTGTCTATTCGGCAGTAAAAGTTCTTCAACATATAATGTTTTAACCCTGCAGCAAAACTGGCATGAGCAGGAGGGTCCTACATACATCTGCAGGCTATTTCAGCCTGTATTCTCTTTGCACTCACTAAATTTAGTAGGTTGTTCCAGAGGGTAAAACTAGAAACTCTTTTGGGACGTATATGTCCAAGGGAAGGGAAGCGTAGCAGGGGGCGGCAGAAAGTTAGGTGGGCAGATGAGATTAAGAAGTTTGCAGGGACAACATGGCCACAATTAGTACATGACCGGGGTAGTTGGAGAAGTATGGGAGAGGCCTTTGCCCTGCAGTGGGCGTAACCAGGCTGATGGTAATGATGTCAACAGTAATGGATCTATAGGTTGAAGAACTTGAGCTCCAAGAACTTGGCCATCAGGCAGTTTCTCAACACCTATCAGATGAATGCACATAATTTCTGAGCAAGAAATGACTAGCAGTACGTATAGGCTGGACTTCATAGTTTTGAGAGAGTGTTCTCAACCTGCTTGTAGCCAGTTTCTCTATATTTTTTTACGACAGTGTTCTGGCAGGGCGCATTAATATTTTGGGGGCATTTAGACAGCAAAAAACATCACTAATGACTAGCCACATATAGCTCTTGCACCGAGAACCGGCACGCCTCTCTGTTTGTACATTCAGAGATGATGTACCATTTGGTAATTTAGGTCCAATCAGCATGCAGAACTTCGAAACATCTGGCTGAAATGGAGTTTTGTGCCAAGCGCAATCGGAGAGCTCCGTGTCTCACAACATGACACTGCGTAGGAGAAAACAGTTCCACGCAAAGATCACTAGAAATTTCGGGCGCTAGGACCTGCAGGATCCACTGGTATACTAATGGTTTAACCAGCAAGATTGCAAAATGTGGTACACAAAATTCTGGCAGTTAACCAGTTTTAGACATTCATGTAGCCTTTTTTGTTTGTTTGTTAGCTTCACAAGGTTGTTTTCCTAGAGGTGGCAACTGTTACTTTGTTTACCAGCAACAACATCTTTGCATGTGAAACCTCATTAACAAAGATGCATCTGCCATGAAAAAAACTCTTGTATCCTGTATTTGCTACATCCTAATATATGTGACAAAAACTTTTACATTTACTTTGTTATATGCGATAATATGAGATTTATTTATTGAATACCCAAAGGCCCAAGCAGGGGAAGCTATCATTCAAAAATAGAGTAACAGGCTTAACAATTCAGAATGCCAAAGATACAAAACACACATTACACAAAGTATGAAAGTGCCAGAAGAACAACATGCAAATCATGCATATAAAGATGCACTTTCTTACAACAGCCACGGGAATGCTACATCATTCTCACGTAAATGTAACCCCACGCTTTAAACTATTGCCTGATAAAGCTGTATTCACATGTTGGAGCAAATTCTAATTTGAGCTCGCGTATTGTTCATCAGTGGATCATATGTCACCTGTTTTTGCGATGCTCACTCTGTCCCCATGAAGCGATTGATGATACGGCTGGAAGCCGAATCACTGTTGGTACTTTCGGCAGGAAATATCAAGAGACTGATGGCGAAATGCCTGGCGTTAACCATTTCCATTCCACTCTGTGTCGATCACTGAATTGAACGCAATTCAAAACTCATGCCATTAGCTCAATGGAAGTGAACGCATGCAACGGTTCAACACACCTGCACCATCAGCTATGCATAGAGAAGTAGAACATAGTTAGGTCGTACACATTTTCGCCTGCTGCTTTCCTCCGCTGTCGCATGAACGCTGGCTGCGAAGTAACCCAATGCACGCCCTGTGTCACGTGATCGATTCATTTGCAATCACGTCAATCGCGTGAATTCAGCTTATCTATGGGCGTTTCTTTAGTATGAGGTACCCTATTTTGGGTACATCACACAAATTACTGTTTGGACAAGATGAATGATAACACACAAGCTCTTTTGTGCTATGTACTGGTTGCAGGTGAAACTTATGTTTTAGCATGTATGTTCGCAAGAAACTTAGTTTGGCGGTCCTTTGCTACTTACTTGAAGTCGGGTGCGTACGCGAACGCAATCACGGCGCCACACACGATCAACGAGAGGCCCGTGAACATAATTGTGTGATGGGCATCGCTGTCTTCATGGTAGTCTTCGGTACTGTAGCCATAACTAATCCAGTACTGGAAAACAACCACAAGAAACATCATTATTTGTGGATTTATTTGATACTGCAAACCACAATGAGACAGAAGGAGGGGGCAAACATAGATATAAACAACTACTGTTACAAAACGTCAGAAGTTCGTAAATACCAGAACAGTCCAAATGTTGAAAGCACAATGCATTAGGATCATTAGTGAAAGAACACAAACACAAAGAAAATAAATAAAGCACACACTTGTGAAGTATTACAGAGTATAATAAACGCAGGCTGAAAAGGAAGTTACCTGGCGTGCGCAAACGACAGAACTACTGAGAGACGACAGCCACCATACACACCCATTTACACTCGAGGAAAGCTCACGCACGTACACACGTAAAGCGTGCATACAACAACGCGAAGCGATTGTACTACAAATACCGCGACGCTGGTACTTGGTGGTTAGACAACCAGTGTTTTACTCGGTAAAAGGACAAGAGTTTGGCGGAAAGGGTATATATATACCGACGGTGTAAACAAAACGAATATCTCTACACGCAAGCTTAGCTCTCGAAACCTACCACTTGATGTCGGACGAGAACGCGGTCACGCATTAGTGAGCTGACTGAGTCGCAAAAATGTTGGAAAGGCATAAAATGACGGTTTTAGCCCAAACGCTGCGACGAGGAGTAGGAGCTACGCAGTTGCTGAAGTCTACCGGAATTTGTGCGAATATACTAAATCCAGCAAGATAGAGATGACCCCGGGAGCTCCTCGTCCAGGATACAGCTGTTTGCACGACGATTCGCACTATAAAACACAACGTCCAAACTTTAACCCAACTTGACTTGAGCTTCAGAGACGACCACGCGCATTGTTAACAGATGCCGAATCGCGTGCAGTACAAAATAGAGGAATTAAGCCAGCGGCGAACAGTAACACTGCAGATCACGAAGAATGACTTAAGACACATTCGTAACTCAGCAAGGTTACCGCGCAGCCATGCGCACACCGTGATCTCGGTGCACATCGGACAGGCGACACGGATGACCTTACGTACCCGCGGTTTGGTGTCCGCAAAGTCGGCCGCGGTCACGGGCGGTTTGCCGACTGTGTCCGGCACCGTAGCCGTTGGAACTTCCTTGTTTTTCGGTGTAGTTGATATTGAAGCGCTCGCTAAACGCGTCACTTTGTGAACGTTGGCCAGCCGGGGCAGTAGGTTTCGCCTCAACAAGAGAGCCATGTTTGTCGTGTTTAGGACCGCACTCAATTACAAAAGCGCAAACTTGGCACTTTAAGATTTATTTTTGTTCAAAACGCATACTGTAATATTTAAAAGGCAAATACGACATTACTTTTGGGTTTTAAATTGTATAATATTTTCTCAGGTTTGATAGAATGCGGACCTTTATTGTTTTCTTGCAATATGGCGGCGGCCTGTAGCGGTCGTCTGCTATATTATTTTTAGCCGCTGTCAAGTCATCGTTTCGGCGGAAATCGGCCGCCACCAGTCAAACTTCGGCCCGGTAAGAGCGCCTAGTTAGTGCCGCGTACCCTTACGAAGCCTTCTCTGGCGTAATCTTTTCATGCGACTCTCATCTTTCTCAACACTCACGCGCGCTCATGACAGTTTGCTCCTCGTCGACAGAAAGCAAAGCGCGCATGAGTCATCCCCGCCACTTTTGCCGAAGTAAGCGCTCCGTAGGCGTTTGTTTCGAAGGCTCGCCACTGGCCGCCGACGTTTTCCGTCCCCGTTGCCCAAGTGTTTTACACTTGGCTGGTGCTGGAATTACTTTCATTTAAGTACGACTGGTCGCCCGCGCGGTGCTGCTTCATCACTTGTCAAACCATCCTTCTGACGGCACTTTTTTTTTCTTTCTCGCAGGGAAAGTTCGTCTGTCTCGCGCATTGCTTCTGCGCGACTCGAACGCAATGTCTGCAATATGAGAGTGCGAACAGACGAGGAATGCTCCCGACGGTTCCGTGGTCAGGCGGCAAAGCGGGCGGTGTGCACGTGATTGAGCGAACTCCGTTTGCATCGTGAAAAGCCGTGACAGTTGTCACCATCCGTTGTGCATATAAGGGTTTTGCGTCGTGTGACTGCCCTTGAAACTATTTCTTAAGGTTATCGGGAGTGCGCGCACTGCGTCCGTTTTAAGCTTTGGCCCAATACTTCCGTGGTTCTGCTGGTCGCGTACGTACACTTGTTGCTCGGTGTGTATTTTGTTATGCCATTTCATAACACTGCGTTCGCTCTTATTTATCGTGATGTTCATCTGGGACTGCCATGAACGCACTTGTCTTGGTTATGGTTTAATTCGCACCATTGTCACTGCTGTACTACGAGTAACTGCGATATTCCGGCAGCTTCATTGGAGAAGACGCCTTCTAATTCACATTCGAGTTGGAAGAAGCGGGCAAAGCATTTTAATAAAACACGAAGTAGTTGACCGTCCTGGGGTGTCATATTTTTTTCTTGTGTAGGGGACGGTGAGAGCTTCTTCAGACTTTAATGTTGCGCATGTGGGTTTTATCGTTCCTCTTGAAGCAAGAGGCCCATTTCGTGAGATAGGTATATGCTGTCTCGCGAACTGTGCGCGTCAGGCCATGTATCAGATGCCCTGAATCATTTATGGTTGTTCTAAAGGAATCAAACACTAGCTTTGTAGTGCTGCCACCAAACACAAAATGTCGAAAGAAATTATTACATTGCAAGAATTAATAAGGAAGGCAGGACAGTTTGGATTGCACAAGCGTGGCAAAGATGAATGAAATGCTGGACTCTCTCTCTCAATAAAAAATCACAGTCCAACTAGCCCAGCTCTCTGTACTTCTGCAAGCCACTTTGGATCCACGATGTTGTTGCCCCCAATCCCATATGTCTCACTTTCACCTCACCGAGCTGTGCATTACTGAGGCACCTCAAACCTGTTATTATTATTATTTGTTTTGGGCATGTATACATTTGACAGGAGAGGGAACGCGAGGAGCAGGCTGGCAACTGCCACCAGGAGGGGCACAATTGGCTACTCTTCAGAAATCAGGGAACAGAAACATAGAAATGGAAGATAGGAAGGAGGGGAGGAAAGAAAGAGCAAGATGACAAATGTCAAAGAATGAAGTAGAACACACAGTACAGGTCGCACACAGTATAGCCGGTCCACTGCGGGTCACGCCACTATAGAATGTTAAATGGAAATAGTGCCTGTCTGTCATAAAATATAAACATAGCAGGTCATTGTGCTTTAAAATAAAGACGTGAGTAATGTGTATGCAGACTCATAAGCTAGATTTAGCAATATCCGCTACAAATGTTTGTTTTCAGGTAAGCTATAATTGCAGTTGCAGCTGTCATCAGCAAGTTTTGCGCAACATGCAAAAGAAAGATGTATTGGTGTCGAGGGTTCACATGAAGAGCCACGAGGGTCTGGTGAGGTTGCATAGCAGAAATGGAAGGCACAAGTTGAAAACTCACTGCGCTTTTAAAAGAGAACCTAAAACATTCGGCTTGCATCAGTGTGGAAAAGTGCCAAGGAAACACTTCTGGCATTTGTTTACATGGGAGACATGTCTGATGAAGATGAGTGTTGTGTGTTTTTTGTCTTTGTGGCGAGATTAGAGAATCTGCCACAAAAGCTTACTTTTGTGACCACCAGCTTTGGAATGATGATCAATTTGGGAAGTGAATATGTAATCATGCCTTGAAGACTCAGCTTCTTTACAAAACATAGTACAAATTGTGGCTGGCATTTCACACCATAGAATTGCCAGCACTTTGTTGCTGTAGCCTTCTGTCGATAAGCACGAGGTTACGGATTCGATTCCCAATCATGGCAGCCGCATTCCAGTGGAGGTCGAATGCAAGAATGCTCAGGTACCATGCCTTGGGTGCTTGTAGCGGTAAATTATAATAGAGAATTCTTCAGTATGGCATTTCTCACAGCCAATATGTTGCTTTTGGACATCGCTCTTTCATTCTGTCAATCAATGAGTCTGACTGAATTTTGGGCAAATTGGTGGGACCTAAAAGCTAAGCAGTGCTAAGTGTCCTTGATCTTTCAACTGAACACAGCTAAACAACAAAAGCAACACACAGGACGCCCTGTAATCTCCATCATTCTCGTGAAATTGTGGTCAAATCGAATGAATGAGCACACTAGCAGATAAGGTAGGCTGTGCTTGCATGGTATGCAGGTCTCAAACACACACTCGCTGCCTTAAGTCCCAGCTTGCCCATTTCTCCATCCTTGGCAGTGCATTTTCTTTGTTATATTGCAAGAACATATATATATATTTTTAAATTTAATATTGAAGCATAAGCACTCGCACTTGGACGAAGTTATTTAAAACCTGAAGAGTACTGGAGAGCTGATAAGTTGAAGGAAAGAGATCTTAACGCATTGTGTTAATTTCAGGATCAGAATCAGTTTTTATGTTCTTATGTTTTCTTCACTTACTTGTTGTCTATATGTGAGTGAGCATAAAAGGAACTCTTAAAAGAACAATAATTCCGGTTTAATTAGCAAGTCACCCCTTTACAATGCTAGAGAAGCCACTCTTACTGTGAGAAGAAGCTTGGTAAGCCAGAAAAGCTGTAAAAAGAAAAGACGACTGTTGATGGCGCCTTGAAGTTCCCGTCCTAGGTCATTGTGATATCCTGGATTCTGATGGCGTCTGCTCAGGCCTAGTTAACTTTTTATTCGTGAAGGACTACGCTGTATTCTAAAGGAGATAGAAATTGAACTTGGCAAATTTCAGGAACTTTATCTGAGCCATGATAGCCCTAACAGGAAAAGATACATTGAAGGTCACCACATCACACTGACATACTGATGCTGTTGCTTCAGCATTTTATATATATATATATATATATATGGTCCCTTTAATGTTTTTCTTTAGTGTGCATCTGCAGATGTCTCTGGCAGCAAGATGTGAGCTGATGTAAATTTCACTGCTTTCAGATGGGACAAATGGGAGGGCAGCATCTCTAGAAATTAAAGCAAGCCAAGCCATGCTGCTCTCAGCGAGCACAGCAGGCAATGGCACAGAGCTGCCGTTTGCTGAGGCACCCACAAACATCACCAATGAGGAAGCTCCCGTGCTCGAGGCATCATCAGGCTGGGACTCAACAAGCCTTGCCTACGTGTTTGTTCCACTTAGCCTCGTCATCTGCATAGGCCTTGCCACAGCTCTCGTAAGTTAGTGAATGATAAATAGGTCAATTAGTGTTGACTATAATGCCTCGGAACAGCATGTTGGTTTTGGTACTGGTACACTTGGCAGGACGCATCAATACACATTAGCTCACTATGGGACTATGGTATATAACGATTATAGTAGTGAAATAAAACGAAGAGAGTGTGATTTCATCACATAAAGCAGGTACAGATATGTACAGGACGTATAGAAAAGACAAGTTTTTTTTATAATAATAGTATTTCCATTATTTGCAGGGTGCAAAGGTCAAAGGCTGGATAAAACACTGTGTCTGCGTCTTCCCTGTCTCATCTAATCTTCGCACCTTGCGCTCTAGAAATAATGAATGAACATCAACTCTGCCAATTTACAGTTCTCGTAGATGATACTTAATTGATGGCAAGAGGTCAACCTACATGTGATGCCACACCTAAACATGCAGTGCTTGTGGGTGTACAGGCACATTTTGACTCTTTCAGGCGCCAACATTTTCTCGCCAGTGAAAATTTAGTTGCAGATAAATCTTGCACCTTCCGAATCACTAAGAAGCAAAAAGCTGTAGAGAACGACTTCAGTATTTTCAATTCGTCAGTGAGTTTTGTCATGTTTAGAGAATGCCGACTCCACGGGAGAAATCTCTACAGGAACATCGTATATGAGAACATCCAACTATATTATGTCTGGCATACTTGGAAAGAACGAGCCCAACCACTTGAATAACATGCTTGATGTTTTAACATTGTGAAAAGCGACGAAAGAAATGAACTCGCTACGTGACAGCACGCTGACACCGTTAGCAAACATGCAGTCATCTGCCTTGCAACTCATTTTATCAAGCTACTTTGCATGTATTATTAAAACTTGCAGCACATGCCAAATCAGAAGTGTTTAAAGATTTATGCTATGCGTTTCAAATACCATCATTTTCATCAGTACTTTTGCTTTTGATTCACCATCTTGGCGTGCTGAATTGTGCACACAGCACTCAGGGAGTTCATGTAACAGACTGCATCACACCCGCCCTGGTTCCTCAGTGGCTATGGTGTTGGGCTGCTGAGCACGAGGTCGTGGGATCGAATCCCGGCCACGGCAACCGCATTTCGATGGGGGCGAAATGCGAAAACACCCGTGTACTTAGATTTAGGTGCACGTTAAAGAACCCCAGGTGGTCCAAATTTCCGGAGTCCTCCACTTCGGTGTGCCTCATAATCAGAAACTGGTTTTGGCACGTAAAACCCCATAGTTTAATTTTTTTAAGACTGCATCACGAATAAATGTATGATTGCGATGTGAAGACATAATAAAAGCATCAGCGAACCAAAAGTAATACTGCTTGACCTAAGGAAATACACATGACAGACACATGAAATACAACTTGAAATGAGTGCATATGTGACTATGGGCCTTGAAAAAGGCAAGTCCACTTGTCGAAATGTTGGCTGCCGCTTTTACCTCGTTCTCGTTTTGCTCATTGTCTTTAATTTCCATCTCCCACCTTTCCCATGTTTTCCTTATGAAGATATGTGACTTTTTTGGTGTGATCCAAAATAATGTAATACAGCAGACTTGCATCAAAAGATTCAACACTTTTTGTGTGCATCTCCAATCATCAGCAGTCCAAAGGGCCAGATATTGCGCATTTTCTCAAAATAGCTAATTTTTCTTGTGTGCGTGTGTGAATTCACTGAAGGTTGACTTACACAACTCATTTGTCCAACGTCATTCTTCGAAAATGTATCTTTATTGGCCAAACAATAATCTGTTCTTTCATGCATCATTTGTATTGTTTTCTTTTCTTCTTTCTCTTTTTATGCTCTTGCAAAATGTAGCTTTCATCTTCAGCTTTTCTAAATATCTGTGTTCCTGTTATGTACGTTATCAACTGTACCCACCCCTTATGTAATACCCCAAGCGAAGGGGTCTTAAGGAAAGAAAACTTAACTGTAACATTTCTTTTTTCATAGAAAAGCTTCAGAGATTTCTTCATGTCTTAGTCGCACTTTCAATCTAGTATGGTTGCACCTTCGAAGCATGGCTTACACTAGCAGCCTGCAAGACTAGATTAGGGGTTCGTCTGTGGGTTAAATCATTTTTGTGCTCTCCAAAGCAATTTGCTTATTGTTCCCTCTAACAGGATTGATGCACAGATCAAAAGATCTGAACACCAGGACTATGGTGTTCCTAAATATTTGTGGCACAAAAGAACAAATGGAAGCATCAAAACCAAGAGGCAGATGTAAAACGAGATGTTTATTGTATTTGCATGGTACAATGTTGTTTGATAAAAGTTGTTTGCCGGCACTCTGCAAGCCTGTGCCATATCAAAAATGCCGTCATTTTACCTGGCTTGCTCAAAAATTCTTCTGTCCCTTCTTGATGCAGAAAAAGAAATCAACTTAGAGATTCAGGGTGCTTTCAACTTAGGGTGCTATCAACTTCAGGGTGCTACTTAGGGTGCTACTTAGGGTGCTACTTAGGTTGCTACTTTCAACTTCAGGGTGCTATTCAACTTAGGTATTCAGTTGCATTACATGCGAGCACCACTGGTTCGTGTGGCTTCTAGGCAGCAATTTCACCATTATTATCAGACCGAACAAGTGTCTCAAAGACTTCCTCAAAGATTGTTTCTGTGGTGGCAGCCTTGCAAGTTTCCGCGCCGTTGTCCGCACCAACATAGTTGTTTATGTCCATAGAAAAAGCGTTTGCTTCGCTTGTAGCTAGCGGAGTCACCTCCTCGAATGCTGATGATCTGAACCTCTCGCTGAG
The DNA here is from genome assembly GCF_050947875.1 of Dermacentor variabilis. NCBI lineage: Eukaryota > Metazoa > Arthropoda > Arachnida > Ixodida > Ixodidae > Dermacentor > Dermacentor variabilis. Next base: position 130,393,327 of record NC_134576.1, read on the forward strand.
TTGAGTAGCAGTTGCCGAAGTTTGCATTAGCAGTTTGTGTTAAAAGGAAGCTTTAAATCGGGAGCTCCTATATAAATGTATTGCAATGCAGGAATCGTCTTTCTTGGGAGACATTGCACAGATTTCGGTGAGGTGTGTGGCAATTACAAGAAGTTAGAACCCAGTAAGTGTAGGGAGTTCATTTTCAATTTATGCCGGCAATATCTTTTGGATAAATTTTTTAAAATTTCAAAATTTAAGAAAACTCAAGTGTCAAGTTTACAACTCCGTAATTCAGCAGTGAGAAACGATTTCACAGTTCCGTAAACTGCACCTAATAATACGTCTAGAGCGAACAAACTATGTATTAATACAGCACTTCTGAAATATACCAGTATTGTGCGAGTACGAATTTCGCAAGACGCTCGTAAACATTTTAACAGTGTCACATAAGCTGTAAATTCATCAACCACATTTGTCCTGCTGGAGTGCTCTAACAGGTGCAGTTCACAGCACTGCAATATTTACTTTTAGTGCAGAATTAAAGAATTGTAACCTTCATGCTTCTTCTTTTATTATTATTATTTACCTATTTCCGCCAAATTTGGTAAAAAGTTGAGGTCCTAAATCGAAGTTCTGATTCCTACAGTTGCTAGAATGTAACATTCTCTCTCAAATGCAAAACGTTTCGTTGAAATCTACCCGGCAGTCTTGTGAGAGCATTTCAGTATTTTGCATGTGTATTAATGGGGGTGCCAGAGTCGCCCCTTAGCTGAAGCTTCCTCGTAAGTAGATTCCTTTTGCATTGTTGTATGGGAAGCTAACCGAATGTTCACACATTATTCCTTGTATCTGAAAATTTACCTGTGTCCTCGATTGATAGGTTGACGCTCCAATTCCTTGGGCATGTAAGTTCTCGTTCAATTCAGGCACTATGCGATGTTTCAGTTCATTGGCTGTATCTTTGGGCAAGTTGATATTCTGTGAAAAAAGATATCCAGTGCAGAAAAAAAGAGAACTGTTTGAACTATACCTTTTTTTTTTCTTTTCTGGGCCAACATTTATTCAGTTGATGGTCAACACTTGTATTGTCCTCATTCTCCTTGTGTCCGTGCTCATACTTGCCAGCTCTGCGGAATTTTTCATAAAATTTGGGAATGTTGCGTCATGTTTTAGGAAAAATAAGATGGTGAAAGATAACATGGTGCAATATTTTTAAAAATACATACAAAAATATAAATTGTGATGGTACCAGTGCCGCTCTCTTCGTAGCAGCCCAAGACTCCACTTGCCAGAAGCGTGGTTCCTTGGAGCAAGTTTATTCAAACAGCTTCCTAAAGCAGCCGAAGTCGTCAACAGCAGAGTCACGGAAAAGTAGCTGTGATTTGAAAACAGTGTGCTCTTTGTCAATCTATATGCTACATCTACAGTTGATTCATCGTTAATAATGTGCCTGTGTACCCCACAAAAAATGTGGGCTCAGGGCAAACAAATAAACAACAAGAATGTATTCTGCATGTCATTATATTTGGGCGGAAAGCACCTACCTTTGTTGTATCTTTGCAAGTGGAAAAATTGCATGCAATACACATGGTTAAGTTTGGAGCCCCATTCTTCATTACAGACTGCTGCTGCGAGAGCCAGCTCTGGTATACTGCTAGCGAGACGAGACATAAACCAAGGATAAATGCACCTGCGCTTATTGCAAGGTGCTCCCTCGGCACATTCTGAATTCAATCCTCCCCAGACCTTTCCCTCAGGTTAAAACCTTCCTTGCAAGGGGTCTTCCCTAGTTAATGCACAGCTTTCTCAAATGAAGGAATGTTCCCCCCAGTCCAGGAATGGCACAGGAACAGTTCCACTGGTTTCCAAGACCACGGTTGTCGTGCTGATGAGCTCAGTAGGGTCATAGTCCATGGATTGCACTCTCAGGGCCTTGAGGTCATAAACAGGGGCGTTGCCATTCATGGTGTAAACAGTGACCACTGCTGTCCATGTCCCCGGCAGTGGTCTGCAGCTGTCACGCAGCCACGTAAGGTGTTGACAGAGACATTATAGTCTGGCCAATGCTGCCTCGGTGGAACAAAGACGAACCACCACAATGTGCCATAGCAAGCTGCAACTTATGTCGAATATGGCATTCCGTGTGCAACGCAGTGTTGTTTACAGAAGCCGCGCTGTGGCAACATTTGTACTGCTGTAGCCACGCATTGTATCGGTCATCGTGTCGCTTTTTCTGGCCCATATGGTCACAATGAACTGGAAGCATCAGGGAAACCGAGGAGGCTTGATATTTAGTAATCATTTAAAGCTAACAGACAATTTAAAGCTAACAGAAAAGCATCTGGGAAATAGAGTTTCTTTTTTCTTCTTAGTCTCTTCTACCACTTTGATTTTCCTTTTCCCAGAAAGATATGAAGCTTATCAGTCAAGCCAGCAATCATTTTATTTCTGTCTGTTTTAATGAACAGAGGAGCAGCAGATAAAAGCTGTCATTCGGCAGCTCGACGAACCCGCAAGCTGCCATTACATGGGTTTACAGCAGCACAAAGACATGTAAAAAAAAAATTCAGATGTTTACATCATAGCAAAAGTACTGCAATAAGTAATATAGTAGCAGTGCTGAAGAATTTGCACATTCTCACATTGTTTCTAAGCACAACTCAATTGAAGTGCAGGTAAACAGATGCAACTTGACTGATTCATAATTCAAAAGACTACATATAGCGAAACCATTGCATTCCTGAATGTGTGGTTGTTACTTCCCATGTTTTGGCCTTGCTTGTCCTATAACCTTGCTACAATCACAGCCTTATTATAACCTTATCGCAAAACTAAACCTTTATTCTTTTTGCATTTCTATTTCAAAATTTGTTGGTTTCAGAAAGCTCTTGGTTTCCCCATGCTTTCTTTGGCTTCGTATGGTTAATACGTTCAGAATGTAATATGACACCTGAAATCCATTGTCTGTGCATGACCTGTGAATTAATTTTTGTTGCTTTTAGGTTGAGAGAGAGGGAGAAAAGAAGACTGACATGCACAGCTGTTAAGTCTTTTATGTTTCTCTTTTTCAGGTGGTATTTCTCGTTAGAAAGAGCAGGTACGTACACACCTTCATTACCTGCGCAGCTGTGGCACCACTGTCATGTCACTATGATGTGCATCTCGCAGGTGTTGCATTAAATTTTCCTTTCTTTTATGTAGTATTTTGGCAGTCTGAACTGGGCCTAAGAGACCTGTTGAAATGAAAATGCTATTTCAAGTCTAAGCGCAAGAAGTGAAGCAGTTTTAGACTGGAGGTTCCATGCCTGCTAGCTCTCGCAAGTTTTCTGTAGAGTTTATAGGTTAGGGCGCCTTTTATGATTTTACTAATTCACATTTTATGAAAAATAAATTCTATTCACGAAAATGCTTCGCTCGTCGACCTCCAAACATTTCTTTGGAAGTCTTCTGATGACAAAAGGATGCAAGAGGGGACGCTTGCTTCGAGCAAGCTTATACAGACAAGTCCCTGAAGCAGTCGAAATTGGTGGCAGCAAAGTCCCCGGAAGAAGGTCACTGTGATATAAAAATGCGTTGCTTGTTAGTAGCTGCAGCTGTGTCAAGCTTGTGTGCGTGCCTAAAGTTAAAAATTACTGTTAATAAAGTGTGTGCACGTCCATCGGAAGGCACCCATGCTCAGGAGACGCATTAAATGTAATGCATAACCCCTCCCTTCCCCCCCCACCCTCCTTGATGCCCTGTCCATGCGATTTGCGTGAATTTTGATATTCACAGGTTGGCAGGTATGCACTGTTCACCGCTTTCTTCTCACCGCCTTCCCCTTAGGCTTGACAGATTGCGGCACCATCTGATGCCATTCTACAGCTTCGACCCTCAGGACGAGGGCGAAGACTGGGAAGCGGAGCTACTTGAAGAGGGCCTCACACATAGGCCTAACCCTGCCAATAAGGTGTGTGTGCTCGCCAGTGGCATTGGTTGTTCAAATCCTTTCTGTTCTGCCGACAAGTATGTTCATCACGGGAATTTAGCATGACATAAAAGTCACAGACGATGACTACTGTAGTCACAACGACAAATATAGCGCCGTGGGAACCAGTGGAAACTGACCCTTGCAACATTTAACACACACCCTCTCAAGTGAAGCTAGCCTAGCAGGACTCTTTGAGGAACTATCAGGCATTGTTTGGGACATCGTTGGCCTTAGTAAGGTTAGAAAAACTGGTGAGGCTTATAATGTGCTGACAAGTGGCCACGTCCTCTGCTATAGAGGACTGCCAGATAATAAGCAGTTTTGAGTAGGATTCCGAATCCATAAGGACATAGCAAGCAACATTGACAAATTCTACAACAATAATGAGAGGGTAGCAGTAGTCATAATAAAGCTGTGTAGGAGGTATGAATAAAGGCAGTACAAACCTGCGCTCCAACCTCCAGTCATGATGGTGAAGAAACAGAACAGTGGCATGTAGATGTTAAATTAGCGCTGCGAAAAGTGCAAAATCAGCATTTTGTAGTCGTGGGCGACTTCAGTGCAAAAGTGGGAAAAGAAAGCAGGCTGGTGAACAAGCTATTGCCAGCTACGGCGTCGATTCTAGGAACATTCAAGTAGAGATGGTAGAATTCGTGGAAAGGAATAAGGTGCGAACAATGAATACCTTCAGGAAGCGTTGGAACAAAAAAGTGGGCCTGGAAAAGCCCTAATGGTGAAACAAGAAATTAAATTGATTTCATACTTTCTGCCGATCCCAGCGTAGTGCAGGACGTAGAAGTGTTAAGTAGGGTAAAGTGCAGTTATCTTAGGTTAGTGAGGGCTAGGATTTACCTCAATTTCAAGAGAGAAAAGGTAAAATTGGTCAAAAAGAAACAGGCCAACCTAGATGTAGTAAGGGTAAAAGCAGACCAATTCAGGTTGGCACTTGCAAACAAATGTGCAGCCTTAGAATAGAGAGATGATGACATAGAGGCAGTGAATGAGACCATAACTAGGCTGGCTTCAGAAGCAGCAATTGAAGTGGGAGGTAAGGCAGCAAGGCACCCAGTACGTAAGCTATCCCAAGTAACAAAGGACCTAATAAAGAAAAGACAAAATAAAAGTGTCCAACTCACGGGACCAGGTACAATTTGCGAAACTGTCAAAACTAATCAACAAGGAGAAAATAAGGGATATTCAAAATGTGAGAAAGACTGAGGAAGCAGTAAAAAATGGATGCAGTCTGAAAACAGCGAGAAGGAAACAAGGCATAGGACAAACCAAGATGTTTGCACTGAAGGATAGGGAGAGTATTATCATCAGCAATCTCGAAGATACAGTAAAAGCAGCGGAAGAATTCTATACTGACCTGTACTATAGCCAAAGCAGCCATGATACCTCCATTCAAAGTAGTAATGAACAGGTTACAGAGGCTCCTTCTATAGCTAGCGATGAAGTTAGAAGGGCCTTGCAAGACATGAAATGGGGAAAAGTGGCAGGAGAAGATGGACTATTAGTCGATTTAATCAAAGATGGTGGAGACATAATGGTTGAAAACTAGTATCCCTTTATACGAACTGTCTATCGACTTCAAAGGTCTCAGAGAACTGGAAGAATGCCAACATTATACCAATCCACAAAAAGGGAGCCGTTAAATAATTGGAAACTTATAGGCCCTTTAGCTTACTTCCAGTATATTATATATAAAATATTCACCAAGGTAATTTCCAATAGAATAAGGGCAACACTGGACTTCAGTCAACCAAGGAAATGGGCTGGCTTCAGGAAGGGGTACTCTACAATGGATCACACCCATGTCATCAATCAGGTAATCAATCCAAAGAGTATAATCAGCCTCTCTATATGACTTTCATAGATTACGAAGAGGCATTTGATTCAGTAGAGATAACAGCAGTCATAGAGATATTACATACTCAAGGAGTACAGGCCGCTTACGTAAATATCTTGGAAAATATACGCAGAGACTCCACAGCTACCTTAATCTTCCACAAAAAAATTAGGAAGATACTTATAAAGAAATGGGCCAGTCAAGGAGACACAATCCCTCCAATGCTATTCACTGCGTGCGTGGAAGAACTATTCAAGCTATTAAACTGGGAAGGCTTAGGAGTAAGGATCAACGGAGAATATCTCGGCGACCTTCGATTTGCAGATGACATTGTCCTGTTAAGCAACACTGGGGACGAGATAGAACAAATGATTGAGGACCTTAACAGAGAAAGTACAAGAGTGGGGTTGAAAATTAATATGCAGAAGACAAAGATTATGATCAATAGCCGGGCAAGGAACAAGAGTTCAGGATCGCCAGTCAGCCTGTATAGTCTGTGAAGGAGTATGTTTACGTAGGTCATTTACTCACAGAGGACCCTGATCATGAGAAGGAAACTTACAGAAAGATAAAAACAGGTTGGAGCACCTAGGCAGACAATGTCAGATCCTGACTGGAAGCTTACCATTATCATTGAAAAGAAAGGTGTACAATCAGTCCATTTTACCGGTGCTAACATGTGGGGCAGCAACTTGGGAGACTGACAAAGAAGCTTGAGAACAAGTTAAGGACCATGCAAAGGTGACAGCATCCTTTGGCTCTGTTATGGGAGACTGCAAGGAAGGCATGTTGCTCGCGAATGTTAGTTAAGGCAAAGAGAGAGAGTGTTAATGTCGGCAGTGAAGCTTGCCTCCTGGTAGCGTGACAATGCAACATTTCAATTCCTCCAGTAACAAACATCACCAACACCTAGGCTAATAATGAATATCATGGTCACCTACTCACACATAGCAGGCAATAGGCTGGAGCAACTTTTTGCAATTCGTGCAATCATAACCAAAATAGTGTGTTCTGCATGACTGTAAGAAATTGCATTGTGCTACAGAACTTGGCTGAATGTTGGTTTCATACGTTGTAGTCACAGTATAGGAAACAATTGTCATAGAATACATCTTCTGTCTGAAGCTGCTAACCATGGAACAAGTGGAGTGACAAATTGCTAAGGCTGCATGGCTTCCTTAGCACACTGCTTGCATGTGCAACTGAAACATGGTGCAATGCATACCGGAAGCTCAAGGCATACAAAAGTACACAATTTCAAATAAAGTTAACTCCATATGTTATGGTTCTAATGCATATATCAAAGACATTGCGTAGAATATGTCGCAGATGAAAGGCCATTTCACTAAGAAACATACATTTCTGTGATTGCACTACTTGTATAACCTTCATAACATTGCCTGCTATGTATTAAACAGAGTAGGGCACAATCATGTCAGTTTGTTCTTTCATTTATTTGTGTCATTTCAGGTTGTGTGTGCTGTGCAAGCTCGTCTATGTTTAAATTTTGCTACAATTGTTCCCATGACTAAGTCCTTTTGCCTCTGTGTTTAATGGAGTGATTATTGTCATGTAATTTGCCGTCTGCCTTGTCTCTCTGCCCCCACAGAATCCGGAGTTCCATGAGCCGCCAAAGCTGGCATTCCGGTCGGTCCTGTAAAAATTTTGCTCTTTTGCCCAAAGGTCCCCAAAAAAAGTTGTGTAGCAACCTGATAAGGAAGGGAAAAGGAAAGAAAAGAAGCAATGGGCTTACCGCTTGTACATTAACACCCTGTCGTCCATGTGTGCCTATCGCCAGTGTCGTCGTACATTCATGATCCATTCCCACTATTTATTAATAGCCAAGCTTATTGCTGAGCTCTTGTTGTAAGCATAGTTTACAATCTAGTCTAATTTGTTTTTGTGTGCCGGTTCTGTACCTCTCAATAGTTTCCTTTTTGTCCGTTACTAGAGGCACTTTTCTTGCCATCAAGTGATAGTACTATGTGCTATCATCGTCAAATGAAAATTGAACAGCGGAGCGCGTGGCCCAAGCATAGGTGAAGATGTAGTGCGCGCCGCCCAGTCATCACCATTGACAGGCGCGCACATCCGGTTTGGGCGCACTGCGCGATCCCCCTATAGTGAAATAATTTCGCTTCTCTTCTAGTTCTTACATTTGAAAGGGAGAAAATGAAAAATAAAAATGAACCTAAAATATTGCAGTTTGCTGTTGCTGTCAATGGTGATGACTGGACGGCGCGCACTAAATCTTCACTTATGCTTGGGCCACACGCTCCGCTGTTCAACTTTCATTTGACGCTGATAGTACAGTCGAATCTCAATATAATGAATTACCGGATATAACAAACCAAATATGAAATGTCTCTCACAAATATTTGCGTGCAGCAAATACGTGCTTATAACAATTTTGTGTTGGGTGAAACTTACTTACAGTAAGGTTCGACTGTATAGCTACCATAACCGACGCTCCTTAAGAACAAAAGATCTGATGCAAGCTCTAAATACTCATGTGTAGTTACTCTTGACCGAACATCACTGTGAACATTCTCGTTTAACGTAGCAGAAGGTTGTGAACAAGATTATGAGCCTGGTGCTTGTGTAACCTCGGGGAGGGAGGGGCGGTCATTCGACCCAGTCAAAGCAGCTGTGAATAAAAGCATGTTATGAACTAGATAGGTGTGTGTGACTTTGTGTCTGCTGCCACGTTGCGAAAGAGTGCGCGATTCTGTGCTTGCAATTTTCCTGCGCTAAGCACTCGTGAGCTAGATTGTCAGGATATCCCTGTAACATGACAGCTGGTCTGCAAGACAAGCTAATACACACTCTCCAATGCTACATACTCACTCACACTCGTGTACAATCATTCATGTTTCTACTCGCACCCACTCATGCCGACCAAAACTCGCATGCATTCAGTCATTCCTGCTCGCACTCGCATGCATGTCCGCTATCCGCTCACTGGCACACATACCATTCCATTCACTACTCGTCGACAGTCGCATGTTGGTACTCCATGTCCACTCAAAACCACTTGCCTTTCAGTCATACTAATATCTACTCAAACTGACCGGAACTCACCCATGTCCACTCGCCTCCTTCATCAGTCACTAACGCTGTATTTCATGCCTGTGAAGTGTGTGGGTCCCTGTAGTTGTGAATGAGCATGCCGACCTATGGCTGCTTGTAGCGTCACGCTCGAAGCCACGGAAGTTGCCTGCTTGCAGGGGCACTTAACGACAAGTGTGCCCAGTGACGTGCGTGTGACGGCCAACCTTGAACGTTGCTTATGTAAGCGTTAATTCTGTTTTATGACTGGAGTTGCTAGTTCACACGAAGGGCTGCACGGTTAGCTACACAAAATGAACTTGAAGGGCATCCTTGGCAATTAGGAGAACGAATGAGAAAAGACGGCAAAACTTGTTACTTCACATGCGAGACAGACAAGCAGTGGATAGGTTCCACGTGGCATCCCAGAGATGCCGTTTAGGAGCGTCATCTATCTGCACCTTTTACAATGCTACTTGGTGCAGTGCTCCACACCATGCTACTGATGATTTGGTGTTGTGGCGGGCACAATGCCAGTGTTAAACGTCTTTACTTGTTGGCAGCCAATTAAGAAACTCCAGCGCTGTAGGATGCCAACAGAAAGAGCCAAGTGAAGCCGACGACGTGGTGCTACTGGCCATCCGCACGCGCATGTTACACCGAGACATCATAGTGTACGCACGTAGCGCCCCTTGTTTCTCCACATAGTATGGTGCCAAAACCTGGGAATGAACCAGGGACATTTTAATCTACTGTAATGCCAGTGGCAAAAAGGGAGGTTTAGAAATAGTACACCCAGAACACCCATTTGCATTCTTTTGTAACATTCACAAGTTTAGCAAGCCCGGTGGTGGACATACCCCCCTATCCAGCAGTGACGTATTGGTCATACGGAATTCCAGCAGAAAAAAATTTCACTAAACTTGTCCACCTAGATTGTTCGTGCGTAAATTGTTCAGCATGTTTATGCGTCCTTCCCATAATTGCAGCACCTTGCTTGTGGCTGTGCAATAATTGGGCAACATTTAAAATTTTTGCAGAATGGTGAGTCTTGTTTTTGCTGTACTCACAATATTGTGCAATAATAAACAGGCACGTACCCAGGACTTTATTTCGGGGGGGGAGGGGGGGGCACCTTTACTAGTGTAAATGCGATAAATGCCCACCGTTCGCCATAAAAACGCTTAAACTCGCTAAAGAGAAATTAAATAAAGTGTATCTCAGATATACGTCTGTGAGATAGACCTATCCTTTGCTTGACAAACAAGTAACGACATCAAATGGACTCACGCAGGAAAGAAGCGCAGGAACACTGCCAAGAGCAAGTAAACAAGCAAAAGTGTAAAATAACGATTTCTAATAGCGTATTTTTGAATTAGCTCTGGAAGAAATACAGAGAAATATATATTTGTGGAACAATCACAGTTCTTTTGTATCCCTCCTTTACTACTCTACCAAGTGCCAAAACCAACTCGTACTGTTATTTGCAAAGTTGCGTAACAATGCGTGGCTGCCAGTCCCATACAACCGTTTCAAGAGTGCAGGACGCTGCTGTTCTAGACGTACTGTGCCCACCGTGGAAGGTTAGAAAAACACCCACATAAGCATAGCAGAGAAGTTGCTACGTCCGGTGGTTAGAGTGACAACGGTAAAAGTGTCATTCAAAACACACAGAATCCTTCTCCACTTCCGGCAGCGTTTTCTCTGCTTCCTTTCTAAATAAAAAGATGTTGATCCCTAAATAGTTGAACAAGCAACAGTTAAATTTGTTACATTTTCGGTTTTCCTTCCTGTTTGGCTGTTGCCTCGGCTCTCTCCCTTAGTAGATCGCTTAATTTCTCAACTCCTTGCGACTCTTGTTTCCCGTTGCCAATTTTGCATAAAAAGTGCCGTACAATTAGACGAGGTAACGGGTGAAATTCATATTACTTATGGGTTTAACGGTCATTGCAGGGTTTGATCATGGACACTGTTTCACATGATTGTATTTTCCACTTATCTAACCCATATCCTGGGCATACGGTTCCAAGGATCTGCCAGTGTTGCGGCAAGCTGTCACTCGAGGAAATAATGAAGCAAAAGGAAAAGCTAAACGCAACTGCCGTTGTCTCCTGTCGCAACTCGTTCCACGAGCAAACAGGCCAGCTGGCTATGAACTGAATCCCTTTCCTTGTCCCAGGATCAGTCTATTAAACAAAGGTTTAACTAATAAAGCAACAGAGATGCATGTGACAGTTGCAATAGAACACATCTAGAGTTAATTGCGTGGGCACTGAACCGATGAGAAAACTGGTATTCACATCCCAGGAGATGCTGATAACTACCGCCATCCAAAAGGAGTGAAAAAGGCAGCAAAATATTGACTGCCAAATAGCTGTCAAGTCTCAAGATCGATTTGGCGGCGCTTTAGGAATGCGTGCGAGTAGTGGTGTGGGTGGGGGGGCCCTAGGTACGTGCCTACATAAATTGCACATAATTTCAACTGACGATAGCACAAAGCCATAAATTAAACCTATGCAGATTTCTCAGAAAAATTCATCCTGGTCCCAGGGATTCAACTCTAAAGAAATGCCACTCTGGGGGCTAACACTTGGGCATGCCAGAAGCCTAGTATAGATAGCCGAGAAAGGTGCAGTTGAGAATTCCAAGTGCAGTATTAGTGAATACGGTGAGTAGTGTTACTGCCTTTGTCCTCATAAACAAAGTGCCAATGTCGTACGAAATTTACTTTTGTAGATTGCACCGTATGGCTTACTGCCATCAGTTGTGCAACATTTGGTTTTATTCTTTGCATTGCACTGAAATTCAGTTTGTTACCCTACTGGGATTGACAGTATGTATAAACAATAACACCCATACTTATATATTAGCAAGATATGAAGAGTTTCAGGGCTACATAGCTGGTATATACTCCAAGAGGGATTTCCCCGACAGAGTCAATGAATGACCCCATACATTAGGAGGCACTGCATGCAACTGCCATGAAATTCAAGGTGCGAGAAAAAAAAGCAACAATTTTTCTACACGATCTCCATCTTGTCAGTGAACATCAGAGTAATTACTGGCAGCTCACAAACCACTTGGAAAGTTCTGTTTTCTCAGATTCCGTGGACAACAAATTTTTTATGCCAAACATACAACAAAAACAAGAGGCAATGTACATGAAGAGACGCGTGCTTTTATTCAACTGAAATTTATTTTCATAAAAACGATGAGAACATGACGCTGGGGAGGGGGGGGCACGTGGTTTTCTTGGGTATGAATGGGCGAGCGTGTTTCAGTGCATCACTGGGCACACAAAATGGCGGGGATAAAAAAAAAAATCTACACAAAGTTTTTAAAAAGAAATGGGGGGGAAAACACCCTGAAAAATGCGAGATGGAGTCTTCGTACGATGCAACTTGCTTGTCGTAGTACCCCACTGCCCTTAATGAGTGACCTGCAAAAGAAGGAAGTTGCGTGGCATCAGACAAGCTCTAATCACCAGCAAATATTTGGCAATAGACAACTGCATGCGTATAAAGCAAACTTTCTTCAGAAAACATGATGTCTGAAGAATAATTAGTTTAAGTATAAACAACTTGGCTCCGAGACGAGTGGTTCTTGTATGATAATGCATAAAACTTTCGCTTTCTAAAGTTGCCGTTTCCGGCGGCAACTACCAGATGGCACAGAAAAATGTTCATGGGTATACAAACGAGTTTTCACACAGCTGAACAAATCCTTCGTTTGGCCGCACAACAGCAGTACTTGGTTAGCTTGAAGTGATACAGTTCGCTCAGTACTTTCTATGGGCCAACTATTCTGGACTTGGCTAATACGGCTGGACACCCACGTTGAGCCAGTACACGACTGTGCCAGCATATTCGTAACTCATTTCCCAACGTTAAAAGGTGCACCTCTGTATGCAAATAATGGTACACCCATTACGCTACACATTGCACACTTGCTTGGTAAACTACCTCACAAGGAACGCTAGCTTTTGCAATTCCCTTATTTACAATGCAACAATGTACAAAAGAAGGTCTTCCAGGCATTCTGCACTAGAAATATTCTGCACATCTGAAACAATAGCATCAGTTGCAAAACAGCAACAGTTCAGTTTGTTATGAAGCCCGTGTGTTCAATAGCTCTAGGAACAGACGACGCCTGCGTTCCGGCGCTCCCAAGAAAATGACGTCTGCTATTTTTAAAAGAACTACATCCCCATCTAATTACACGGCGGGAACCACCAATATATGGGGCACTTTTTTTTTGCGGGAGCGACGAAGGAAGCGTAGGGGACAAAACGTAGCCATCCGGTGCATGCACGGATACGAGTGAAGCAAAGCTACATACCTACGAAATCATGACAGATGAATGCCGACGACGCTCAGTCGGACCCCTCGCCAGCATCATCGCTGCCAGTGTCCTTGTCGACCTCTGCTGCCGCCGCCTTCCGGGGCCGACCGCGTCCGGTGCCCTTCTTGGCGCCAGCGGCCGCCTTGGTGGCAGTCTGCGCCGGTGGGCGGAGAAGAGTTGTCAAACGGGGCACTTTTCATCCGGCCCGATCAGTGTCTGATCGAATTTCGCGATCGCGACCATCTCTTTATGAACACGCCGAGAAAGGGGGTCCATAGCGATCGTGAAATCGGGCTCCATCCACTGTGGTGGGAAGCACCACGTGCTGCTGGGGTTTTATCTCGGGGTAACTTGCGACTATTGCCGGCAATGTGTTTTGAAAAAGGAGCTGAAAGCGTGAAAGGTTTTCCTCCGATGCGCGGTCCGAAAACTTGACGCCGCCTGTACCTTCACAAAAGCTACGTACACGTGAAAAAAAAAAAAAGTGCTCCTCGCATAAAACTAGGCGGGAAGTAGGTAAACGCAGAAAAGTCCATAACGTTTTAGTTACGAAAAGGTTTAGAATCGGGGCGACAGCAAGAGAGTTGCATTCGAGGAATTTCTTCACAGCCGTGTTTATTTCAAGCACTGTTCAACAGCACGACCTCGTGTTACACAATATCAAGCTCATTGAAAAACAAATAACGGATGAAAAAAAACAATAGGTAAATGCAGATTCACATATGTGCTTGTCAAATAGGTGCAAAAAGATGCGGCTTAATTACGATCGTGAAGGGTCACGCTGTCAATAGAATGAGTGACTAGATCTGAAACAAAATAATAAATAGAATGAAGCAATATTAAGTATATATACCTTCTTGCCCTTTTTGCTGCTACCCTTAGGGCGGCCCCTGCCACGCTTTGCCTTCGGCGCATCGGCAGACGCGTCCTGTGCAAGAGAAAAAAAAACGGGGACAATGGTTGATCGCGCAAGGCCGGTCACAGCGTAAAAATATATTCACACAACGCAACCACCTCGTGACGTAAGAAGCCTCTTTAGCAATTCAGTAGCGGCGCAGTTCTCGGCCAACGAACGCAGATACAAAACACGCACCTAACAGGCTCAAGGAGGCGAGCTCGCCGTTAGGCCTCACACAATTGATCTTCGCGCCACAAAAAAGCGCCGCCATGTTTGACACGCCACCTAGCAAGCGAGGTTCGCCTGAAACTCTGCATGGCAGTTAATAGAGTTACACAAGGCGCAAAAGAACGCGCAAAATCACTGCAGATAGTGCACCTACATTTATCGCGATCGATATATTTATCAATTCTAAGCGCGATGGAGCCTTAGCTCACAAAAGAAAGCAAAGAAAAAGGTGCCAGTCGCTGGGCCCGCTAACATTCTAGAGACATCTAATGCGCTCAACGAAGTTCCCCGTGTTCGCGACTGAAGATTAACGTAGCCGTACAGGGAACGGAGGTTCGATTAACAAGATTTACGGCTAATTAAATAGACAAAGGGGGCGCGCACTACGGGGTCAAAAAACTCCACAAAAACGGCAATCGGTAGGGCAGCCAATGAGCGTTGCGCGTATTGATTTCATTTTGCCGCCAAAGTGAAAAATCTAACATGGCGAGAGAGCAATAAAAACGGTAAGTGCAGCAACACAAGCAACTCGCGCCGCCCTGACAGCTCGCGCGCGCAAATCGCCGCGCCCCAGACTACGCGAGAGAACGGGAACATGGTAGAAACGCGATCGTGTAACACGAGCAAAGCGAGCGTATAAGAATAAAAATAAAATACAAGCGGCGTGCCTCTTTTGGTCTCTTCTCGCCGGCTTCGGCCTTCTTCGGACGTCCGCGCTTCTTCTCAACAGCAGTGTCGTTGTCGGCCATCGTGTTACAAGCTTCCTGTGGAAACAAAGAGCCAAAAAATTTAGACAAGGACACAACAGTCAAGCAGCGAACACACCGCGATGCAAATAAAATCGCAGCGCGACCGGCGAAGAATAACTCCACAGTGCGAGCCGACCAAATATTTCGGCACCGGTGTAGTCCGGCCTCCCCGCGCGAAGTCTGCGGGGGGGTCAACCCAGCTTGGGTGATTTCTGGCGAATCGCACGATTTTTCCCCGCAAACGGCCGCCGGCACTAAAATGGTTCAGGGCCTGGACAAATTTTTCGACGCTAAAACTCGACCGAACTCCAACCGGAAACCGGAGAAATAAATTTTCCCTCCGACGCGGGCCCATGGCGGCCCTATTTACGCCGCAACAGTATTAGGCCTAGCGGCGCCGGTAGCACCGGCCGGCTTTACCGAGCCGGTGTTTCCAAAGTGGCGCGAAGCTGACAAAAGCGAGAAGAAAATATTACCAATGTCGGCGCAAAAATTAAGCCTAGCGACGCTCACAATCGCGACGGCTACTCGAATAAATGTAAGCGCGAGAGCACCGAGGAACACAGATGAGCCAATGATAAAGGAAACGCTGGCATCGTACCGAAGGCAGCGGGCCGTACTACAGGAACCTACTCACAGCTCCGACGCGCGGGATGAACTGGGATGTGTGCCTGTGCGCGGTCGGGCACTAGTAGGGGGTAGGGGGGTGGGAGGGGGGGGGGTCGAGCCGATTTTGATGCGTCGGTCGCTCTGAAGGGGGCGACCGACGTGTTTTCAACGGTCGTGCAAGCTTTTTCCCGACTCGCGGGGGGCTCCCGTTATTTTAAAAAATTTTCTCGGCGCAAATTATGGTCGAGAAAAATTTTTCCCGTGCCCGTCGGCCGGCGCGAAAAATGCGCTATCGTTAAAAAAGCGCGCCAAAAATCGCTTGTTGACGAGAGTACCGCGCGCTTCGCCTGACCTTTTTATTTATATTTTTTCTTCCCCCACCCTCTCTGTGTGCTTACGAAGGAAGAGAGCGGAGCGGTACCCTGTATATATATATTTCTTTAGTATTGTTGTTTGCAAGCAACGGCTCTTCTGTTAGGTTTAAATTTAAAACCTCCGGCCAGCCCAACCCTTGGACTCCTGCAGAATTGTTGGTACCCGATAGGTTTCGCGGCACGGTGGCCTTTCCTCGGGTCCCCGTGATGTAATTCTTTCTCGCGGTCTGTGTGTTTGCACACGCGCGCGCCTCCGCTTACTGTGACGTTCGCTTAATGCGACACACACACTCGGATCGGGTGAACGAACCGACCGCCGGTGCGTACGTGATAAGAATGTCGATAATAGGCGTTCGCGTTAATCTCGCAATCGAACATGAGGAAGAATCGCGCGTGCTTGTAGCATAGTAATGTTTTGTTGTCGTGGCGCGCTTTTAAAGGGAAGGGCTGAGCGGCTGCGAAGCGAGAAAGATCAAGTGATAATAAAGATGGCGGGAAATCGCTGTGCCGTGTTGGTTGGGAAACGTGAGCAGCTCTGCAGTACGTTTACTTTAACGATCTTACAGCAGTTCGACGGATCGCATGCAGCATCCGCCTCCGAAAGACTGCGGGATCGCTTTGCGAAAATGGCACAAGTACTAGTTCTCCCAAGCGGAAGCGATTCTGCAGTTCGCCTTATGGAACACTTCGAACCGTGCCAGTATTATCACATACTGCGACACGATCCTAACAGAGGAGGTCGTGGTGAATAACCGGCCTTACGTCCTCTCGGCTTCCGCTATCGGTTCAGTACTGGAATAACTTACGAAGGGCAAATAACATACCAAAAAAGTATTTTCAGAAATACTTGTTCTTTCAATCCTTTCAGATTCGTGAATTTGGTTACGTTCTGTTTTGCAACGTTCGCGTTTCTCCCGGCTGTCATGCAACATAATTTTGTAAGCCGGCTTTTATATGCAATGTTACACGAGTTTTTTTAAGTATATACTTGCCTATTTGTGAAATTGTAAACGAATTTAAGTGTATTTCATTTGCCTTTGCCATGGCCATGCAAGGTCAGCATGCGGTATATTGTATAACATACTGCATATTTATAACGGCAGTTACATACTACGGTAGTTATGTGCTGCATATATACATATAACTGCCGTCATTGAGGATGACTGCAAGCTCCATGGTGACAGACGTGCATGCTGCCACTGTGGTGTCCATCAATGAATATTAAGAAACACAACAATGTAAAAACACTGCAAGGCATTATTTCATTCTTTATTAAGCAAAGAATAACTGCACTGTAGATCACAGAAATGGCATATTTCCTAAATACGCAATTATCATTAGAAACGGCTATTTGTACAATTCAGGAAGAAGTAATTGCAGGATTCCATGGCTCAAGATGTTACTCCTGCTATTTTGGCAAGTAAAGCGTGGCTATTCTCTTGTAAAAGCCATCGCCATCACAGTCGCGTGGATGAACTATGCTGATGCTGGGGACATGAATCCGCCCAAAGTTGAAGTCACGGTTGCGCTGCATAAAAACAGTGAGAGAGAGAAAAAGAAAACATGTAAACACATCGTGGCAACATGGTGAGAGATCATTGCATGTCTCAGTAAGAAAAATGTGATCTAAATGCTCCCTTTGGTTCAGAACACAAGAAACACTGTATACGCTAGGCTGACATCATTGCTTGAAACAGAGATTTCACAATTCTGAAATACTCTTGACAAACTGGCACCGTATGATGTAAAGCAATTACAACTCCCATTTGCTATAACAGTCTTTGTCTCAATGGGACATACATGCAACAGCAATGCAACTTGACAACACTCAGCCGATGTCAACCTGCGATGGGTTCACTACCACCATGAATAAAAACGGGACAGGAGGTTATGCACGCCATCTTGAATTCAGGCCACCCACATACTGACGTCCCGATAAGTCGCACATCTCTACCAACGCTTCTTGATGTTCTGCAACAAAATAAACACTGCAGAATATCAATCAACTTCAAATAAACATTATGGGCTGTATTCACTGTGGGGTTGACGTGAAGTGACCGACAGAGATGATGCAAATATGTGGCAAGAGATGCCGCACTAGAGACAGACATCATAACTATTCTGCTAAAGAATAGCCAGCAACAGTTGGCATTCTCAAGTGGCCTCCTTACTGGGGACTACTGGAGCCTGATCCTGCTTAGCTTTGGCTAACCAAGAGTTCCGACCGAGAATCCGCACGTCTCACGTGTCATAGCCAACAGGCCTGGACTGAGGTGCCTTGGGTTCGAACTACAAGGGCGAGCTGTCTGTCGGGTGCGCTCACCTTCATGATGGCGGTGGCATCGAAGGAGTTGCGAGGCTTCCGCGCAGGCGGCAGGGTCGTGTTCTCGGTGGCAAAGCGCTGCTCGCGGAGCCGGGTGTTCATGATGGTCATGTGCAGCTTGACGTGCTCGGGTCCACGGCCCCGCTCCTGCTGGCGCAGCATGAACCCGGAGTCCAAGAAGCGCTGGGCCACTGCGTCAGCAAGCAGCTGCAGCCTGCACCTGCACTCAGAGACAATACAGTCTCAGTAATGAAGTCGAACGCGCTTTAACAAGCAGACTAACGCGCATTAAACTGTTCGATGCATGATGTAATTCTACCCGAATTTGTCTATAACGAGCTCAAATATCCCCTCGCCAGGTCTCGGAAGAGAACAGCAATTTATGATAGGTAGTGAGGAAATTGAAGTGGTAAGAGAATACTACTTAGGGCAGGTAGTGACCGCAGATCCAGATCATGAGACTGAAATAATCAGAAGAATAAGAATGGGCTGGGGGGCGTTTGGCAGGCATTCTCAGATCATGAACAGCAGTGTGCCATTATCCCTCAAGAGAAAAGTGTATAACAGCTGTGTCTTACCAGTACTCACCTACGGGGCAGAAACCTGGAGGCTTACGAAAAAGGTTCTACTTAAATTGAGGATGACGCAACAAGCTATGGAAAGAAGGATGATGGGTGTAATGTTAAGGGATAAGAAAAGAGCAGATTGGCTGAGGGAACAAACGCGAGTTAATGACATCTTAGTTGAAATCAAAAAAAAAAGAAATGGGCATGGGCAGGACACGTAATGAGGAGAGAAGATAACCAATGGTCATTAAGGGTTACGGGCTGGATTCCGAGGGAAGGGAAGCGTAGCAGGGGGCGTCAGAAAGTTAGGTGGGCGGATGACATTAAGAAGTTTGCAGGGACGGCATGGCCACAATTAGTACATGACCGGGGTAGTTGGAGAAGTATGGGAGAGGCTTTTGCCCTGCAGTGGGCTAACCAGGCTGATGATGATGATGAATGGATTCAATCTAGATGTGCTTAACTGGATCCAAGCTTTCCTTTCTAACCACAGTTTGTTTCTGCTAATACTGTTGATTCCCTAGTCCAGCCAGTGCTATAGAGTATTTTCCAGGGGTCTGTATTGGAACCCTTACTTTTCATAATTTTCGTGAATGACTTACCCAGTAACATTTCATCAAAGGTTTGCCTATTCACGGATGACTGTGTAATTTACCAGAATAAAGATAACCGAGAAGATGTTGCCTTATTCCAGACTGGTTTAAATAACATATTTAACATTTGCCTGGTGTCAAATGTGGAACATAGAATTAAACATTTAAAAATGCAAATCAATGCGCGTATCTCGCACCTCATTAGCATGTCCAAACTATCATCTTGCTAATACAGCTCTCGAGTCTGTTTCATCTTACAAATACCTCGGTGTTCATATCTGTAGTAACCTATCATGGAAGCATCATGTAAGGTATATCATCGCCAAAGCTAACCGTTCACTTGGGTACTTTTGAAGAAATTTTTATATGGTACCTCCATCACTTAAAAAGCTTCTCTGCACCACTTGCATCCATCCGTCACTTGAATACGCATAATCTATCTGGGATCCCGGTGGTACTACACTGATAAACAAACATGAAAGAGTGCAGAATCGTTCCATTCACTTCGTCTTATCCAATTATGACTACACAGCCAGTGTTACCATGATGAAGTCACTGCTTAACCTCCCGGAACTTACCATTCGGCGTAAAATAGCCTGGCTCACTTTTTCATAAAATTTACTATCACAACAATTGTCTTCGTGAACAGTTCATTAAAATCCCTCCTTTCATATCAGCTAGAATGTACCACCTCCAAAAAGTTTATCTTCCTCGTTGCAGAACTGTGACCTATTCACATGAATTTTTACCTCGAACCACCTCCGAATGGAATCAGCTGCAAGAAGCAGCTACTGCTATTACAGACACATCTTGCTTTAAGAGTTTTTTAATAACATGGTTAACATTGCCTAATAATTTGTACTCGATTTTTTCTTCTGTTTAGCTTGTTTGTTTTTATATTCTTGGATCTTGAAATTACTCTGCCTTTTCTTAGTAGCAACTGTACATTTTCAGTATTAATTTGTTGATTGTTCCTGCTGCTTATTCTTATTGTACCAACTGTTCTTTTTTTACAATTTTGGCTGTAATATGCCCCTGCCCTATGTAACGTGTAAACCCCGAGGGTAAAATAAATAACTAAATTTTATCTTGTTCGAAGCGTCGGCACGCCACAAGGACGGCATCAACTGTCACACAATCCTTGCACAAAAGCAAATTGAATGCTTTGTTTGCAATTCCCTTTAGCACAAGGCTGATTTCATCCAATTCCGACATGTCTGTCTGCCTTTCTACAAAGAGCCAGCACGTCCTGTATATAGGAAATATAGGACTCTGTGGACGACTGTGCTCGTGTCTGGCTGATAGCCGACGGCCAGCGGGTTTTCCAAATACGTCATGCATCTTTCGCTTGCAGACATCCCAGCTGGTCAGCTCTTCTTCGTGTGTGTCATACAACACTTGAGCCGTGCCTTGGAGGTAGAAGATTACGGTGGCAAGCTTGAGTGGTGCGTCCCATCTTTTAAGGTCGCTGATGCATTCATACCAGGTTAGCCAGTCTTCCACGTCCGTGCCATTTGTGCCGGTGAAAATCCCTGGGTCACGAAGGCGCGGTAGCAGTAGATGGGATGAAGCCTGGGTGGATGTGGACGAGGAGGCGGCGTTTGAAGATATTGTGACAGAATCGATGTGGCGTCCACTACGGAGATCGAGCGCAGCGTTGTAGGAAGTGGACCCCACACCTCCACCAAATGTGACGGTGTAAGAGATCTGCACCGGTGTTTAATCAAACGCAGAAGCGAGGCCTTTGAACCACAGTATCGGAAACGAGTCGGCCTCATCTTCTTCCGTCCTCACGTTGCCGCCCCATACCATACTGTAACAATATATTGCTACGGCACAATATGTGCGATCACGAAAGGCGAGCAGTGTGAAGACGACGACGACGATTAGAAGCTAGCGCGGGCTGTTGCCTCTTGGCCAAGCGAAGCGTATTGCCTTGTAAATATACTTGTAAATAGCTTTTCGTCGGTGTCTTCCTACGTAACATATCTGGTGGAGGTGGACGTTCCCTGTACCTCGTCACGGCGCTTCGCAGTGGACGGTACGTCGAGCCTTCATTCATGGCTCCCGGCGACGACAACCCGACTCCGCCGGCTCCGACACCTGCTGCCACTTCGACGACCTACATCACTCTCCCCGCTCCCCGTGATCCTGGCGTATTCTCAGGCAAAGATGGGGAAGACGTCGATGACTGGATCAGCCTGTATGAACACGTCAGCCGCAATAACCGGTGGGACCCTACTATTATGCTCGCCAACGTAGTCTTTTACCTCGGTGTCTTCCTACGTAACAATATAATACATAAATGCACTCTGTCCAGCTGTCAATGTGCGGTGCTAAGAGCTTTTCCAGTGGCAATTAGTGGCTTTGCAGGTCACTGCGCCCCAAATTTTCTGCAAGTAGAAAATAACTGACTTGAACGAACAAACTAATTAATCAATGCAAATAATGAGCCCCCTTCATTTTTCTTGGATGATGAAGAGCTGCCAATTCATTACCTTAAGCCAATGCACTAACAGCCTTCTTGTCTATGCAGACTGCCTCTGGAATGTATCGCACAGCAAGGCACCACACCAATGCACCCCAATTCCCCAACACTTCACAAACTCACTTCTCGGGAGACCGTGAGGTTCCCTCCTTGTTGCACGAAGACACCTTGGCATAGAGTACGTCCACCTCACTTTCATCGTCGTTCATAATCTCCAGGCCATGTACACGCACCATCAGTGGTTCATCCTTCAGGATGGTCCTGTTTGCCAAAGAAGAAGCCAAAAGCTAGCAAATGTCTTTCCGTATCGTCCCATTTCCAGAAACATTTCCATCCCAGCAGAGGCAATCGCAGAGGAATGTGACCTGACTGACTCAAGCTGCAGAAGCATACTGATAATTGTTTCAGTTCCTTGTAAGCAATAGCAGTTTCCCATTTTAAAGGATCTTTAAAGGCAAATATTAAGTCAGGCTAAAGTTATGGAAGTGCTTAGGAACGTCTAAGGCATAAATATTATCGCAAACAGAGTTATAGTAATCAAGAAATTGAAATAAATGCAGGACACAATTAGAGACTCTTCTAGGACATTCAAGTACTAGCCCGATGATGAAGGCACTGCTCATTATAATTCTGTCACTAGTACTCCACCACTTATAATAAAAAGATTATTGTAGTGCATTATAAGATGAAATAAAATGCTACTTGTGCAGTTCTGTCTGATTTTTAGAAAAAATAAATTGTTGTCGTTACCCTTAACAACAACATGGGCAGTCAAAAGGTTTCGTCTCCACTCTGTGCCGCCCCTGCTTCCATGTTTCGCTAGTTTCATTATCATGTTGTGCTGCACTGGTTTTGCTGGCTTGTGAAACTCGCACAAACTGCAAGTAGCAGGGAATGCCATGTCCATGTGATGCCATGAGATTCCAGAACGTCCACACCACTTGACTAAGAGCAGCCGCAGCGGCAAATCTGACACTCTGTCTTGACTCAGTTTCTCCATGGCCACGCATTTCCGTTTTGTACCGAAAACTACAATGCCGCTTATCGGGTGCCATTTTGCTCAATGATGGCAGTAAAGGGCAGTAATGGCATGTGCAATGTCACCACTCCCTGTTCGGGGAGGGGGGGGGGGGGATTTCAATTGCGCTAAAGGTGTGAGGACCCTCCAGACACAAATTTCTCGTAAGCTAAGTCTTTTCTTGGCACGTAACAAGTACTGCGAGGTTTCTGGAATGGTCCAGCTCATGCCAACTTATTACTTGCCTTTAGTGTCCCTTTAAGGATGGCACAAGAGACTACACAGGACGAAAGAAAGACACAGACCCACCGAGTGAAATGTCCGGTCGTTCTCTGTTTTTCTTTCATTCTGTGTAGGTTTTCATGCTATTTTTCAAACATGAATCAATACCAACTTATCCACTTACTATTCTCCTATATACCTTGCTGTAAAACTAGGTTTGAAGAATTAGGCCTAGAAGAAGAATGAAGAGGACATAAAAAAAAAAGGACCTATCACCTGGAAAGTTGCACTGTGGTGTAAAAGTACAGTTCAGTTGACAGTCAGCCTTTTCATGTTGTCCTTTTTGTTCCTGTTGTGACTGTTTTCTATGCCTAACCTTTCGAACAACTTGCACAGCATTCAGTTGTTATGGAGCTCTCCATTCAGTGATCAACAGAATTTGAACAAAGGATGTTTCGGGCTGGAGTCAATATGTCGGCAAGGGGACTTCTCTGTGGGCAAAGCCTTGAGGCCTTTGCCCTAGCAAATAGTTTGATTTATCGACTAGTATTTCGACAAGTACTCCGACTCGTCTTCATCCTCGTGAACACAAGTCCTCCTTGTCAAAACACAGAGTTCCAGCCTGAGACATCCATTGTTCTACTACTCATGATCGCTTCAAGTCTCCACTTTCCTGTGAACCTATGTCTCGTTTGTCTCAGCGGCTAAAGCGGCCCTCCGCCCAGGTTACCACTACAATCGGCCAATCCTGAGGGCTGAATGGTAAGAAGACAGGAAATGAAAAGAAGGAATGGAGCGGAATAAACTGTTATATTATGCCAGTTGAGCACGCTCACGTGACCAGGTCCTTGCAGCCTTCCAGCACCTTCTGTGCCATGTTGCACTCCTTGGGATCAAGCAGCACCAGCATGCCAATGGTGAGGTGCAGCTTCTGCTTGGCCACAAACAGGCTCGCGTCCAGGCCTCGACCCTGAGTGCGGTCAAAAGTGGGCGAGTGCCATTGAATACCCTTGATAGACATAGCACCACCGTGTAGTGACGGTGAAGAAATACTAGCAGAATGAATAACTAACTAATCTAGCTCTTCAGTGGGTGACTTGTACTCAGGAAGGAAAGCAACACTTATATGGCAACGTCAGCGGCAAGCCCGGCCGTAAAATCTTTCTTGCGGTTCAGGTCAGTCCAGTATTCATGCTTGCATTCACCATACATTTCAGATCAACTGCCGATGCTCAACTAGATTCGAAAAAGCACAACACTGTTTGTTGCACTGTGTGTGCAATCTCATTAGACACGGTTGCTGATCGCTGTCGACTTGGTGACATCAATTTGCGAAGTTTTGGATACACCAAGCACACTTTGCGTGAGAGTAACAATTAGATGACAGCAGCAAACCAGTGAAAGCGCTTCTGGATCTTTCCTGGCTTACCCGGCATCCTTTCATATTAACAGTGGCTTTCTTTCTCTATTACAGAAGGGTAATTTACTGACACAGCTCAACTTGCTTTTTTTTTCTGTGTCCCTCTAGAGCACTATAACTGCATAAGAAAAGATGTTATTCTGGTATACAAGCCTATTTGCATTCCACCCCAACAAAATGTCGCTGCCGCAACCAAGACTGAACATAAGAAGGACCCTCTAAGGGGCCCTACAACTATTCTCTACCCACCGAGTTCTGCATTACAACATGTTCCTTGTGTTATTCCATGGTGAATGTAAAGATAATGACAAAATTGACAGAGCCAAGCAAAAGTTATTCGACTTACAAATTCAAAATAAAAGCAGACAACAGAAAAAGGCATACTCTTTCCCATTTCACTCCACCTGCGAGGATCTATACTGCTACCAGTTAAAATGGGGTTTACATCCTGCGGTACCGGAAGCTTTGATCTCGCCGTGACCTTACCACCTCATGGCAGCCATGTTGGCGCTGGATATGGTGGTGCCATCTAGTTCAGGTGCCTGAAAACACACCCTCTAACGCAGAGTAAACTTTATGAATAGCCATCGGACGTTTGTCAAAGATGTACGGAATTAAGTTTACAGACTGTTCACACGTAGGTGCTACGTGCAAATGCTAATTTTTGCATTGTATTTCTAGTGTAGACCGTTGGACAGTGCACTTAGTGTCAGTTGTAAACAAAATTCATCAGTACTGCACAAATGTGTGCCCTCCTTGTAGCCTAAAAAGGCAAGAAATATGTTTTTGTTTTAAAATATTTTGCCGTTGTTTGTACAGCATAAACACGCACCATACATTCTTCATGCCCGACCAACCAATAACGAACGTCCACTGCCAAAAATTGTCAATGCATGATGCCGCAGCCGGAGCAGGAACCGATTTCAGGAGAAAATGACGATGCCGAGTGCTCAGATCACGGCACTTTCAAGCGCTGGAGGCGTCGCCAAGTCCTACAGTAAGCAAACGTGGAAATCAAAACAACACGCGTTTCTGGGGGGCACAGTGATGCTTTTACGCTCGGCACTGCAATGTCGTGGTTACCGGGCTACTGCGGCTGGCGCTATGACCGCACGTCAGAATTCGGAATGCATCCACACGTTGGACAGCCCCTGCCAAGGTTCTCACCGTGCACGACTTGGTGACGATCTCCCTAAACTCTTCCGTCATGCTGCAAAGCTTCGGATTGTTCAGGGGAAAGCACACGAAGTGCGTGTAGTGCTCGTGCTGACGCATGCCGCACACGGTGGCCGATATCCGCAGCAGGGCAGACTCCACGTCCTCCTCCCTCTGACCGGTGATAACTGTGCACGGACAGATAAGGCAAATGGAATCGTATACAGCAATCAGATAATAATCACAGGCAAAATACCTACGGAACGTATCTTATTTATTCATTAATTTTCAATATACAGTCAAAGCTTGCTGCAATGAAGTGTCACACAACATGAAAATACTTTCATTATATCAGATATTCATTATAAGCATATAGTCATTACATGCGAAACAAATGTGAGAAATAGTTTATGTTTGTGCAGAAAACAATTCCAAAGAATAAGACATAAGGAAGGAACACACAAGGGCAAACCAACCAGCCCAAATGCATACGCTTCAGTAATTGATTTTAGCTTTACTCCCTCATATCCGATAATTTGTTGCATCTATGTTCAATACAGTGAGGTTAGACGGTACAGGTCATTTCGCAGTGAAGGCATCAGCTGTAGGGGTACTCGCCTGTACTGAAAGTCTCGTTTCAAGACCTTAGACAGTGAGCAGACAATTGTTTGATTTTTACAAATGAGAATACAAATCGTTTAATGTACAGTAGGCCGCAAACGTTAGCGGGACATGGGACATGTGAAAAAGATTAATTGATAAGAAGCCTGGGCATATAGCATCGACTTCAGTGTTTCAATTTGTAGTAGTTCTTGCTACCTACTTACAGCAATCCATTAAATTAGAAGTGCCTTGCCTTAACAAAACATAAATACACATTTGTTGTGGAGCCCGTGTCCCGTAAACTTTTATAGCCAAGTGTACAGGTTTCATCATCATCATCATCATCATCAGCCTGGTAGACCAGGTTTGCCAGAAAGTAAATGGAGCATGCAAGTGCTGTTTGATCGGCATCTCTCAGCACTAGCAGCGTTATCATGAACTATGTAGCATGCGCAAAGAAAATCTGGGGTGCTCTTTGATTTGCTTTTAAACCCTGCCTGATTAATGATTCAGGTGAAGGAGCAGTTGTTCCAGCTGTAGATTCTAGGGGAACATTTTATGCGCTTGCAGGAACCATTTAATTTCGTCCCATCAACGGAAAACAATGTAATGGCTGTGTCATGACACGGTGACTCTTAACTTCCACAAAGAGAGATAGATATAAAAGAAGAAACAAAATGTGCACATATCAGTTGCCTTTGTGCCCTTACTACGCAGTATGTGGGCTTGTTGGCTGCGAGTAGGGAACAAATAGAACAGCAATAAATGCTCTATATTTCCAGTGCAGCAAAAATGCCGCTCCGTGTGGCACTTGATGCTCTAGAGATGCCTTAGTCTAACTGAACTGTTTATTCAAGGCGCCTCACAGCGAGAAATATGCCGGAGGACTGAAAGGTCGATAAGAGCAGTTAACAGAATTATATAGCCCTAGAGGGACGACAACGGTAGCCTCACTGATGCTCACGGCTCTGGTCGCCTGCATCGCACGTCTACTGACATTGGCCATTTCATTGTTGCTGCAGGTGCACTCAAGTGCATCGCACATTTGCTTAGCTTTTCAAAGCACTAAAGAAAAAATATGCGACGCACTCGAGTTGGACGTCAGCCTCAGTACCATCAGGAATTGAGTGCACGAAGCTGGCTGGAACAGATGTGGCAGCGCAAAAACCCTACCTTACAGCCAGGCAAAGGCATCAGCGTTTGGCTTTCGCGAGAGCACGCAAACAACGGAGTGTCAACAGTTAGTGTCAACGAAGTGGAAACAAGTTATGTTCACTGACGAGTCAAACTTTTCGTCAAGATGGGGTCAGCAGAGGCGTGTCTGGGGCCCCAGGAACTACAGGTATTTGGGAACGGAACTGAATAGGGCACATTTATATAGGGCTAACTTAGCACAAGCAAATACTTTTATCTGTCACTGCCGAAGAAATGCCAGCTATTAGCGTTATTTTTTAATTTGTCCGTCAGTGGCATTCGGCTATAGACCTGGTCTGCGGCATTGTTTCTCTAGGCACGAATGTTAAAGGGACCCTGAAACGCTTTTAACGATTTTCTACAAACGTATTGAGTCGTTAGAATAGGTCCTTCTGATCCTTAATCGACACATCTAAGTGCTCCGCGTAAAGCGTGTAATTTATTATAAGGTTTTAAATATGCACATCGCTGCCGACCGCAGCACACTGCTAGGCGGAATTTTAAGCCGCCCCTACCCATATGACCGAAATCACCCATACGACGTCAGTAGGGCGAGCTATCCGATTGGCTGACAAGGGCGCGTTATCGATAATTTTTCCAATTTTATGGTAAACAAATGATCTTCGTAATAGTTGGAATGTTAGTTAATTTGTTTTTATGAAAAGAAAGTAACATGAAGAGAATGCACAAGAATAATTTTTCAGTACACTTAAGCACTTCCGGCACACAGCGTGTGTCGTCTGCTTGTGTTACAACGTACTCCATTTTGAAGAGAGCTCCGCGGTCAGAGTCGGTCTCAGTCTTTTCGCGAGCACTATGATTCGACTTTGTTGCCTTGTGGACTGCAAACGTAGAAACTGGCAATATGTCAAGTTGCGACATCGTGTCCCTCTGCAAGGCAGCGTACGAGCGAACAGGCTGCTGCGCATCGGACTGCCGCTATCCAATCGGCGCCAGGATTTGCGCGTTTGTGGCCGTCACTTAGCACCGGAAGATTACTAACGCAATAGCGTTTCCCGAGTCCGGTATTAGGGAAAACGCAAGCGCAAGGGGACAGAGTCTGGCCGCTTGACTTTGCCGTAACGGGATGAGCCATGAGATGAGCAGAAGGGCAAATGCGAATGGTCTGCACGGTGCAGCCACCTGGTGGCACAGAGCTCAACCATACACAGTAGCAGCAACGAAGTGTATTCTTCTTTGCTGCTGGTGTGTATTTTTCGCAGGAGTGTAATCATGAACACGTTGTTTTTATAAATGTTTAAAATGTTTTACACTTCATTAGAGCAATATTAGCGCTTTGTTTGGCTGGTTAAGCTCTGCACCAACAAGTGTATGGACCGTAAAGACCGATCAGGCCGCTCACGTACGTCTACGCTAAAGTTCCTTCATCAGCTTGAGTTTATGCCTACAGTCATTTGCCGAAATGACCAGCTTGCCTGTGGTTACCGGAATACAAGACACGTTCGGCGCTACGACAGAATGCTCGCAACGCACGCTGCTTCGGTAGCTCTCACTTGGGGTCGACGGCCAAGCGGCTAGCGGAGCGGTCTCGCGCGGGCGGGGGCGGGCTCCAAAACAACCGGATGTGGACGATGTGACGTCGCATCGTGACGCTGAACCAGTGAAGGCGGAGCTTAGCCCCGCTCGCTCGGCGAACGAGTTGAGGAGGAAAAGCATGGCTAGGGAGGAGGGTAACTTCTAATCGCTTGTAGCTCCATTAATACGCAACGCTTCACTTAAATTGTGGTGCGAATGTTCTACTTAAGCTGTACACTACGCGTCTACAAAATTTGTCCGAACCGTTTCAGGGGCCCTTTAAGACTTGCAAGCTCAGTATGTTGTGCATCTACGACTTCATTTCTTCACGGCTTCACAACATTGTTTCTCTTTACTTGAAAATCAGGTAGCAGTCCCAATTAATCTCCGACATGATCTGCAGTGGATGCTACTCGGTGAACGTGAGGGGTGCCGTGAGCGCCAATGGTCTCGGACCACTAGTCAGACTACCATTGTCCTCCACAGCAGCTTCGCATAGAGACATTCTGAGTGAGCAGCATGATTCCATATGCGTTAAACGCGCTGTTTAAAGGTGGTTGCTTATATATATATATATATATATATATATATATATATATATGTGCAACATGATTACAACCCTACTGACACATCAGGGGTCATCAAGAGGCAATGCTGGAGGAACATGCAGTGCCGGTGTTGGATTCCAAAGGGCACTAATCTCACTATTATTGAGAATGTTTGGGGAGCCATGAAAGCAAACCTAGCTCGAATGAATACTAACACGCAACTGCCGACGACCTGTGGCAAGCCGTTGAAGATGAATGGGCCCACTTGCGCCAGATACCTGGTCATGTAGACAACCTGTTTCACTCTCTTCCTCGACGCATGGGTAGTGTCCTAACTCTGAATGGAGCAGTGACATGCTACTGACTCTAGCTCCTTCATGTAAACATATATTTACTGCTGTTATAATTAATTTACTTTCTTTATCTGGAAGATATGTGCATAATATCACTTTCTGTACGAAAACTTTTTGTGGACTTTTTGAATAAAACATGTAAATGGACCACACGTGATGGGAGTATATCATGCTTTGAAATTTCTTAACCGTGGCACGGCCACCAAGGCCATTGTCGCATTCCAAAATAAACAGAGATTGGGCAGTGACAGACGCCATGTGTGTATCAAGCAAACGCTTCTGGCAAAAGCAGCTTTCCACTGCCAAATAGTTGCAGCAAGCTCAAAAACGTCCCCTAGCATCGATCATTGGAAGAAGTGCTCTTTCGCCAGAGCAGCTGATCAGGCAGTGGTCAAAAGCATATTGCATGACGACCGCAAATTATGTTTGCGCGTGCAGTGTAGTAGGCACTGCTACCACTAGTGCACAGAGAGGCAGCTCGGTCATTACTCGCGTGCTCCGTTTACTTTCTGGTGCACCTGTACATAGAGGGAAACAATAACAGCGTCCACGAACTATACGTACGAATGAGAAATGTTGTGTACCAATGTACTCGGTAAATTTCAAGTTAAAGAAAAGGACGCACAACCATTTACACAAGATTCGAGGCACAGCACACCTTCATAGGTACTACACTGTAGCCTGATGTATTGTGCTTTGTTATGCACTGTAATTTGCCAGTATTTTCTTATATTATCAGCTAGGGAGTTGTGCTGCACACTTCAGTAAACCCGTAAACAAAACCCAATGAGCAAATCCAGCTCACACATTTCTCAAGTTATTGTATTGCCCGTGATGTCTTACAAAGGTTGTGAGAACATATTTGTACGCTTTTGTTTCCTGTTCCCAATTAAAGGAGCAATATATTGACTTGGGTTTTAACGACATTAAGTGACTTGGTGGACCTATCAACCACATTCAATAAGTATTGCAGTGTACTTTGAATTCAGAGTAATAAAGTCTACTTACTGACATCCTCACACAAATCTGGGCTGGGGACCTTAATTGAGGTGTTGGTATCGTGTTCCATTTGAATCCTGACGGCATGCTTCTTTCCACAGAGCCGCCTTCAACAAAGAAGCGATTGACAATGTGAGTACTATGCAGTTTCATGGAGCACAGTATTCGAAGGTCATGAAATGTCTGATGTGCAGACTTCAACCTAAATGTAAATAGCTCCAGCAACCAATTAAACCAGATATAACCAATTCTGAACTTAAATTGCACAAACTCCAAACATCATTCCACAAGAAAAGAAGAACTTGCTCAAAGTAAATGCACTGCTGTGGCCATGGAGAGTAGATTTGCACAATAAATAAATAAATGAAATTAAAGAAAGAGAGAGAGAAATGTTTTTGAGCAAGAAATTATTAATATACTAAATACCAGTTTATTGATTGATTAATTCATTAGTGACTGGTTTCTTGAATACCTACAACTGAAAACTTGCTCCAGCATATAAAAAAAATGCTGCTAAGAGGTTCACATGAGCTTTCCAGTGCTTGCATCAGAGTTTGAAAGTTAAAGGTGTGTAAAGAATTATACGCTGGACTGTGTGGGGTGACTAGCAAATCAGCAGTCTCACAACATAGGTACCTGTATCTAGCAAGTACAGGTGGAACCAATATAAAAGGGGACGCTTCTGATTAGCGTTTATTAGTTTTATGTTTATTGTTTTTAACCCTGAAACCAATGTTGTTATGGTTATGTTGATTGCTGATCAAAGGAATCATTTACAAGACCTAATGGCAATACAAGACAATACAATACAATACACACAAGACAATACAATACAAGACCTAAGGAATCAATACAAGACCTAATGATGTATATGACACTAATGAGCACAGCTGTAAGAATAATTAGTTTTTAATGTTGAATCCAATATCTTCATATCCAAATTGATGATCAAACTTTATGAGAACAAATGCTTTCTAAAGCATTTGTTCAAAAGCAGCACAGGGTTATGAGACTCGCGAGCAACTAGTGAAGGTATCAATCATTTTTGGGAGTAGATGTTTACCAATGGTTATCACGAATGGCCAACCCACAGCTCCCATGTGCAAAGCAAAACACACCTTTAAACTAAATCAGAGGGAGTCTGCACACCACTACGTCTCAAGCACAATCATCACACATACATGCCCACCAAACATATGCACATGCAAAGTTACGCTGTTTGTTCAATACTTAATGTGCAATCTACAAGCAAGAGAAATGCAACAGGAGTGTGCTTCTGACTTACGGAAGGAATTTCTGTGGCACATAGTGCGTTAGACGAAAGAATCCTTTCGGCCCTCCGGCCGAGCTGTCGTCGTTCGACACTGGCAGAGATTTCGGCTTTGGTGCCAAGCAAGTAGGCTCGTCATCATAGGAACTTACTGAAACAAAAAAAGCCAGCAGGAGCAATAAAACATTTAACATTTGATACATGTCTAGAATATCGCCTGCCTGTTCCACATTTTCGTGTACTGTAGTAATCAATAAGATAAGATATTGTGGTTTTGTGTGAAAAATTTATTACCTGCATTTACAAGCTGCCTTTTTTTTTTTCGTTATTGTCGACAGGACGTACACTGCTGCTGCCAGGAGGTCAGATAGAAAACACTGTTTATTGCCGGTGCTATATATAACTCCACTTTCGCATTGTCCATTTCATGGTGCTCCCTAATGCATACATTTACAAGGCTGTGTGTATGCGCCATGTGTGTTTCTCTCTCTTTCATTTCGTATCATTAATCAATCCTGCAGCAGCATGCCATGCCCTTCACTTGGCTAATCTCTCCAATTATCACTAAACTTTCTCCAACTAACACGGGAGTATTTTCTGGTATGCTAGTTGATGTATATGGTCTCCTTGTGATAGGTGACAGGAATAGGCAAGTCATGTGTGAAACGAGTAAGCCATGTGGTGCAAATAACACGATGCTAAGTGTTCCAAGAGGGTATTCCCCAAGGTTAGCAGACTGGCATAACACAATCTTTCCAAGCAGTTTAGCTCATAAGACCAGAAATACAAAATATAGCTTAATTTTTGCCCACTACTGTTTCTTGATTCGGTGCTCTGAAATTGTTGGCCTAATGCATCTTCCAAGGCCTTGGTTGTTTGCACCTTACACCTTGCTTCTGTTATAATTAATCTGCTAAGTATGTGTTTTGCTTCAAGTCTGATAGTGACTGTACATGATCAACGTTTAAACTACAACCAAGACCAAGGAACGCATAATAATAATGCAAATTCAGTCATGCCCGTATATGCAGTTTAGCGGAGGCATGAAAGAACGTTTCCGGTTTCTTCCCTATGCTTCCACAAGCGGACGGAACCACAAGCATCAAGCTGCCTCTGTTTATAGATAACACAGGTGCATCGCACAACCAGTTTTTATCCGACCTTTCAAGCCACCGGAGACGTAGCTGAAACTCCATAGCTGAACGGCTACACCGCAATGAACTTACGCCCATGCAACATATGTAGAATACTTTTTTTCGCGCGCAGTTTGACAACTTTCATGTCGGCGTGTTCTAATCCTGACATGTGCACACTTCACCCTCGCGGTAAAGTTTGCTTACCACCGCTGGCACCAACATCGTAAATACGTTCGTCGCACTTGTCCGCAACGTCCACGCTTTCCGAGAGCGAGAATCGGTTGATCGGAGTCAGTTTGCGGTAGCAGGATCCGCCGATCCAAAGAAGATCGCAGTTCAGGACATCCATAGCTGCGTTATAGGGGCGACACGCAGCGTTCCTAGGCGAGCCGCGATATCATACGATACAAGTCGATACCGAATTCATTCGAAATGTCAAGCGCGCCTAATGTCGAATTACCTAAAACGAACGAAACTGATAAAGCGAAAGAAACCGTGAGGCTGTAGTGCATACAACACGGTGGCAGCGGCCGCCAGCCAGCCGACTGCTTCCGTGTGCAACACACTTAATGACGTCATCATCATCATCATCAGCCTACTTTATGTCCGCTGCAGGACGAAAGCCTCTCCCTGCGATCTCCATTTTACCCCTGTCCTGCGCTAACAGATTCTAACTAGCGTCTGCAAATTTCCTGATTTCATCGCCCCACCCAGTCTTCTGCCGTTTTCGACTGCGCTTCCCTTCGCTTGATACCTATTCTGTAAATAAGCCCACTGGTTATCTAACCTAC
Organism: Dermacentor variabilis; assembly: GCF_050947875.1. Classification (NCBI taxonomy): domain Eukaryota; kingdom Metazoa; phylum Arthropoda; class Arachnida; order Ixodida; family Ixodidae; genus Dermacentor; species Dermacentor variabilis. The sequence goes on from NC_134576.1 coordinate 130,427,590, forward strand.
ACCGCCTGGCCGGCTCCATTTTTTTTTTCTCTTAATGTCAGTTAGAATATCGGCTATCCCCGTTTGCGCTCTGATCCACGCCGCTCTCTTTCTGTCTCTTAACGTTACGCCTAACATTACCAGTTACCTAACATTAACAGCACCGGTACAATGCACTCATTGTACACATTTCTTTTCAATGATAATGGTAAAGTTCAGTCAGGATCTGACCATGTCTGCCATATGCGCTTCAACCCATTTTTATCCTTCTGTAAATTTCCTTCTCATGATCAGTACCCTGTGAGTCACTGACCTATATAGGTAACCGTGCTCCTTCACAGACTCTATAGAGGCTGAATGGCCATCCTGAACTCTTGTTTCCTTGCCCGGCTATTGATCATTATTTTTGTCTTCTGCATATTAATCTTCAACCCCACTCTTACACTCTTTCTGTTAAGGTACAGCCTCAATCATTTGTTATAACTCGTACCCAGTGTTGCTGAACAGGACAATGTCATCTGCAAACTGAAGGTCGCTGAGATATTCGCCGTTGATCCTTACTCCTAAGCCTTTCCAATTCAATGGTTTGAATACGTCTTCCACGCAGGCAGTGAACAGCATTGGAGAGATTGCGTCTCCTTCTCTGACCCCTTTCTTTATAAGTATCTTCCTACTTTTCTGGTGGAGAATTAAGGTAGCTGAGGAAACTCTGTAGATACTTTCCAAGATATTCACATAAGCATCCTGTACTCCTTGATTACGTAATGCCTCTATGTCTGCTGATATCTCTACTAAATCAAGTGCCTTTTCGTAATCTATGAAAGCCATATAGCTAGAGAGGCTGATTGTACTCTTCGGATTTCTCAATTACCTGGTTGATGACATGGATGTGATCCATTGTAGAGTATCCCTTCCTGAAGCCAGCCCGTTCCCTTGGATGACTGAAGTCCAGTGTTGCCCTTATTCTATTAGAAATTACCTTGGTGAGTATTTTATATAATATACTGGAAGTAAGCTAATGGGCCTATAAGTTTCGGATTCTTTAACGGCTCCCTTTTTGTAGATTACAGTATAATGTTGACACTCTTTCAATTCTCTAGGACCCTTGAAGTCAATAGACAGTTGATATAGAGGGCTGCCAGTTTTTCAAGCATTATGCCTCCTCCAATACCTTTCATTAAATCGACTTTTATTCCATCTCCTGCCGCCTTTCCCCATTTCATGTCTTGCAAGGCCCTTCTAACTTCATCGCTAGTTATAGGAGGATCGAACCACTGGAAAAAAGTACTACTTCGAATGGAGGTATCGTGGCTACTATAGGTACTGTACAGGTCAGTATAAAATTATTCCGTTGCCTTCCTTCTCACTGATTTCGTGCTGCGTCCATTTTTCACGTCACTTTTTGTAAAGCGCTTACATGAACTAGTTTTCTATAACGAAGTCAGAAGTGCCAAATTCGATCATCAAAACATTGCTGATTGAAAGCAGATGCACATGTGACCAGACGTGACACTTTATGACCTTTTGGCGATTTCGGCAAATCGCACCAACGTGCATTGGAGTGCCCCAGTGCGCACCTGTGCATTTGCTGAATTCGCAATTTGATTCCCACGGCACATTCAATAATTACCTAGCATGTTATTTTTGTTAGTAGATGCTATATAATGCATAAGTATATAGGGTATTTCAGCGAACACTTTCAAAAATGCTCAAAGGTTGCCTGTGGCAAGTGGTGCACTTGAAGTGGTGGTCACCGCTTGCACAAAAAATTGAAATGCGTAATTGACTAATTAACAAAAACTAATTAATTTTAGCTAATTACCTTATGGCCCATATTGCAATTTACAAATTCTAGCCGTGGAGTCTGCAATGCGGATCCACTTGACCAGAACTTTGCAGAGAAATAGGGCCACTTGTGCGGCAATTTCGCGTGTATTTGCGAGTTTCTTTCACACTCTGAAAGACACTTTTATGTAGCACGTATTGAGCAACAGAGAGCTGTGTCAGGCGTTTTTCATGTTGCTCTATAATTTTCTAATTGACTCTTTTCATCTAATTATAATATTTGAGAATTTGAATAATTAATTCAGACTAATTGTGTAATTAGGTGGAATGCAAGAAAAAAATAATCTGAATGTCTCCAAGCGACGGCAAACATCATTACCTCAGTTCTTTCCAGCTACGTGCAATTTGCAAATCTTTAAGGTTTTGGTAAAGTTACGTGGGCCACCCTGTATATACGTACATGCTCCTGTAAGGGCCACAACACCACTTTGGAGGGCAAAATTTTGGAAAAAATTCAAGACGTCCCGCTGGTAAGCAAAGTTAGTTCTACAAGAACTGAAATTTGGGCGAATTCGTAAGAATCCGTATATGACTTAAAGTGCAAAACAACACAAGGACACAAGAGAGGAAGACCAGACAGGACGAGTGCTACTTCAAACTAAAACTCACTCACACACACACACAGAAAAAACACCTATTTCGCGAAAGCAAGACCGAGTGACAATAAGAACGTTTATAACATGAGATTTGCGCCTCTCTTGCCTCCTGCTACAGTTGCGGAAACAGTGCGAACCTCTAGCGGGCCGTCATCGGGCTTATTCGATGAACGACGCGGAGAGTAAAGCGGGGGGGGGGGGGGGGGAGGTGCAGCGGCCCCGTGAGGCGGAAAGAGGAGAGGGAGGGGATCGGGGTGAGAGGAAATCCGTAGCGCCATGGCGTAGCGCGACGACGACTGCTACGAGATGGCGCCAGAGCAGTGCGCATCGTCTGGGACATAGAGTTATTGGAACTCTATGGTTTGGGAGGTCTGTCAAGTGCAGCTGCTGTGAATCGGGCCCACGCGTCACCCACGCGCTGGCTCGAGCTCGAGCCACGCGCGTGTGGCTAGCTCGAGAGATCGCGAGATCTCGCGATCTCTAGATTGGCGAGGCAGTCGCGCCACACTTCGCTCCGTTTGCGACGCGGCGCACGAGACAGGCTGTTCGCGCCAGCCAACATATCGCTAAATGAAAACACGTATATAGAGCTGCGCTCAAATTTCGCATTATGGAGTATCGTAATCGTCGGTGGACTTTCTTTTTAACCTTGCAAGAAGCTAATGCAGGACTCTCTATTGATCACACCAAAAATGCAAAGATCACTTGAAGACTCGCATTTGTATTGTGGTATTATAACTACCAACTATTTTGTGCTTTCACAAGATTGATAATCGATAGTGACTTCCAATTTGGTCCAGTTGGCATATACCAAGTGATGGCCAATTGAAACCAATTGGATGTCCAATTCGAACAAATTGGGTCCCATCGATTTTAATCATACATGAAACAGACGCACAAACTGAAATTTATGAGTGCACTGCGCTTCGCAATGCCAAGTTTGAACTGCAGAGAATTAAGAAAATCGGTATTATCGCGGAATCCACCTACGTTTAGCCTATCCCTGCTTTGTTCTTACTCAAATTTCGCAGCAAGATCGCATTTTGTGATACAGGTCGTTTAATATAACGCTTGGCACGGTTATTTGCCCGGCTTGTCGAAAGAGAGAGAGAAAACGAACGCCGGAGGTATAGTGTACTAGAATAATGTCCTAGTGACACGACCGGAAAGGGGCGCGCGTGCCTCTTTCCGTTGACGCCACCAGGTGTCGCCACTGCGACCTTTTCTAGCAGACCGGCTGCTCTCATATTCGTTGCTTTTGAGGCGGTCCGTGTTATTAAGGGTTCTTTACGGACATGGTTCTTTCTTTATAACAGAACAGGATTGTATTTAACAAAGTATAGTGTAAAGGAAGATTTTGAAGGCCACATCGAGACCATAGTATCGACAATGTCGTCTGCTAGCGTATTCTCGCACAGTCCGGCGCTTTCATTGCGCTCGTCGTATCGCATGTGCCTGCTGGCAATTCACGGAGCTTCTTGTTGCTCATCTACTGCTCGAAAGCCAGTATATCTGGGCCTGCCTTGCTTCTATGGAGCTATATTTACCACTCCATTTAAATCGCGTGCTTATCGCAAATGACAGGAAAAAGTGCGTAGCGACTTCGGCGTTGCGCTGCTAACCCCGAGGGCGTAGGATTAAATAATGGACTCGTTGGCTGCACTTTCATAGCAGGAAAATGCAAACATGTCCGTGTTGCCGGTTATAAAACCCCAGTTGGTCAAAATTATTCATGTGTCCCTCCCCCCCCCTCTTTACTGCGTGCCTAATAATTAGATCTTAGTGTGTTTTACACATTAAACCCCGGAATGAATTCATTTTTGACTATGCAATTGCGCACATACAAACTCAAAATTTTTCCCGAAATTTTAGCTCCTAAGAAATCCGCCGCATCTTCAGCACATACTGTCAGAGTGACGCTCAAAAGAAATCCAGGTTAGTATTTTTTTAATTATTCACAATGAAAATAGCACAGCTATAATGGAACCCTAAAGTGTACCTTCCCTAGACACCGAGCATCAAATCCCATTATAAGTAACTATTACTGTTAAAACACATGACCAAAAAACACCTTGTAGCATGGAGTTCTAGGAACACCAACTGAGTTTAATATATTTTGATGCCTGCAGGGCGTCTTCTTTCATTACACTTCTTCACGCTTTTTGTTAAGAAATGTAGCCTGGTTGTGATGTAGAAAGCAGTGAGTTCTGCTGTGATGGATTCGAAGTGATCAGGGCAGCCAAGTTGATGCTGCAGCCTGGCTTTAACAGCACCTAGCTAAAACATCTAAAACACTGTCTGCGTGCAACTCAAGAAGACTAAAACAAACTATGAAGTCTTTGTCCAAGTTGATCATAAACTTGCATATAGGGGAGGCAGGATATGACAAACCACCATTGTCTTTCATATGACAAACTCTGCAAGCCTCAAATTTCCTGCTGCCCATTTTGTGATCAGTAGTAAGTTCAGGCAGGCTTCACAACCTGTCTTTAAAATGCACTTTCTCGCCACAACCAGCGATATAGAAAATTAGGCGGCTGTCACTGGATGCTGGAGTCCCAAATACCACAGCAGCAGGCTGCAACCTCGAGTTAAAACACGTGAAAGGTCATGAAAGTCACTTTCAGGCATTATTCTTTAGCAGATGATGCGGCTCTGAGTCTTGTAGCAAATGGTTCGCAGCGGCAAGGGAGCGTACAAATATGTCTTGGCACAGCCCACCTCTAAAGTACAGTTGAGCAGACACTTCGTCTTCATGCCCACTGAAATGCAGAACTTTCTCATGCAATATCTCGAGCCTTTGTTGCTTTTGTACCTACGTTGTCGCGAAAACTACGGTTGAGTCGTTGCCACAGTTAAAGTGGCACCAGAGCTTGAGGCAACATTCACTACTTGGAGCGAGCTAATTGCGAATGGTTCATTCTCCGCAAACTGTCAGTTTTCATCTTACGCAGTCTCGATCAGGATCTCGCGAAGTGGTTCTAGTATTATTCTAGTACACTATAGCCGGAGGACTAGAAAGTGATGTGTGCGGGTAGCCAGACTTCAGGAAACCGAAACCAGTCCTTACTTGTGACTAGAACAGTTGGAACTTTTTCTTTCTTTCTTGTAAAATAAAATTTAACAAAAACTATCGCTTTATTTATTTATACGTCTTTTTAAAAGAAAGTTTTAATTATTTTTAACTTACATCGAAAATTTGCCGCCAGGGAACACCCCATAGAGGTAATGTAGTGAGAAACTCTATGGGACACCCATTTACACAAGAAGAAAACGTAGAAACGGATGTAAAGTCGGTGTAAAGCATGGTGTAAAGTCATTAAACTGAGCGTTGAAAACAAAACGACACATCAGACACCCTATCTCATATATATTATTTTTGTTTCAAATTTCAGAGGTTCCGCGGTTCCGCTTCCTTTGTCGTTCACGTAGCAGCAGCTTTTGTCTTTCAGTTATTTTTTGCCTTTGTTGGTCTGCGTTGTCAGGAGTTCTGGCCTTACACGTGGGCCAGCCGGGCGCGTTGTCATATGTTGAATTAAAGTGAGTAGCGTGCGCTGCTGCCAGTGATTTTTTTTCTCGGAGTGCGGCAGCAAGTGCTTTTTGCTCGCCGTGCGGCCTGCGAACTTCGGCTGGCGCAATAGCCTGCGCGACAGACGACACAGCATGGCATCTGCCGGCGAGAGGAAAGGAACTTTCAAAGTGCGAGTTCTTCAGGAAATCGAAGCCAACGTGCAGGCGAAATGGGAAGCCGAGAAAGTGTTTGAGGTCGACGCGGGTCCTGGCGAAGGTGGCGACGGAAAGTTCTTCGTCACTTTTCCCTACCCATACGTGAATGGGCGCCTTCATCTGGGTCACTCCTTCTCGTTGTCCAAGTGTGAGTTCGCCGTCGGATACCAGCGTCTGCTCGGCAAGAAATGCCTCTTCCCGTTCGGTTTCCACGCCACCGGAATGCCGATCAAGGCGTGCGCCGACAAGCTGGCGCGCGAGATGGAAGAGTTCGGCTGTCCGCCCGTGTTTCCCGACGACGACACCGCAGCCGATGACGACGCCAAGGGGTCCGCCGGCGACTCGGCCGAGGCCGTGCTCAAGAGCAAAGCGAAAGGCAAGAAGAGCAAGGCGGCTGCCAAGACCGTAGCGGCCAAGTACCAGTGGCAGATTATGCAGTCGTTGGGATTGTCGGACGAAGAAATCGCGAAGTTTGCGGACGCTGCCTACTGGCTGCACTACTTCCCGCCCATAATCCGCGAGGACCTCAAGAGGATGGGTCTCAAAGCGGACTGGCGACGTTCGTTCGTGACCACGGACGTGAACCCGTATTACGACTCGTTCGTTCGTTGGCAGTTTCTTCGCCTCAAGGAGAGACAGCGCATAAAGTTTGGCAAACGTTATACCATCTTCTCGCCCAAGGTAAACCAGCCTTGCATGGACCACGACAGGAGCACCGGAGAAGGCGTCGGGCCCCAGGAGTACCTGCTAGTCAAGATGAAGGCAGTCGAACCGTTCCCAAAAGCGTTGAAGACGATGCAAGGCCGCAACCTGTTTCTAGTTGCGGCCACGCTTCGCCCGGAGACGATGTACGGGCAGACCAACTGCTGGGTCCGGCCTGACATGGATTACGTAGCATTTGAGCTCAAAGATGGTGATGTTTTTGTTTGCACGTACCGGGCTGCACTCAACATGAGCTATCAAGGCTTCACGGTGGATGCTGGCAAGGTCAAGGTTCTCCTTAACCTCAAGGGCCAGGATCTGATCGGTCTTGGACTGTCGTCACCGCTGACCTGCCATAAGGTCATCTACACACTTCCGATGCTCAACATCAAGGAAGACAAGGGAACAGGGGTGGTGACTTCGGTGCCGTCGGATTCACCAGACGACTACGCAACCTTGCGTGACCTCAAGAACAAAGAACCCTTGCGGCAAAAATATGGTGTTGCTGACAGCGCAGTTTTGCCATTCGATCCGGTTCCCATCGTGGAAGTGCCCGGGTATGGCTCACTCTCGGCTGTTGCAGTCTGCGATGAGCTGAAAATCCAAAGCCAGAATGATCGCGAGAAGCTTCAGGAAGCCAAGGAGAAGATATATCTTAAGGGATTCTACGAAGGTGTGCTGTTAGTTGGACCATACAAAGGGAAAAGGATTCAGGATGTGAAGAAGGACATCCAGAAGGGTATGGTTGACGATGGCAAAGGTGTCGTGTACATGGAGCCTGAGAAAAAAGTGATTTCCCGTTCGGGTGACGAGTGTGTTGTAGCACTCTGCGATCAGTGGTACCTCGACTATGGCGAGCCCATGTGGAAGGACATGGCAAGGACTGCTTTGTCCAAGATGGAGACGTACTCGGAGGAAGTTCGCAAGAACTTTCAGGCAACCCTGGACTGGCTTTGCGAGCACGCATGCTCTAGAACTTATGGTCTTGGAACGAAGCTACCGTGGGATGAATCGTGGCTGATAGAGTCACTATCTGACTCCACAATCTACATGGCATACTACACAGTTGCTCACTACCTCCAAAGTGGCGACCTCATGGGTAGGTCAGCTTGCCCTCCATACTTCATCAAGCCAGAAGACATGACACCGGAAGCTTGGGACTACATATTCCTTAATGTTGCAAGCAAGACTGAACTTCAGAAGAAAGAGGCCCTCGATGCTATGAAAAAGGAGTTTGAATACTGGTATCCCATGGACCTGCGCTGCTCTGGCAAAGACTTGATACCTAACCATCTGTCCTACTGCATCTTTAACCACTGTGCCATGTGGCCAGAACAGCCAGAGAAGTGGGTTCTCGGTATGCGAGCCAACGGCCACCTGTTGCTCAACTCGGAGAAAATGTCTAAATCTACAGGAAACTTTCTCACCCTTGCAGATGCATTGGACACGTTCTCGGCTGATGGAATGCGGCTGGCTCTCGCAGACGCCGGCGATGGTATTGAAGATGCAAATTTCGTCGTCACAATGGCAGACGCTGGAATTTTGCGTCTGTACACATTCCTCGAGTGGGTGAAAGAGATGCTTGCCTCCCTACCTTCACTGCGGACAGGCCCGACGGACAGCTACGTGGACAGAGCTTTTGAAGCCGACATGAGCCACGGGGTTGTCGCAACCAAGGAACACTATCACCAGATGATGTTCAAGGAGGCCTTGAGGACTGGCTTTTTCGAGTTCCAGGCTGCAAGGGACAAGTACCGCGAGTTGTGCGTACTGAGAGGAATGCACCGAGACCTTGTCATGAAATTCATCGAGCTGCAGGCCATCATCCTAAGCCCCATTTGCCCGCACATCTGCGAGCACGTGTGGTCTATGCTTGGGAAAAAGGAGAGCATAATGCATGCCAGGTGGCCCGTTGTCCCTGCACCCGATGAAACCCTCCTGAAGTCGTCGCAGTACCTCATGGACTCCGTGCACGAGTTCCGGCTGCGACTGAAGGCATTTCGTACAGCTGGAAGCAAGTGTAGCAAGAAGAAAGACCTCTCGATGCATCCTCCGGGACCCCAGATGGTTCGCGCAACAATCTGGGTGGCCAAGACGTTCCCTCCCTGGCAGCTGACGATCCTGACCACGCTCAAGCAGCTCTTCCAGAAACACAACGGTCTTCCAGACAACAAGGTTGTCTCGGCGCAGCTCAAGGACAAGCCGGAGCTGAAGAAGCACATGAAAAAGGTGATGCCGTTTGCGCAGGCGGTGCGCGAGAAGGTCGAGAAGCTGGGCATTGACGCTCTCAACGTGACCCTCGACTTTGACGAGCGAGAGGTGCTGTTGGAAAACTCGAGGTACATTCTCAACACGCTAGAAGTGGATGACGTCGAAGTCAAGTTCAGCGACGACCCGAAGGCCGAAGAGGTCATCCGGGAAGAATGCTGCCCCGGGCAGCCGCGTGTGGTCTTTTGTAGCGATACCTTTGTCAATGTGTGCTGCATTAACCAGCAGCAGTCGTCCGGTTGCTTTGAGGTTCAGGTCCCGGTGCTAGACGGAGACAGCGCAGCCAAGGTGTTGGCACGGTTGAGCAGGATGAGTGGCCATGCCAGTTTTGATGGCGTCAACGTGAAGCTCCTCAGGTATGAAAATCCCACGGCGGGGCCACGAAGTATGCCTACTCTTGGTTGCGAGGAGACAGGCAAGGTTGCCATTCCTTATGACGCTATCTTTCACATCAAGGCTGACAAGAGTGGTGTCGAGGTTGAACTGGGTGGCACTAGAGTTGATGTTGGAAGCCAAATGACATATGTTGTTGTGCCATAGGTTTGGTGCGGCGGCTGCGATGAAACATCTACAGAACTATTTAATAAAATGGTTTCTGTGCATGTTCATGTGGATTAAGTGATTGTTGCAAGGGGAAGCACCTTGTTTCTTAATTTTTTGGCTCTGTTTACTGCTGAGTAATGGGGCCAGATGAGGTCACTGTGCAAATAAAGCATCAAGGTAAAAGAAACATTTTATGCAAATTTTGGCATTACTGAGTAAACGGTATAGAGAATAAGATCATTCATGTAGTGCTTGTTATGTGGTGGCATTGTTTGTGGACTGAAGCATTTTGTTTTTCAGGAAGCAGTGTCCCGCTGTAATAAGCATCACCAGACCATACTAAGGAGTGTGTTTGTCATTGCCTTGACCTCTGCAGTGGGTCATCATATTAAGCCGTACTAACAGGTTGAGCACCATGAAAACTGGTAATATTGATAGTTGTACAATTACGTTACCATGGCTAGTAGGAGTGCAGCCATGACTTTGAGGTTAAGTTTCTCCGTCTTGACTGGCTCCTTTGTGTAAGCTGTAAGGGAGCCAGTTACAACCAAAAGTGCTCCGTGTGACTGGGGTATAAAACAAATGCTCCCATCAGGCAGCCATCAAAGCAATTCGTATCGAATTTGTTGTTTAACAGAAAGGGCCTAATACAATGACTGAAGGTTGAATTTTTGTTTGCGTAACCAAATGACCACAATTTACTCAAGAAAATATAAGAAATCCGAGATGGCAATATGAATAACATGGAATGTAAAATTTACACTCAACCCTGTAACAGAAGAAAAGGTTCAGTAAACTGTTCTTAATTGAACATATAAAAGCAATTACAGCGCTTAGTCTTTTGTTGTGGAGCAAAGGTTGTCAACCTTTCGGCCTCACGTTTTTTTAAAGTGCTGTTGTTGTCATATTTTAGTGAAGTATTTGAGAGCCTATTAAATTGAGAACTGTGGCCACCAAGTTCACCTTTTGCAGGCGACAAACCTGTTGCATACGAGTCCTGCACCCACACAGAGCAATCTTAAATCATTTGCATTTTAGTAAGTGCAAGTAAGTAAATGCAAGGTGCAAGTGGTGGGTATGCTTTTCATTTAGGTCCTTCCAGGACTGCACCGGCTATGGCGACCGCTGCTGCCGAGCACATGGTCACGGGTTCGGTCTCTGGCTGTGGCAGTCACAATGGTGGCTGTTCTTTTTTTTTTTTTAACTATGCTAATCTGATCATGTTGGTTCAATTCAACTTGCTGTTTCTTTTTTCTTGTTTTGTTGTTAGTATTCTTGTCTTTGATTTGTATTTATAAATTATATTTATCTACTCACCTGAAATCCCCCCCTATTTCATGCCCACTAGGGCCTTTAGGGTATTGAAATAAATAAATTAAGAAAAAAAGAACAAAGCAAATGGAATCTAAAAATTGTGTACCATGCTTTGGCTGCATGTGAAAGAACCTGACATAGTCGTAACACTTGATCCACTACTGTGTTCTTCATAACCCGCTGTGCTCTTTTGCAACATTCCAACTCTCCAATTTAAGTTTAAGATGTGCGTCCCTTAATGTACTATAATTTCACTTGGAAAATAAGATTAAGAAACACAAAGTACCGAGTGATCAGAAAGTAATGGGAAAAGTCAAAACTCCGTCATTTGGAAAGCTTGGACAGCACGATGCAGTTGTTCACAGAAATGTACAGAAATATGTGGGACTCTCCAATAATTAAATTAGTTGCATCTGGTCACTCACAGATGGCACTGTGGTACCATTTTACAAACTACTGACAATTGAAGTGCTACCTGTAGCCAACAAATGTGACTGTTTTGGCGAGAAAATTGTTTCGTTATATATGAAAAATATACCACATATTTCTGTGCGCTTCTGCTAGAAGTGAATCATGGCTACTGCCTGGAGTTTCTGGATTATTAAATTTTTAAGTTGTTGCTTTTGCATCATCTGACATGTTAGGCAAGGACATCAAGTGTCTTCTGCATAAAATTTACCTACTTTTCTGAAACCGCGACCAGTATTCATACCTGCCAATCTGTAAACTTTAATATTCGTAAATGTCCTGCAAACGCTACACCAGCTGAGGGGAGGATAGCACACACTATTGTAAGTTTTACCCTAGCGCAAACTTTTTGTTTGTGAAATAAATGCGCATTCATCAACGACCTGCCATTTACACGCAGCCCTCAAGCAGCAACAAACTTAGAATAGCAGAAACCGACAAACAACACTGTTATTTTTTTTTTATATCGCAGTGACTTTGGGACCAACGTTTTCTGTCTACACAAAACTTTCACAATGCATCTTTCATGTCCTTGGCACGCATCACAGTTATTGCCACAGTTTTATTTCATGTAGCTGTTACGCAGTTTACAGTGACCGCCCTTTAGGCCCCTTTACAGCCCTGTCATATCCATTGCTCGTAATTTATCGCTTCACTTTGAAATCATTACCCTTGGCCTGGCGCTCTTTGGTCAGACATGGCCCTTGGACCACAAAACACTATATTCATCATCGTGTCTAAACAAAAAAGTGATTTTGCTGTCTGGAATTGAATAAGGTTGCTCAAAACAAGAACCCCTCTGGCATATGGTGAGTTGCTTTGCCACAAGGTTCACAATTTCATTTCTGCGTGCATAGTACGCAACCTAGCGCCACCTAATCTCTCACCACGTTTAAAGCCTTTTTGCAGACAGCATTTACTTTTCATAAAATGATGTAATATTAGTAAAATCGTATAATGAGCCAAAATTCATCACTTTGTGCAGAATTCAGGAGAGTTGGCAGATGTGAGTATTCTTTCATAAATTTTGGCTTTCATTACAAGAATGCACAGAAGAAATCTCAAAAACCGGGATAAAAACGACTAGTCCTGCCAACATGCAAGACTATGAAAGCGAATGTTTTTTTTTGTCCTGTTGTATTGAAGAAACTTGGCATAAAGTAACGAAAATATTATGCTGTAACATGCCTCTCAGTGTTAGATCAAAGTAGGTTCAAAACTTACATTACCTGTGGCCACCAAAGGCTTAATGTCTGCCATGATCAACATTTCACATGCTGCCCATATTAAATGAATGCACGAAAATGTAAGAGTCGCAACACATTTGTTTTAACTGCATAGCTTTTATTTGAAATTAGTCTTTCCAGGTATGACTAGTACAGAGACGTCCACTGCTGACAGATGGTAGGTGGAGCCTTGAAGGTATAGCCAATGTTATGTTAAAAGTTTCACTGTACCATGCCGCGTACATACAACTGAATTCAAGCAAGGTTTTGATCATGCATTGCACATCTGCGACAAGCTCCCTTCTATCAAAGAACATTATAATAAGGGAAAAGAAACAATAAAAGCCATACACATACTTGTCATACCTAAAAACGAACTCAGAACTGCACCTTTCATTGGACAACCTAGAACTACTTTGTACAAGTATAGCATCACAGTAGAACCAATCTTGCAACAGGCTCTTTTAAAATTTTCTTCAGCAAAACTGTACAAAAGACCCCGCTGACATTTGCATCGCAAAAAAAGTTCAGTGAATGTTTCCTACACCCAGTTCAGGAACCTCGAATACTTAAAATATGCGATGCACAATAATAAAAAAAAAAGCGGGTGACGGGGCGAAGCAGTAACGGAGAGAGCAGCGTGGCAAGGAACGTTACTGCTCAATCTACGTCTTGTGGTTCAAAGAACTTGCAGAAATTGCTTTTCTTAGTACTCATGAAAGTCTACTGCAGCTTTCTTTGATGCTTCATTCTTTATGGCACTGATCGCAACAGTGTTTCGACAATCCTTTTTTTTTTTTCGTTTTTCACACAAACCTTCCTGCTGCAAATGATGCACGAAACCGAGGGTAGTGTGAATGTAGTACTTAAATGCTAGGAGTACTTCGTACAAGTTGTGCGTGCCCGTGGCTGCCCGGAGCGACGAAAGCACGCACAACGCGAAAAGATTTTGATCGCAGTAACCACCAAGTGCCTGCAAAGAGCTCTTTGCCGTGGCAGACACAAATGCGAACGAACCGGCCAATAGTAACAAGGCAACAACTGGCAACAGTCCGTATGGAGATGCTTGTGCTTGGAATGCTTGTCGTCTCGCTGGAGCGGGCGTGATGTTTCTTAAGCGCGGCACTTGGGCACCCATATCTACGTCGCGATCTTGAAGCCACTGCACTTTCTCAGAGTCCGAGGAAGTCCATCAGCAGATAAACCAAGAGTATCACTCCGACGAACATAATGAGCAAGCCTGCGATTCCCATAGTGGCTGAAAAGCAAGATGAAACGGGATATTAATGATACCACTTAGCACAAGTGACATACACGGTAAAAGAAGTGCTGCGACTTGGGCTAGTTGCTTGTATGTACGTTTTTAGTTTTTCTTACCACGCCTACTATGGAACAGAAAACACGGAACAGGAGACTGGCAAGAGTGTGAACTAACAACTGTTTCATTTCGGACATAGTATTAGTGTTACATTTATATGAATAGGTAGATAGCAGAATAATGTGATACGGTAGTAAAGTTCGGTGAGGCCATGCGTGACATCATGCGCGGTAGCGTTGAAGAATGAAGCAGAATTTGATCAGCACTGCTGAATCTTGAATAAGTGTGTGCGCAGTGTACAGCTACTGTTTACATTGTCTTCTACATCATTCGCTATGTTGTCCACAGTTTTAGCGGGTAGACACATGCTCGCTTCGTGTGAGAGCTGCTGCACCCTGCCAAGATTAAGAAAGAAAAAGTGCGGGTCTTACACGACCCGCACTTAATAAACCCGCAGTTTAGTAAAGTGTAGAACAAACGTGAGGGTGATATTGTACAGCTGCTACCCTGTCGCCAATGGTAGTACGTTCAGGCCTCAAACTATGCGTACAAGCTGAAATCAAGCCAACATAATGCCACGTTTTGAAAACCACAACAAAATATCCTCCGGTGGCTGCTGCCTAGGGCACGGCCACACGGGCCCTGTCTTGAAAGTGATCTGTGATGGAGACAGAGTGCGCCAACTGCCGATTGCTTTGTGTGCGCTGTATTTTCGCTGCTTCATTCACATTGAAGCGAGAGGCAGCACGAAGGTCAATTTGCTCACTGCTGCTACCGCGCTTCCTCACTCCAGCACTTTGACAGCTACTTTCTGCGGTCATCGAGCGAGATGTGTTCATGCTTGCTTGTGCACACAAGACACTATGCTTGTTAATTTAGTTAGTCAGCGAATGTTTATAAGTTTATACGGCCGATAAAGCCACTACTATCCTTACTTCGTATAGCTGCCTACTAATTTGCTATTGCAATCAATGCTTTGCGTTTCAGGCGAAACTACGACTTTTTTCTAGACCTAAAAAAAATTCTACAGGTTGTGCTGTTTAGTTGAGTGCAGCAGACAATGCTGTGGTGTCATGGTGATGTGGCTCACCTGGGTATGGTATATGATGCGCAACGATGTGATTGTCCACTGATATGCTGATGAGAGATGCATCGTAGTTGCCCGCGAGGCGACGCGTCTCGTCGCATGACTTGAGAAACTCCAGTCCCGTGACAAATATGTTGTGGGCATGCTCGGCCCGGTACAGTCTCTGTTTTTTAAAGCAAAAAAGAAGGCGGGGCGTGGGTGAGTATGCCAATCTTTCACATTAAACCTCACCAATCATTGCCACAGAAAGTTGGTCATAAATATGGCATGTCCACTGTATCTACAGTGCGCCCATAAAATCATGGTGCACTTTTTCACTGGTTACAGGAAATCAACGACACAAGGACAGAAATATGAAATCTTGACCAAATGAAAGGAAAACTCTCCAAGTTAGTCGTTAGTCTTGCTTAGTTGTGATTGCCAAGCACATGCACGCATAGATATTTAAGTGCTCCTTAGGTAGCTCTCCCGTATAGCCTCTACAGACTCCGTCACTTACCAATGGCCTACCAGAACGGGGTTTGTCCAACAAACTGCCGGTATCCTTCAACTGCTTATCCCACTGATTAATGTTATTCCCATGTGGTGGCGCTTTGTTGTACACATTACGCTTTGGTCACGGATTCGAATTTAGCAAGCCACAGAACGCACTTAACTTTCCTCTGTACCGTCTACATTTCGACTGGTATGGGAGTGGACTGATCTGCTGCTGCGCAGTTCGTGGTGCTGCGTCATCGCCTGTGTGCGCACACCCTTGCACGTCATACTATGGGAACTTGGAGAGTGCTCCTTTTATTTGGTGAAGATTTCACATTTCTATCTTGTTTTGTTGCTTCCCTGTGACCGATCAAAAGTGCCCCATGACCTTACGGGCACACTGTATATTTGTTCATCAGTATAAACATTGAGACATGTACTCTTCAAAACATGCAGAGCAACCCGTTTCATAATAATATCTGACATATTATATATACTATATATTTATTGTTTCATTACACAGCACAGCTTGAAAGAAAAAGGCTTCAAGATGTCAGCGGTGTTATAAGCGGACACTTTCCAATGCATGTTTTATGAGAACTTTATTCGCGAGTATTTGTGTTCTAAGGCTTCTGATATGATGCACAATAACTTTCATAAGTCCTGCTCTCTCTGAAGTTAAACATTTTCGGTCTTCTCAACTGTAATTGCAAAACTTTCTGTACTTAAAGAGCATCTTTACTCCTCTATGCAGCTTGTTAATTCTGGTGGCCTGTGTTTCTAGAGTAACTTTGTAACCACCATGAACAGGACCAGTGGAATGCCTCCACCAATCGCTTTGCCAGTTCGTCCAGCGACGCATACCCAAGCTTGCTTTTATGCTATAACCTTGTGCTGTTGATTGTGATGGCATTGGCTTCGACAGTAGGCGATCACCAATGCTGCAAACGTTTTAGCTTTACGTCGGACTTTAATGGGCACACGTCAGTTTCTGGACCCACATAATTAAGAGAGAGAGAGAGAGAGAGAGGCGTCACTTAGAATCGGGTAAATGAGGTAGCACTAGAGGGCAAGCAAATGGCCCCATCGTGCTACGCAGCTACAGCCACGAGAGGCACACCGCTCACCTGGAGGCTGAAGGCGATGTACACTTCGACTGCCCCGGACAGGTGGCCGACGCCCAGGAAGCGGCCATCCTCACTGCAAAAGTGCCATCATTAATTGGCATGGTGAACAAACAGTGCGTGCACTAACGAGGTCACTTAAGCCCTACGCTACGCGCTTTAATTATGGACTTAAATAGATGCTGAAGAGCAGTATTATGAAGTATTGTTCCAAGTGTTGGTTTGCGTCAATCTAGTTGAGGAAGGTCAGTTATTAGCAGTGAAAGTGAAGGCCAAAGTTTACACTTTTTTGAAATTTGTGCCTGAAACCCTGTGCAGGTGCGTTAGCATCATATCACATATTTCAAAATGTTTTTGCATGTTTTAAGCAGTTTAAGCAAGAAAGAAACAACACCAGATTCCTCTAAAATGAAATACAATACTTGTTTATTGATGAAACTAGAAACCAGCCCCTGGAAGCCACTGTACAAATGACAGGAGCTACCATGGGAAATTAAAGCCTGTCTTTTGCCTTTACATCTTTTCTGGCTCACCAATGAAGACTCTACCCACAGTAAGAGCAATGCTTCTAGTGATCTGAAACTGTAATTTGCCAGTCCAGCATAACTTAACTTTACTATTTAGTGTCCCTTTAAGTAATGCATATAGAAGTTGGAAAAAAAACACTACACTGCAGGTGCACAAGAAATGGAATGAAAATGCAGCAAAAGTTGTTACAAGGTGCCTGCATCCCTCAGAGCAATCAGCCACAATATTGACACTGCTTCACACACTTGCACTGGTGTCACACACGTGACGTAAAGCAAATGAAATGCACGCCTATGGTTCACATATGCGGAGACCTGTCAATACAAATTGAAAACGAAGCCTTAGGTGGCTTGGGGTGAATCCCACTTCCAGTTTCCTGCCTAGGGTTTTGCCCGTATTGCTGAAAAAATTTCCGCAAAATATTATTTTCTTTTTGATGATTATGCTTATTCTTGATGAGTTTTGCACATTTAGATGGAGAATAAACATTTCTTTCTGGGTATTTATGTGTCTCGTCAGTAAAGGGTTAGCTTGTAGAACTAGTAAATTCCACAAAATCAGCAGAACGTAAAAATGTTTTTGTTCTTAGAACAAGAATAGCCCTATTCTAAAAGGCTGCATGAAACATCGGGTGAGTCTATAATCTGACTTGAGGACACAAAGGGAATCCAATGTGGGGCAGTTGAATCGCTGGTCTCACCTGACAGCCAATGATGACAGGACATCCGTGCCCATAGATTGGGTTCTCTCGGAAACGTGCCTCCGCATGTCCCACTTTGTCAGGTAGCAACGCGAGGCAGGCTTCTTTCGCACTGCGGCGTTGGATATTGTGAACAGGCGGTAATTACTCTTGTCCCCCTCGACGATTCCAAACCTGCATACATTACAAACAGAACACATGAAGTTGGGTATGGCCTCAGGTTAGCACTTGCAAAACAAATTTGAAGGACGACAC
Source organism: Dermacentor variabilis (assembly GCF_050947875.1). Classification (NCBI taxonomy): domain Eukaryota; kingdom Metazoa; phylum Arthropoda; class Arachnida; order Ixodida; family Ixodidae; genus Dermacentor; species Dermacentor variabilis. Next base: position 130,445,746 of record NC_134576.1, read on the forward strand.
ACACACACGCACACAGGTTTTCAGCATGAATACCATGTTTACTTGAGAGATCTGCACTTTCTTTTTTGGGATCATTGCAGGTTGCATTACCTTGCACGAGTGGTGCATATGACAACCCTCTAAAACCGTGGAAGACATCGTGAAACTACAGAATAATTCAAACATTGGATGCACACTTACACACACTTTTACTCAAGATTTATCACTACTGACCCAAGTTTCGCTTCATTGTTCAGCTCTGCTGCTCTCAATGTTATGTCGTTGTCACAAGAGCTTACCACAACACCATGCTCCCAAAGACTGTCATTGTGCACCATGGCAGGTAATTCGGCGAAATAGTCCTTTTTTTTTCTCCAACTTTTTAACTCGATAATGGCGGAAGGGGTACATGGGGGAGGGTCTTACATGAGTAAATACGGCATACAACAATGTTCACTGGCAAATGCAAAAAAAGAATGGGAAGTTAGATAAATGCTGCCCCATTAAAAGACTGCTGTGCAAGGTACAAGACATCATCACGAACGAGGTAGTGGCCAAGTGCTGCACCAAGGAGGCCAATTCCTGTTCTGGTGGGGGAGTGTCTTAGGCTACGTTCACGCTTGGTCTCGGAGCAGGTGGAAGCGGAAAAAACTTGACAAAATCCGCCCGCCTAGGCAGGAAAATGGGCGGAAAACCAGGCGGCGAAGCGGAACCGCTATCCGCTTCACCGGAAGCTGCACTAGCATGTAAAGATCCAGTCGTAAAATTTAACATTTTCCGTTGTCCATTGTCTACTTTTAGGCAAAGCAATTAGCTAAAACTATCGAAACTATGTCTTGTTTATTTTCCATGCTAGACGAAAGTTAAAAACGATACGCGCAGTTGAGCGAAACGATAGCCTGTAGTAACTGATGGGTCAATGAATGAACATATGTCTTGAAATAGTGTAATGAACAGTGCCACCATGCGGACAAACGTACGCAAACTAGATGGATGCGGGCGAAAGCGGCAATGGTTTCCGCTGCAGTGGTGAAACAAATGTGGACATCTTGTACATGCGCGGAAAAGATTTTCTGGCCGCTTTGGCTTTTCCGCCAGCTTGCCGTTTCCCAAGTGTGAACGTAGCCTTACTGAAGCTCGGGGGTCTTTCTAATTTGGTTGTACCTGGACTAGTATAGCTCCACTGGCTCTCAACATTTCCTTTTCTTTTGCGGCACCGCTCCAACCCTGAAAATGCGGTGGCCTGGGCAATGATCTGAACTTAGGACCTTGAGCACAGGAGCCCGATTTTCTACTCTACTCCATGCCACCACCTAAGAGATATTCAGCCCATAACGGTTTGACCAGTCAGCAAGGTCAACGAGTTTCTCAATATGTGTGAATGGCTTACATCACAGCAAGCCTAAGCATGCTGTGATTGTATTTTGAGCCTAGCTGCACAGAATACAATCCAACATAATTATTTAGTAAGCAAATGCATTTCAACTGACAGCTACCCCTTGGGCCTCAATCCAGTTGCCAGGTGTCGATGCCTCCTAGGCAGTTTCCCTGACAAAAAGTAAGCCTGCACACTCCCTGGCAAGTTTTGTAGAGATGCTGGCTCAACTAAGAGATATGAGAGCTGAATCGGACCCTGTTGTAGTGGGCTACGTTCATATGCTCAATCTTTCCCTTCCCAGGTAACGTAATTAAAGAAAGAAAATACAAAATCAGTTGCATGGTTCTTCCTTTGCCAGATATACAGTAGAACTTTGATATAACGAACACGGTTATAACAGATATTGAATACTTATTCTCGTGTATTTACTTCACCCTCCAGGCCAAAGGCACTACGGAGGAGAGCAGGCAAAAAAAAAAAAAGCTATAGCAAAGAGAACAAAGATGCAGTGAGTAATAACAACAAATGAAAACATTGAAGTAGTCACAAGTTAGTATACTGGCTACTGCATCGCAAAAAATGTTGATTATCGCCAATACATATATGCTATGAGAGCGAGAAAGTGGTCAAAAAAAATTTTTTCTCGGTGATATCAGCAAGTACTCAATACATGCTCACATTGAATATTGGATATACAATGAAGGTATTTTTATGTTGGATGCAACTTTGTTATAGTGAGGTGCGACGGTACTATGAGTGCATGCAGGGCAGCTGTCACGTACCTGCACGCTCTGAAGAGGTACTTCTCGGAGCTGCTGCCAGGTGCCACAAAGGTAAGCTCACACACCTGCTTGCCATCCACGGCGTCCCAGACATAGCCGTGGCCGTCCCGAGACACCGTCACCACCTAGTGGGGGAAAAGTTTTTTTTTTGCTTCTGATAATCACTCTACAGTCGGGGCTTGCAGCTATACTCTGCTAAAGGAGCACTTACACACATTTTCGAGGCATTTGCAGAAACTCTATCACACACGCCTCTCGCACTTTGTGAGTTTGGAGGCTGGGAAACTCAAGATGGTTCAATTTGATGCTGACATTGGTTCTCAAAATGCCAAAATCTGGTGCCATATATGAGCGCTGCATGCAAACGCAGGTGAAACAGTGCTTCACGATGTAATGACGCAGTTGCCCAGCGCTTATCAAAACCGAAATAGGTTGGTAGAATCAAGTCTTATTGGAAGTTACTTCAAGCACTCTAATGAGTGCCAGTATCTTCTTCTAGGTTTAAAAGGCTTCAGACCATCCAAAGAAGATAACTATTTACAATGTCATGTTAATACTTCTTTATTGTCGGAGCTTTGCTTCCTTTAACTCGAAAGTAGACTCACTTGAGTCATACATGCATTCACTGCATGAGTGCAATAGAAGTTCCTTAAGTCCAACAGTACAATACAATTTGGCGATTCTCTTATTCAACAGTTTGAGCAATCAGCTGCTATGGAAGAGAAAGGTGTCAGTTCCGTCTAACAAGGATTGCCTTACAAATAAGTTACCTTTAACTGCTACAGAAAGAAAAAAGGAAGGGCAAAGTTAGCTTAAACAATAAATTAGTACATTAACAAACTGCTCAGAAGTTTAGCCTGTTCATAGCCACTTCACAAGAGTAACATAATATTCACCTGATAAAAATTCAAAAGACACCTGCAGCGCAGACTTGCTCGTACAACTGGAGGCAAGTGTCTATGAGCTCGACAGAGAAACAGAATAGGGATGAGCCAATCTAACCTTGCTTTCGTCTGGTGAGATGCACAGGTCGTCAAGCTCATCTTCGTGGGCTTGCACTTTGTATATCATCTTGTACTGGGGATACTGGAAGAAAGATAGACAAGATTGAAATAAAAGGAACACTAATAATTTCTAATTCTGCGAGGAAATACAAGTAAACAATCTACACACCCCCGTTTCAACAGCCAAATGTTTGGCAAAGGCTTCCCTCACATTATGCCTTCAAAGCAAACTTGAGCGTCATCACCTATGAACTGTTTCGCCAAATGATGACAAAAGAGTGTAGTTGTATTCAGCATTGTTCCCCAATTCTGTTTAAATCCAAGTGTCATGGCACTCTTCGTTTGGCTCGTTAACCCTGTCATCTACACTAGCAGATGGTGATGGAAGCAGCCTTGAGTGCAATGCTGAAAAAGGTTGCAACACGCCAAAATAATAAGGCTCAAAGTTGTGAGTTAGCTTGGTAGGTTTCCCAGATGGGTTTTCCTTTTATCCGTGAACTTACAGCGATAAAAATACAACAGGCTTGCAAGGCAGCTGGTCACCTTCAGCAAGTGAAAGCAAAGGCAACAGCAACTTGCATGTGCTACAACCTATTATAGCAGAATCCAAACCTTTGTTTTTCTTCACAAAATCTTCAATAGTCCATCGTGACAAGAATTAGTTACTGCTGGTTTGGAAAGAAAAGGCAGAAGTGGAACACCAAGGCATTTAAAGAGATTGGTGCTTAAAGTGGATTTTTTAAAGCGTTTAAAGTGGATTGGAATGCTAGAATATACCAGAAAAAGTCATACTGTGCGTGAACATGAGTCGGGGTAAACCAATCAAGATGCAAGAACGAATAAGAAACTTGAAGTTCTCGTGCCTACTCCATGTGATATTCCAACATTTAGACAGCGTTTACTCATAACTACATAGCTGATAGTTTGTTGATTACTAAACTGTATGCTAAATGAATGAAACACTCAATCTAGTGAGTTTTAAGAAGTTGTTTTGAACAAAAAATGGCAGCAGAAATGTGCTACGTGGTTAGCAATCTGTCTTACTGGCATACTGTCAGTGCCAGTTACAGGTGTGAAATTCCAGAGTGGATAATATTGTTCTTCACTTTCTCCACTGATAACTAACGTTCTGCCATCAAATGCTAAATACTAACTGAGCCTTGAAACAATACTTCACCAGACTAAACTAACACCAGTCTCACATAGGCACAAAAAGAGTGACATTAACTGCTCAATGCCTTAAAAGTTTAATCTCACTCATGCAGTGTCATGTGGACATAGTTAATGCATTACATCTTAATAGAGAGTTTTAGCAAGTTCAGTATTCCGGTATGCTCAGGCAGATTGGGTGGCTTGCTGGGTGAGCGGAGGCGTAAATGTGAGCGGCCGGATTCGTGGTGCAGAGCTCAACCATACAAACACAAAGCCCATATTGCAGTAACCTAGTGTATTCTACTTCACTGCTTGTGTAAATGTTTATGTGTTCACCATTATGCCGACGCCGAAAATTCACACTAGCAGCGAAGCAGAATGCACTTCGTTACTGCAATATCAGCTGCATTTGTCTGGTTGAGCTCTGCATCACCAGGTGGTGCAGAAAATCTGGCCTCTGACGCTCACGCCTCCCCTCACCCGGCAAGTCGCCCTATTAGCCTGCGTATACCACAGGGGAATTGATGTCGCTTGCTCTCTGATGTCACTTGCAGCCTAATGCGTTCTCGCAACTAGTTTGGCTGTTGAGTGTGTGCTCACACTCCCAATGTTAGCAACTACAGTTGCACTCATAAAACATACTTCTGAAGTAAACCAATAAATTTACCCTTTGTTGAATACAGCTGTTAACAATCCTAGTGGCAATATTTGCACTTTGATCAACTAAACACATTTTTTATGATGTGGCTCACGAACACGCTTACTACATTCACTGCACTTCTCATCACTGCATCATTTAATGTCATTAAATATGTGCGTGTTTAGCAGCAATTCTAGATACAATGGCACTAAGGCACTTAAGGTCCTAGACACTTAACGTCCCTGACCTTGCCTGTGTCATTAAAAATGTGTGTGTTTAGCAGCAATTCTAGATATAATGGCACTAAGGCACTTAAGGTCCTAGACACTTAACGTCCCTGACCTTGCCTGTGTCATTAAAAATGTGTGTGTTTAGCAGCAATTCTAGATACAATGGCACTAAGGCACTTAAGGTCCTAGACACTTAACATCCCTGACCTTGCCTGTGTGGCATCGGTTTAACTTTGTGCAGCTCCTTTAGTGTCTCTTTAACATGTGACTGAGTTCACTGACCTTCCAGGCTCGAAGGCAGCCATCTGCACCACCCGTGAAGAGGATCTCCGTTTCCGGTGCAAACCGCACCACTTTCTGGAATGGCTCCTGTTTCGTGGAAAAATCTGTCTGGAAGCTTGTGTCCGGGCGGATGGAGAAGCCAATCCGGACACTGTTGGCATTCGTGTCCGGCTCCGGCTTAGCCGAGTCTGCCATGTCATGCACCACGCCATTGGCAGTGCCATTCTCCACTTTCTCTGGCCTGTCACCCCCGCCGTAATCCTTGGACGAGGATGTGGACTCCGACCGCCGCCTCCGTCGCAGTGCCGTCGATGAGCCTCTCCTGTCTGTCGGGGATATGTCAAAGGTAGACGTGTGTGAATAGAAAATTTTTGAAACCGAATCGAGTGCAAGTTTAATAGTGCCAGAAATGCATCAAGTCAAATAGTATATAGAATACTTTTCGAATCATGAACAACCATTTTTACAATTATTTTAAAGCGATATTGACGTCCTTGTATTCATAATGTTAGCAAGTTTGTCATTGGATTGCACATTATGAAGGGTCATTGATTACAGGCAGAAATGGACCATTAGGAAGAAATAAGCAGTTTGTTTGCAAAAACAGGACTCTGCAGATTGTGCAAATTAATGCTGTATAGCTGACAAAGTCACGCTCCCTAAGCAACGCAGCCTGCTCCACTAAGTATGTTTTCATGCTTTATGCTATGCCCGTGGAGATGAAATTTATTGTACCTTTGCTTCAACTTTACACTTGGTTCTGCACGGTAGATGTTTTAAAATACTAAAAAAATATTCATATTTACAAATAGTGACCACTCAGTTTGAAGACTAAATTGAATATGATTCATTGCTCGAAAGTTTTTCAAATATTCACACACCTCCAGCGATAGGAAACCAAGCTGCATGTTCGATTGGAAAGCCAGTCATCTTTTGCCACAGTAATAGACCAGCTAAACATTACACCAACAAAAGTGGCATGTAATCTGGGAAATAGGTTCCGGAGGTATCTTTCTTCTAGTCCACAGTTTGTACACGCATACCCGCACACTGAGGTCTGCTGCCGTACTGAAGTCTCTGCGCTACGATTTGTCATGACGTTGAACAGACAAGCCCAAACACTCGCAACTCTCAACCAGGAAATCTGTGTACAGCTCACCGCGTTCGAACCTCCCGTCGCCGTCCTCTTCCTGACAGTCCTCAAGGAGGCAGTAGCGCATGTTGTACATTTGGCAGTGCTCGTCGGCGCCCGCAGCCAACGCGAAGCTCTTGCGCCCCTTGTGGAAGAACACGGTTGAGTTCATGATGGCGCAGTCGCCCGTCGGATAGCGCGTCACTGGCTCTGCTTTGCATGTCGTCTTCGTTGGGATCAATTCGTATATCTCCTGTTGCGATGCGCACAGAGATGAAAGAAAGAAGACGTTTTATCGGAACCACGATACGAGAGAATGTGCAGAGAGAATCAAACACACTTTGGCATCGAAGTTCTCATGTTACCGCCACTGTGTAGTGACTACAAAGAAGGAGAAACAGTAAGTGACATAACTATAAAGAATCAAAATATTGGAAGAAGTTGTGTACATAAAGCAACACGACAGTGAGAACGATAGTGTCAAGTGCGATTGGCAATTATTGAATCTAATAGCAAAGCTCAGTTCTGACCCGTATGGTGACAGATAAACAGTGCAAAAGTGGATGTAACAAGTGTTGACTTTAAACCAATATTTATCCAGAAACACACTATTAATTTATTTGTCCTATTCCAGTGCTCTCACACAAGCCAATCAAAACAAAACTGAAAGACCAAGTAAACTAGAAGAAAAGTAACACTGTCAACCATAGAAAGCACTGCACAGCGTAGTTACGCACTTTAATTTCAACAGTGAACAGTATCTCTGTTATTGGAATAACAAAACTAACTGTCCCAGAAAATCAATAAATGTGAGAATTCATCTAGCGTTTAGGCACAACATGTCTCTGTCTAGTAAGTGGTTACATCCATATCGTTCTTAAGTTCACTCTTTCCTCACACTAATTATCCATCACCATGCAAATCTACCAACCCACCTAAACTTACCAAACAGTACTTATACACATGTGCCACGGCAGATTCCAGAGCAATCACTGGTGATAATGTAGATTCACGACTGTACAACATTTTTTGCCTCACTTGTGTGATCTGATCACACACATTTGTATGACTAATGACCCTGTGACAATATTCACCAAATTTTGAATACACTAAGCACACCTTCTATACACAAGACAGCGATATGCTGATAACAGCAGCAGTCTGGTGAATGCGATCACCTGCAGGGAGTAAAACAATGCATGCGTGGCAATATAAACTCTCGCACACGGGCAGCTACGATCCTGGTTGAAGTTGATCTGCGTAGAGATTTTCAAGTTAATCAGAATGAGGTGCTGCATGGTCGCTGATAGGGATGTTGACCTTGTGGCTGATCTGTGCACCAGATGGCACTGAATGCATCCAAAACAGAAAGCTATAATTTGCGCGTCTGCGTCTCATGCAGTAAAAGAACATTCTTAATATATTAGGTCAGAGGTGTTGGGTGGATATCCTTCATTACACGAGTGATCACAACCATGGTAATTGCAAATTTTTTCACACTATCCTAAGAAAAGCATTAATGTGAAACGCCACTGCTTCGTGTTTCTTCTCTTTTTAGGTTATTTCTTGGTTAATTTCTTGTTGTATAGCGTGTGGTCACCCCCTGTGACCGCAATATAATTCAACTACCGCATGTAGCCATTTTGATTTTCACACCTTATGGAAACTACTACGCCTTTCTAATCTAGCCAAACGTTCTGGCGGTATTTAACCAAAACTGCGGTCAAAAAAATTCACATCGCGCCAATAAGCTACGCGACCTAAGAACGATACAGAATTCTAACGCCTCAGCTGATAACGTCGGAGAAGCGCCATTCAGAGCGCGCAGCTTACACCATTAACAGCTGGGGAAAAAAAACAAAAAAACTTCCGCCTCAGTCGAGCGCAGGCAGGCAGTTATCTGACGTCAACGTGATGTAGCGCTGACGTTGTGACAGCGTCAACGTCAGGGCAATGGTCGGGGTTTGCCACCCGAGATGAGCGATTGAAGGTCTGGACTGTTCAGTAGTAGAGTCCGAAATTAAAACGCCAGCTTGGTTTGTCTTGGGGAGTTCTTTTAACTTCCCTGGCGTGAAGGAAGTGCTACCTTACGGAAGTTAGTTCGCCTCACCACACGCTTTATCCTCCGATCAAGACGTCCTTGTCAAGCTTCGCTTGATCACACCATCAACACAGCTGGACTGTAGAGAACCAGTGACCACCAATATAAAGAAATAAAACAAAAGAGAGAAAGAGAGCAAAGGAAAGAAAGAAAGAAGAGAAACCACACAGATAGCCTTGAAATAATCTGTGCACTACAAGGACGCCGCATTCTATCACCCCATACATGATCCAAAGAAAATTCAGCAACTGCATCGATGAACGCGTTTAATTTCCACGACACGGCCCGAGGAAAAAAAACCGTTTATGTCTCGGAAGTGGTCGAGTTGCTTTCCTGCCGTCGCGACGAACGATCAAGGCGAGCTTACGAGCGATCAGCTGCGGTTCTCTTTTGACACGTATGTATAGCGACAGGCTCATCCCAGGTGTTAAGTCGAGCCGAAACTAGCGCGACAGAAAACGCATGGTGCCAAGACGTGGGCTACTTACAATCTTGTTTGGTATGCCTGTCCTCGACTTCCCGCCGCCTCCTGCGACAAGTATGTGCCTTTCCGTGATTACATTTAGCGAATACAGAGGAAAATTGACTCGGGCCAGTAACTCGCCCGACTTGGACGGCGCCATCTTGGTGCGTTTGTGTCACAGCCTGCGTCGTGGAGCTGCAATCATCCCTCTAGTACTTGCGCATCAGTGACACTTATTTGTACGCTAAAAATTGTTCTGAATTAATTAAAATATTATGAAGTAAGCTTAGCTTAAATTATTTGGCTACCCTATTGGCTTGAAGCACAGCATATTAGAAAAATTTAGCGTCGTAACAATAAACTAAGTCTGTTTATCAGCAGCAGATGGCACTGCATACTTAAAAAATTCAAGGTACGTTTGGGTAGCGTTTTTGTCTATGGGAAACACGCCGCAATGCCCTCTGGGATTAATGTGCGCTGGTGGACATCTTTGAGGAGCCGCACGGATTGGGTGCTTAGTACGGATACGTTGTGGAGGTTGATAAAAAAAAGCCTCCCAAATGCTCTGAATGCACTCGCGTGGACACAGCATCTCCAGCTCCGACTCGGGGAGCCGCTTTTCGACGCTCGAGAAGAAGAAGACCGTCTGTCCGAGGTAAGACAAAAATCTGTGATCATCACGCGGACCGTGCGGCTTGGGTTGTCGGAAACCCCAACACTGTAAACCAGACCATCTTTAGACAAGTGACAGAATCGCGTGTGTTTTTTGCGCGCTCCGACGCGTTCGCCCGCGAGTGCTTCACGTTGCTGCATTTTCCGTTCTGCGCCGCAACTCGGCCTTGTAGGTGTAGGACATCGGCCGCACGACGTCTGTGAATGCCGTAATGAAACCGCATTGAGCACGACGCCAGCCAAGCCCCCCTTCAGGGGAGAGGTCCCCTGCACAGAATGGAACTGTGGGCGGGACTCCTCCGCCGGCGATGAAATCCAAGCCGTGTGCTTCGACGAGCTGCCAGACGGGAGGTTGAGCGAAGAGAGATCGCACTTGCTCCCAGACAAATCGCGATGAGAGGGCACAGAGCGTCGTTTGTTTGAGCCGCCCGGGTTCAACGTCTACTCCGCTCTTGCTTTTGATAACGGCTTGTTTATGCGCGAGAAAGTGTGGCGATGTTGCTCCCCCGGGATTTGACTCTGTCATGCTGGGCGAAGCGTTCTTTGGCCTAAATTTGCGATCTAACGCAAGCACCACAAAAACACGTTGTCCCATCTTGTGGTTTTGCCTCTAGTGGGAGTGACCGAGGTGCGTCTAGCGAGCCGATGGAGCAGACGCAGCGCATCACTCGCAAAACGCGCACCGCTACCTAATTCATGCTCGTATTTCACTATCCCCGCATACCATAACACGCACTAATGCGGAGCGTGGTAATTATAACCCCTTTCTTTAACGATTTGGTGAAGTTACAACTCATTTATAACGAGACGTCATCTAACAGTGCCCCGTCCGTTCGCGGTTGTCAGTTCGTAGCGAAAGGAAAGAATGGCAAACGAAACAGGAGCGTGCCGTTTTCGTCACGTATTTGCGTTTTGAAAGCAAAATGGGTTTACGCAACTGAAAGAGCTTTTACGTGGCTCACGCCTTTACCGAGGCAACGTTAGCTTTGCATCGGAGTTTATTGTAAACAAGGGTACGGAATACTTGCAGGATTGTATACACAACACGCACACGTTACATTTAACGAATGTCGCAGCTGCTGCACCTTGGTTGCAAGGGCCCAAGGGCTGTCAGGCACGGACTCCCTCGAACTAAACGATGCGCTCCACCGAGACAATGAAATAAAAAGACAGATCTTATCGGATACATCCTAAACGCGCGTCGTCGCGTCGTGGCCTCTTTTTTTTCCGGCGCTCGTGTCCGCGGCATTTCTCCCGGCAGGTGCAGCGTATTCTAGGATATGTGGGGCGCTCGCAAATTTCTTTGTCCACTTTAGCTTTTCCGGCGGCGGCGTTCTGCCTCCGCTGGGCGCGCGATGGTCCCGTTGGGATCTCGGCTGCTGCCACACTTCCCGAGTTGTCACGGCTGTCGTCTGCTGCCGCTTTCCGGCCTACAACGAAGCCTGCGCCGGCGTCCCGCTCTGGGTCGTCTTCAAGTCGTCTGCTAGTTGGCCTGCGTGAAACGTGCTAGATAGATAGCGACAAACCGGTATATTTTGCTTCAGCCCAAATGTTGCGCTAATTAGGGTATAGTATAGCGCAAAATGCCGGTACATCAGCAACTACAAAAGAGACAAGAATTAGCGCTGTCTTGTGTTTGGGTCTGTTCCAGCAATCAGGACCAACTGTCGGTGCCAACGTGAAAGGCAGTTGCAAATACACCGCTGTCCAATTCAAAAGAGAATTTGTGTAAATGCGCGAGCCATTTACGATCGCTCATTACCGGGACGTCACGGCGCGGAGCCCAGCTTTCGCTATCGGCGTCCCTAGGGAACTATGTTTTTGAGCGCGGAGGTAGACAGTGTAGGCACAGTACAAATTTGTGGGCGGAGCTTGTACTGAACTCTTCTAGTACACTCCAAGCACGAGAGTCGATCCTTCCAAGTTGTATATGTACGCTGTGTTTTTACTGTGTGTTCAGAGCCTACCATCATCACCAGCCTACCTAAGGAACAGATTGATCGATGGGGCTTGATATTCCAAGTTCCCGAATGTAGTGGAAGACTTCAGATTAATGCTGAACACCTGAAAAATTCCGCCTTCTTATTCTTAAGTAATAATATTTTCCTCCCAACGAATGCAAATGTATTAACAATCGAAAAAAAAAAAAGACATCTATGGAAGGAAAGCAACAAACTATGAAACGGGCGCGAAATGTGCGCCAGGTATTGACACCTGGGTTACTGATTATATTTGCATAAATGTATATTAGATAATGTAGCCAAAGGCTTGGGAGAAAGTGGAAATTGACGGTGGGTTATAGCCGGTTTAACAAGCCCCTCTCATTAGCATGTTCTGTAGGAGCGAGTTCTATTTTTTTTTTCTTTTTTTTTTGTGGTTGGGAGAGGCGTCTGGTTTTATCTAGTTAGCGTGGTCAACGGGCGATAAATCAATATTTCGGTTATCACGTCCGCATACGTCCACAGGCTCCTCGAGATTAGCAAGAGATGGATTTGTCTAGTATAATGTTTCTTAATGGGCACGAACAATTAAATGAATTCTGTCTATAGTGCCAGCCTAAAATTACGAGGAAGCTGTATACCTGAGGAGTTTCTAAGTATGTGGAAGCCTTAGCATCCAGGGCACCGATTTTAATGCAGTTTGTTGCATTTAAGGAGGCAAAGGATAAATTCTGCTGACTGTAGGCCGTAGATTAGCCGTTTATGTCGTCGTTTATTTAATAAAAGGGTTTTTGAAGAAACATTTAAGGGATATGAAGCTTCGGATTTGAAACTATACAACTTGGTAAGTAACAGGGATATAAACATTATGTAAACTGTACATATTAATACATATAGCGGACAAAATTGATCTAAAAAATAACCCCCGTAAAAATTGTAATAATTTCGCGTAAGCTATAAGCTCATGCATCGCACTTGGCCTCTTCGGATGCTGTAGCAGTTGCAGTTTACAGAACAGCAATATCTGTTTTTGTTTCAGAGTTACATAATTGTTAACTTCGTGCTTCAGTTTTTTCTTTCTTAAAATTTCGCATGCGGGATTTCTATTTCTGCTGCAGGAAGGCGAGGCGGAGAACGGGAATTGGAAAGAAAAAAAAAAGAGTAATGCGCCTGTCAAATATGGTTGCTTTCATTTTTTTTTTAATTCAGGCGTTGATTGTGCGGATACGTATACGTCTCTTAAGACGCTTTATGCCTGTGATGTTACGCAACACATGTACCGGCCTCTCTAGCGCGCAGCGCCGAAAATTGATTCACTTGAACTGGCCCGTCTTGAAGTGTCGACAAACATATGTGTTCGCCTTTATAGACGGTAACGATAGTATATACAGTTGTTGTACTTGCTAATCACAGCGGTGGCTTCGCTAAAACGAGGGATATACGTTTAGTTTACTTCGTTGCTTGGATCTTTGTCTCTGTGAAGAACATGTGTCGGGGAATCGAAGGCACTTCGTTACATCGAAGATTTCGTAAAAATAGGCTTCGTTAAATCGAGATTTTTTGAAAATCTGCCACGTCGCACTGTGGTATACATGGCGTCGAAATTCCAGTGCTAAACTTGAGGAGAGAAACTTCGTAATTCGTGCTGCACTGGGGATGCGCCAGAAAGCACGCTGCAATAGAAATATTATTCGAGTGCTGCTTTGGGATTTGCTGTACAAAAAACTGTACGAAGCCTCTCCGCACTTAAGTTTCCTTCCTCTCTGTCTCTTCCTTCATTGATTCGTTGGGTCCTTCCTTCCTTCATTCATTCATTCATTCATTCATTTCTTCGTGCAAATGCTCGTTTCGTTGCTCCCCCCTGGATTGATTCGTTGCTTTGCTCATTCGTTCGCTCCTTTCTTCCTTCCGTCTTTCCTTCATTCATTCATTTCGCCGTACAAATGCGCGTTTCCTTGCTCCTTCCCTTCATTGATTCGTTGCTTTGCTAATTCGCTGGTTCCTTCCTTCCTTCATTCATTGATTCATTCATTTCTTCGTACGAATGCGCGTTTGGACGCTGGACCGTGATACCGGCGTCGGCGGCCGGTCACCCGCCGAGCGGACGCTCCACACGTCGTCGTCGACTGTGCCGTTGTTCATTGTTCGGCGGCCGACTGGCGACGAGGGGTCGTCGCGCTGGCCTGGCCTCTCGGCGAGGCAGCAGTGGTCATTTGTGCGCCGACGGGCAAGTGCGGCCACTGGCCCTGTCCGCGTGCAGTAGCCTGCGTTATCCCTTCGTTCTTTTCGGCGCAACCATTGTCTTCCGAGCAGAGCGGCGGGGTCGCCCGATGCCTGCCTGCCTGCCCGGAGTGCGTCGTCGATACGAGTCGCGCGTTCTTTTTTATTGCTGGAGAGGAGAGGGTCTTCTTCGTCTTTCGCGCTCTCTGGCAGGTCGCACGACGCGACCCCGACGACTACACCACGACGCTGTCTGTAGCTGCACGCCGCTGGGCTGCATGCCGAAATAAGAGATCGTGCCCCTGGTGATGACCGTCGGGGTTCACGTGGCTGTTCGTGCCATGGAGTTTCCTGGAAAAGAACTACTAGAGGGAACATCTGGCGCCGCGATCATTGAGCTACCACGGGTACTACCATGGGTAGTACCCGTGGTACTACGCATGGGTACTACGTATGGATACTACGATAGGTACTACCGTGGGAATGACGGTTAGTTCATGGATTTGTTTGATAAAAAAACTACCCATGGGTACTACCGTGGGAATGACGGTTAGTTAATGGATTTGTTTGATTAAAAAAAACTACCCATGCGTACTACCATGGGTACTACCGTGGGAAGGACGGTTAGTTCATGAATTTGTTTGATCAAAAAAGAAAAAGAACTTATTTTTGGGCCAGTTGGTTCGTAATGCTTAAAAATGCGGCGCCACGTACAGAAAGACAAGGACGAGATGGCGTCCGTATCGTCACCCAGGCTCCCGTCCTTGTCTTTCTGTGGCGCAGCGTACTTTCTAAATATTTGTTTTATTTCGTGCGCGTGGGGCCTCCAAGCGTTCTTGTGACGTCATTTATTACGTTTTACCTTTCGAAATTTCCAGGCACTGCATAGTTTTCCAAACACAGTGAGGCAATTAGTCTCTGCGCTCATGTGCGTAATCATTGCGAATTGTTGCATTTGTCGAGACAATATTTTGTTGCAAAGTGTTTCGAAGCCAAAAGGGTGGCCGAAGTCTGGGCAAGCCCGCGTATACTGTAAAAAAACACAAGAAAAAAAAAACCGTCGATATAACGGTCATGCTTTTTGTTATCATTTTTGACAAGCCACCGGCGTCATACCGACAAGATCGTTTTTATCACCGTGAACAAGAAGGAGGTGGAAGGAGAGACCGACGAATACCACAGGAGAAAGAAAACAATTTGCTCGTGATAACGCGATTGAATTGTTTGCCGTGAGGAATACGTCGTGGTGTAGAGCTGACGAACTGGCGATCTGCCGTTCCTTTGACGATGAAATGCTTGAAGTAGACCTGCCAAGATATGTCCCGTCACTTACAGTAATCTCACCCCCCCCCCCCCCCCTCCATATTTCTTTTAAACAGTGTACTAACAATCATTACCTTTCTGGCTGAACCGCCATTCTTGCAGCTCACGTAGAAGTGTGCTGGTTGGTTCATGACGAAGACGGTCGGTCACTCGGTCACGTAGGCACCTTAACGTCAGATTTCCCTCTATATAGTATGTACTCCATCTCGCTAGTCGTTCGCAGCCATGGAGGAAGAACAAGAACAAGAACAAGAAGAGGGAGCATACCGCAACGCGAATGAAGTCGAAATATTCTGGGCCAGTGGCGGCCCAACACGTGATCGCACGTTAAGGTGCGCGGTTGGTTTTAGTGCTCCCGTTTCGCAGGCAGAGCCACGGCAGGGCAGCTGAACAAGCGCGCACCGAATAAAAACTACTGGCATAGCTACTGGGAACCAAAGGTCTCGGGAAATCTTAATTCTTGCTTCGTGATCTCGACGCAAGAGGTCACGTGTTGGGCCACCGCTGTGGCTTCACGGAGCGGTCGCTTGCCAAGTCTGGCTGCGTGACGTAATGCTATGGTGGCTACCATAGTAATGCTCCATGTTCGCAGCACTGCGGAAGCTGCAGGACTCCTTAGCCAGTAGGAAGGCCGAACGCCCCCTCGAGAGGTGTTCATCCGCGCCGTGTCGTCTGCTCACCGCCACAGTATCGATTCGCGGCGCACCACGTGCATGCGCAAAGGTCTTAATATGTCGCGTGTCACTGGTATCGCATCATGTACCAAGCAAACACAAAACTCTCAAATCCCGCCCGTAATCGGACAGTTGCGCCCGGAACTATATTTCGCTGCGCAAGGATATTGCCCGTGTACGCCTCGTACACCTTCGGCAGTGCTGCAAACAACTTGTGAGCTTGGGTAGAGTGATTTTTGTAGAAAAGTTCCGCGGTGCGTGCCCACATCTAACTCCGTCACGCTTGGTGTTGTACTCGCACACATGTTTCTGTGGCTATGAAGGGGAAGTTACGGAGGCAAGGCGCACGCAAGTGATAGCGCTTCTGAAAAGAGTCCCGCGTTTTCATCCACGTAGTTTAAGCTGGGGAAAAGAAAAACATACACACCTTATTAGCAACAGCTAAATAAGACGGAACACATCGCTGAATGTAAAAGCTTAGTGATTTTGTGGCTTCTCCCTTCCGCGTCTGTATAGTAAACGCGAAACCGTCGCGCGTGGAAGCTACGCCGACTCAGCGTCTGTTTCGAGCAGCCAGAAGCACTGTCAAACGTTGTCGGACTACTTGGTGCGGTAACACATGTGCAGAAGCTCCGACCCCATAGCTTTCCCTTCATAGCCACATAAAGTTGTCCGCGAGCAGAGACTGGAACCTTATCAGGCACGAGCTTCAATGGCGAGTAGAGGGTTCTGTGCATAAACTTGTCACAGTTTACGGGATACCGGAACACCTGGGGCGCAGATGCGCGCGGCAGACGACACTGACGTACGAGCAGTTAACATAGTGAGTATTGAAGCACTTTCTTTTAGTATTTTGGAACCGAGAGTTTGTGTTTTTGGCTTGGAGTGTAGTATTTTTCGAATTTTAAGGTTGGCAAGCTCTGTTAGGTGGCGCGAGAGATGAGGAAATTTGCAAGCTGCACGGAATCGTGTCTGAATCAAGATAGGGGAAACTGAAAGGCCGCTGTGAAGAGGGATAAGGGGAGGGAGGGACTTTGACCTGCAGTAGACATAAATTAGCGTGATCATAAGGGCTGATGATGATCATAATAGTAAATGAGTGTAGGTATACTAACTGCACCATACGCAAAAGAAAGTTACCTCGAACACACCTCTTTTTATTTTTTATTCGTTTTATTCAATATTTGCTCTTGTGTAGACCTTGTTTTCTGTCTTCGCGCAGATAGCAACCAAAATATAGCTGAGCGGCCGTCTCTGCCATTGCACGGGCCCCAAATTTCCGTCTGACGGTTGATCGTTGTGTGAGAGCGGGGTTCCAAGCTTGCACGCTATGTGCGCA
Source organism: Dermacentor variabilis (assembly GCF_050947875.1). Lineage (NCBI taxonomy): Eukaryota > Metazoa > Arthropoda > Arachnida > Ixodida > Ixodidae > Dermacentor > Dermacentor variabilis. Next base: position 130,463,057 of record NC_134576.1, read on the forward strand.
TACAGCGCGCTTTTAGGTCGCAGGCCACTTTCTTGCGGAAACGAGCGAACCGTCTTAATTAGCGGAGCGCGCAAAAAATAAAAAAGAAGGAAGGGAATTGCGGAAATGCGACTCGGAAGCGGGGCTGTAGCGGTATGCAGTATCCGCTGCAGCCTGGATGCCCAACTTTAATGACATCTCAAAAGGCAGAGGGCAGAAGCATGAAGGAACCCTTATACAACACGCACGCACGCACAGACAGGCACACACGCAGTCACACACATACGCAAGCTCCTATTACTGTTAGAATATATAACTGAAGACTTGTGGCGCGCCGCATTGACTTCCCCCATAGCTGCCAGCACTCCGTGACGTCATGGATTTCGACGCCGTCCGTTCGGACCGAGGTAACATTATTTTGTCGCTAAACATGGCAATTTACGGCAGCCCTTACTGACCCCAACAGTAAAAAAAAAAAAAAAAAAAAAAAGGCACCCCTTGGAATCCGTAACGTCTGGCCTACTGACGCAGAGGTTGCTCGCCAAAATTCAAGAAAATGGAAGTGTGGGGTCAATTTTTTTCCCCTTATAGTCGGGACTCCCGTTATAATCTGACCTCGGTTAATTCGACACCTCGCTTAATTCGAACGCACCCGAAAGTTCCGGCGAGATACCGTACCACGGCTTTGGAATTATAGGAAAGCTATCCTTTACCGACCGCGAAAGCAAGCCGCATCGGTTAATTCGACATCCACCGGTGACCCCTTCAGCGGTCGCTAAAAGCTTGAAAACGCAAGATATTTAGCAGACGGCGCTAATGCTTCCTATACGTGTGAAGCTGTCTTTATCTTTTAGTGACCAACTGTCCTTCCGCCCATGAAGAATGCAATTTAGGCGCTTGTTCGGCCTCGTGCCCTGTATTCAGCAGTCTTCTCCATACGCGTTGAGCATGGTGAACCGCGGAAATGACACAGTGCTGTTCATTAAAGTCAGGAAAGTGCCTCAGGGTTGTTACAGAAAGATATTTTCACCAGGAAATAGGATCGGCGAGAAATACGGCGTGAAAAAAAAGAAAGCACTCTTGTCACGCCCATAACGAACGGGGAAAGAATTCTTGATTTTGGTTGTTCATTTCGATATTCGTTCATATTGCTGCTGCTTGTTAATTCGACCTTTCGGATGACAATTTGACCAAACTCGCGGTGCCCCTATGGTCGAATCAACTGGAGTCAACTGTATCAACCAACCTCAATCTTGCCGCGAAATTACCGCAAATTGAGCTCTCAGAGAATATACTTGTCTATAGACTGGTTTAGCGATTCTCTTTAGTGTCTTATTACATTAATGTTATAACTTATGAGGTGTTTGTACTTCAGCCCAATGGATTTCGTGCAGGAACGTTGATTATTAGTGGAAAAAAGAAAGGGGATCGAACTTTCTTTTTCTCTCTCTCTCTGTCTCTCTCTATTGCCCCCCCCCATTTTTTCTTTGTTAAATTACGCGACTCGACCGCGGCGCCGATGGCGACAGTGCGACCCCGTCCATTTTATTTGTTACTCGTATTTCGGCCGTTACTATGTATTGAATAAGATAATGAGGTTCCGAAAAATTGCGAGATTGAGGATTTGCGTATGCATAGCACATACACGTTAACACGGGCGTACGTGGCCGCCGACAACTGTGCGCCATCTCTGAAGCCGTTCGCAGCACGGCGCAAGATGGCGCAAGCTTGCAGGACTCCTTAGCCAATAGGAGTGGCCGAATGCGCCCCCTCGATGTGCGTGTGTGTGTGTGTTCATCCGCGCCGTGTGGGCTGCTGAATTTGCCGTATATACGACGTGCATGCGCATGCGCAGTGCCAGCAGCGGTTTATATTATGTATGTAACCTTCAGAGACGCCTATATATATATATATATATATATATATATATATATATATCACCACCACTACCGTACCACTTTTCCGCATCCGCGGTGCGGTAACGCGATAATCCTTGCGCTACGGGGTGCTTATAAATTGCTTTTTCTTTTTCTTTTTTTTTTTTGTGCCGGACGGAAAGATTTACCGTACGGTCAATGGCGGCTGTGTTCCGTGCTCAAATGCGGCGTGGGATCATGCTTTCTGTTATTTTCGTAGCGATCCGTCGCGGTGACGAAGCCTGACGTCGCCGAAGTTCGCCGCTTGAGATGACGCTGGCTTCCGCGAACGCGCCAGGAAGGGCCGGCCAAGTGCCACCGTGTCTGTGTGCGTATGTAACTCACGCAGTGTGTCGTCGGCGCGCGCTTCTTTCCGATGGTCGCAGGAGCGAGTACGGTACACGTGGTGAAAACCTGTTTCCTCTCTCGATAGAGAGCCTGGCGCGCGCTCGTCAGACGTGAGTGGTTGCATTCATCGGGGGGTCTGCCCCTTGTCTTGGCTCCGGCACAGCGACGACGCCGCGACTGGAATGTCGTTACGAGACCGATGAAGCCGAGCAGAACCGAGGACGTCTCTACCTGGGGAGCGACGCTAGGGTTATAGCAAATTAGAAAAAGACATAGCGGATCGGGCTCAAGCGAGCTGGGGACCTTCACCGCTGAACACTTGCTTTGAAATACCTGGTGCGCGCTTTAAGTGTAGGAACTGTGTGGAAGACTCCATCAGGCGGCCTTCGTCCGTGTTCGTGCGGACGGATTCATTTTACATGTCCTTTCTTTTCTCATGGTCTTTTCTCTCCTTAGTGCACAGTAGCCAGTCGTGCAGTTAGTCTAACATCTCTCACACCCTCTCATAGATTTACGTGCGTGTTAAAGAACCCCAGGTGGTCCAAATTTCCGGAGTCCCCCGCCACGGCGTACCTCATAATCAGATCTTGGTTTCGGCACGTAAAACCCCACAATTTAATTTTAAATCTCTCTCTCTCTCTCTCTCTCTCTCTGCGCGTTAAGTCCTCTTTGATACTCGGACGAAGCTGGGACTTGGCACATAGGTCCGGTGAATTAGGGCGCTGGCCCGGCTCTCCTTCCGACTCTTAGTCCCACCTGCGATATGTTATTTTTTCTTCCGCTTTCATTTCCATTCACGCCATTTTTCTTTTTTATATGTTTACATTGAATTACCTTGCCCGATGTTTTCTTTAATTGGCTTCGTTGTCTGTTATGTTGCGAGATATGGTTGTGACAAGAAAGAAAGAAAAGATGAGCTCATCATCTCTTTTCTTTTTTGTCTTCTCGCTTCTTGTCATAGTATTGTATAAGAATGTATCAACAAAACATAACCCCTTGCGGTACGATACCGCGTATATACAGTTATAACGAATTTCGTTACACCGAATTGCGCGCGGCGTAGCGGCATGCGCGCTGTCGTAGTTAAGTGACGCGGCGCCGAGCTGACAGGACAGGCTTGGGAGCTCGGATGTTTTTCCCTCCCTCCTTTTTCTTTTCTTTCTTTCTTTATTTTCTTCTCGCTTCGTCGTCGCTATAGTTCGTTGCGGCGCTTTCGTCTCCGTTCGGTCGCTTTCTTTCCTTCTTTATTCCATCCTTTCTTTCTTCTAACGCTACAGGGATTTGTAGGCCGGAAGTGCCCTCCTCAGCTGGGGGTCGCCGGGCAGTCGCCGTCTTCGTGGCGCACTCTCGGCGTTCCTTTTTCGGCCGCCACGCTGCGTTGTTGTTACTCAGGAGTATACAGAGTGCGGAGGAGGAAGAGACGGGGAACGTCGTGTGCCGGATTCTCGAATCGCTGTTGAAGGATCCCGCGCGTCACCCGGGACTCTTGTTTCGTTGGAATGTGCTGCTTGCAGACACTTAAGAAAAAAAAAAAATAATCACTCGTTAGTTTCGTTATGCTTAACCAAAGAGTGACGTGAAGGAGAACTCGTTTGCATAAAAAAAAAAAAGCGAATAAGTCACCGCTCGTAACAGTCGCTAGAATATGGTGTAGTCTATTCCATTCTTTTTTTTTTTGTGATTCGCGTGAAAAAAAAAAAAAAAAGGAAAGACGACGTGTTGAACAGATCTGCCTCGAAGCTAATTTCTTCCAAGTATAACTCTTGCTTGGGCTAGTTGGTTCATGCTTGAAGTAGTAAAGGCAAGGCGCAGAAGACCCAGGACTCGGGAAGAAGAACACAAACGACAGGACCGGCGCCGTTCCTGTCGTTTGTGTTCTTGAGTCCTCGTCTTCTGCGCCTTGCCTTTACTAATTTCTTTCACCTTGTTTGCGTGGTCTAAACGCGATGATGCGTAACGTTCGCCAATTTAGAAGGTGTGTATACCTATTTCTGTCGGTGTCCCTGGTTATGAGTTCTCTTCTTTTCTTCTTCCTTGCTGCCATTTATTTTTTCTACGCGCGATTGCGGAGGCTGACGAGAGGCGCACCCTTTAGCTCGTGTCAAGGCTGGCGCTCGCCTGCAAAGTCCGTGCTCGCGCTGTTCTGCGAAAAGGACCAAGAAGAAAAGAAAAAAAAAAGCCCGCTCATTCGTCCTCCAGGGTCACGTGGACAGCAGAGAGAGAAAGAGAGTGTGTGGTGGCGCGACGTCGCGAGAGCGGGAAGCGATGGCTCATCTCCAATCTCCGCTCATCAAAGGAAGCCCGCGGCTATGGGGACGCCGGCGCTGCACACGGCATGCCGCTAAAGCCCCTACATGCCGCTGGTGTTGACACCGGCACTACGGCGAGAGAGGGGGGTGGACGACGCGGCTGGCTCACTTTAGAGGGACACTAAAAAGAGCATGTATCAGGCCTCTAGTTAGGCCGACAGGTCATTCATCTAGATGCCTATCGTAGCTTTTCTGTTGCGCCGTTATGCGATTTCCGTGGCGTTGGAAATTGCCACCGAAGTTGAACGAGCTATAGCCGCAAGCTCCGCTGCTGGTTCGGTCAATTTGAATCTGCCGCTCAAAAAACGGACGAGTTGACGCGATCCCCACGTGACGCCTCCGCTCTGCCGCTCTCCGTGAATCAACCAGCGCTGAGGGGTATGCCGTGGTCTATAATAAACAGGTGGCGCCACTGCGATTTTCCATTTCCGCAACTTTATCGCATTAAAAAAAAAAAAAAACCGTTTTTGCTACAAATGGCGAATTCGTTATTACACGAAGCTCAATTTTTAAATCTAGCTCGACTTTGTATTTTCCTTTAGTGCCCAGTTAAACGTCGACGTTTTAACTAGTTGTTACAGATTCAGCGTGGTTTAATAGGTGTCCAAATCCGTGCCCCTGCGGCGGCTACCTCCGAGTAATGGAAGGCGTTTTCACGTCACGACTGCCATGTTTTGCACACCACATACGCTCTTGCACTCTACACTCTTAAAACGGTTGCACCTTTTGGGGTGTATATTTGTCCCACAACAATAATCGTCATCTACCTTGCATGCTTGCGTTTCCTTTCTTGCAAACGCCGCGCCCGCTACTTTCTTGTCGGCAATGCTATATATGTCATGCTTATAACGCGCATGCCATTCGTTACTGGAAAGTACGGGGCTCGCCGCTTTAAAGAAAGAAAATGCGGACAAGACAGATGACGATTATTATTGTGTCTCAAATATACACCCCAAAGGGTGCAACAAGGAACCCTTGCACCCCAAAGGGTGCAAGGGTTCTTAGAGTGCACGCTCTAAAAAGTTTACACTCTTTGGGGTGTATATTAGCCACACAACTACACTCTAAAAACAGTTGCACCCTTTGGGGTGTATATTTGTCCCACAACGATGATCGTCATCAGTCTTGCCCGCGTTTCCTTTTTTGAAAGCTCGGCGCTCGCTACTTTCCTGTCGAGAAGCTGCGTCACACTGATAACGCGCATGCCGTTCATGACTGGGAAGTACCAGGCTCGCAGCGTTAAAGAGAGGAAACGCGGGCCAGACAGATGACGATTATCGTTGTGGGACAAGATACGCCCCAAAGGGCGTACATTTTTCTAAGAGTGTGTATAATCGTCATCAATCTTGCCCGCATTGCCTTTCTTTAACGCTGCGAGCCCGGTACTTCCAAGTCATGAACGGCATGCGCGTTATCAGCATGACAGAGCATTCTCGACAGGAAAGTAACGAGCACAGCGTTTTTAAGAAGGGAAATTTATGCGGACAAGACAGATGACTATTATTGTTGTGCACTCTTAAAACGATTGCACCCTTTGGGCTGTATATTTGTCCCACAACGATAATCGTCATCTGCCTTGCTTGCGTTTCCTTTCTTGAAACTCGGCGCTCGCTACTTTCCTGTCGAGAATGCTGCGTCACACTGATATGCCGTTCGTGACTTGGAAGTGCCGGGCTCGCAGCGTTAAAGAAAGGAAATGCGCGCAAGTTTACTTTTGTCCTTTTTTTTTGTGTTTACATTTGAATGTTTACTTTCTGTGCTTACGAGTGGCACCCTATAGTATCGCCTAGCGTGAAGCGTTGCCTGACGCTAGTCAAAATATTTAGGAGCAAAAGCGTGGCAGTTTGGGCGAATTGGTATGTCATGACCTTTTTAGGCTTGTAACGCAGCTGAGAAAGAGCAAAAAGGAAAATGGAGAACGGAGAACAAAGTTCTCCGTTCTCCTTTTATTGCCCCTTCCACCTTCCTTTGTGCTCTTTCTGAGCTGCGCTACAAGCCTAAAAAGGTCATTTAGGAGCAAGAAACGGCGTTCTTTCTTTCTGTATTATTCTCTTTTGTATTGCGTTTACGGGCAAAACTATTCGACATAACTGTTATCCGAAAGCGCCATTATAGAGTATAGGCGACAGTGATTGCTCAGCCATTCTCCCTCGTGAACGCATCTTGTGGCGGATTCACACGGAGGACGAATCGGTGACGTCACGACGACAGCGACCCGTCGTCCGCCCTGCGAAATGTGATCGCGCGACGGATGCTGGGACGGAAGAACAAAACTCTCGACTGTATAGGCCGACGGCAAACGCCAACCACAGCAGCTTTACACACATATATATATATATATATATATATATATATATATATATATATATATATATATATATATATATATATATATATATACATACACACTTTGCGGAATGCCTTGTACTCTATAAGCGTTCTCATATGTGGTTCAAAACTTCGTACTGCTTGCCGTGTTGGGCTAATACAGTGACAACCCTGCGAATGCAGCAGAGGCTCCGCCTGCACAAATCCCTCGTGAATCGTGCCACTGCGCTCCGAAACGCGGGGCGGCTTGCACGAACATTTAATAACGAATTTAAGAACGCTTTCTTAAATGTTCCATAGACAACGCCTATAGTCCGCACAAGAACGCGTTCTTAAATTCGTTATTATTTTCGTTACTAAATGCTCGTGCAAGCCGCACCTGTAGTTACCGCAAGATGGAGCCGATATTGAAAGACGGTAGTCTCCGCTGTGACGTCACGACAATGAGCGAACGTAATTGGCTAGCGCGTACGCCAGTAATATTTTTCGTCAAGGATAACGCTGATGCTGACGCCAGTATACACTGTATATATGTTGTCACTTATTTTAGGATATTCCTATGCTTAATGCGCTGAATTAATAAAGAGAGCGTTCTATTCCGATGTGCACAAAGCCGTAGCGTGTCAGTTAACGAGCGTTGCAGTGTACCAGCTCGCGTCAACCGATTCTTCTTCTTTTTCGAAACAGCTCCGCTTACTCTCGCTCGACTTCCTCCTTCAAACAAATAAGAACGCCTTGCTGGATTTCGTTATTAATTGTTCCGCTTCTAAACGGGCCGCCGGCTTGCATAGCGACGCAGGCGCGCGGACACTACCCCCCCCCCCCCTTCCACACACGCACCTTGGAATGCAGCCAGACCTCGTTATAACGGAACGGTATGTTACGAAATAGTGAATTTAACGAAGCAAGTGAGATGGGGACTCCTGAAATCCCCATAAATATCGACAGTGCGGCGCATGCAATAATGGATATGACGAAGTAATGTATATAATCAGTAGTTCGGTACCAGTAGTTTGTGCTATAGAGCGAGCACGAACTACTGGCACTTCTACCTGGTACTGTTTTGAGCACAATACTGTAAAAACCTCGTTGTAACGAAGTTAAAGGGTGAGTCAGATTTACCTCGTTATATCCATTACTTCGTCGTGTCCATTATTGCATGTACCGCACTATAGATATTTATGGGGATTTCAAGGGGGAATCTCACTTCGCTAAATTCACTATCTTTTATATACCACTTCGTTATAACGAGGTTTAACTATTGCAAGGTGCGTGTGTGGAAGGGGGGAGGTAGTATCTGCGCGCCTGCGTCGCTGCCCAAGAAAGAGAGAGAGAGAGCAAGAGACAAATGAATGCAAGAGCATCGAGCGGCCCTGGTAACCACGCATGTCCGCGTCGTGCTGCGTTGTCGTAAAGCTGTTCAGTGCACGAACTTTGCTTCCTTGACGTCTTCCTGTGTGGCTCTCTCTGGTCGCGCCGGTCCAACCGACCATACTTCTTGGGCCATGCGACATTTTTTTTCTTTCGTTCTTTCTTTAAAGATTTGTCTAACCCCCATATTTCACGCCTCCGAGCCCCTGCCTTATCGCGGCCCAACGCGCCCGCGTGCGTTTTTTTGGAAAGCTCTCCACCGAAAACCTGTTGTACGGCTCCCGTAGCATTTCACGGAAACACTGTAGCTCGTCGTTGGCGTCACGTATATCTTTTTCTACAAAATTTACAAGCGGGAACTCTGACGTTAATGCCTGGCTATGTATAATTCAGACGGCTTCTAGTCACACTGCGGATTTATCGCTTTGGAGAAAGTGTCGAGTTGCAAGTGCCAACAATTCGCAACAGACTATGGATGCGCGCAGACTCCTGTGTCCCGTTGCTGCGTTTATAAAAGCATACAATATCTTGGAAGTATAGAAAGATAAAGCCTAATAAACAACCTCGTACGAGCATTTTACGAATCTTACGTAGCATCTTGCGTGGAGTCACGGGCGTGAAGATTAGGCAAATCCACCAATCAGCCATTTCAATCAGTCAGTTCTTGTTTGTTTCTTAAAGGCACGCAATAACATCCTATCTTTATACCGTGAGTACCCGAAAAACTCTTTCGAGGGTCTTAGCAAGTGGTCCGCTTGTTAACATATGTGACCACTTATAAATGAACTATCTACAGGAAAAAAATAAATACAGATGTTGCCGCAACTTTTGTTACAGATACGTTCGCTCTTTTTTTTTTTTTTTTTCGTTGCCATAGGAGTGACTTTTGGAAGTTGGACAGGTGACAGTGAACACGTCGTTCAAGCAAATAAAATGCACCGCGAACCCATAATTCCTGTGGCAGTTCCGCGATCTCAAGGCCAGATTTTGTTTTCTCTCTCTCTCTAGTAATTTGTGTGGGAAACTGTGCTTCGCGTCCTCTGCGTGACGTCGCCGACGCTGCCTGCAGATTCTGCGGCCCACGGCGTCGTCGGTCTCGTCTTCGCGTTGGGAACGGGTTTGGCAGCCGCGGGGGGGGGGGGGGGGGGCAGTGGGGGGAATTAGTTCGGGCCAGTCGCGCACGCGCGAGTACACGCCAGATAACGCTCGAGCGCGCGTCCCTCTTCGCCCTTATCGGGGCCGGAAGACATTGGCGTTGTGTCACATGCTATCTCGCATTGTCGCCTCGATCTGGCAGCGCTGCGGGCGAGGCCGTCTTGCGTGACTCCGTTTAACCTCTGGTCTGGTCGGCATGCCAGAGACAACCCCCCCCCCCCCCCCTTCTTTCCTTCCTTCCTGTTTATACTCGTTTATGTTGTCTAATTTATTGGCCGACGCTATCTGCATTGCCTGGTTCGTTCGTTCGTTCGTTCGTTCGCTCGCTATGGATGTGTACTGCGTCGCGTTGCTTTGGGGTCGTGTGCATGTATAGTACGTGCAGCGCGAGGTCGTGAATAGCTTACTGGCAAATCTCTCTCTCTCTCTCTCTCTCTCTCTCTCTCTCTCTCTCTCTCTCTCTCTCTCTCTCTCTCTCCTTTTTTAGTAGTGCTTCGTTTTGTATAACTGCACAGCTTCCTCCTCACGTTCTGTGTCTTGACGGGTTTGACGACATTTTGTCGAGCCACCAACTATAGCTGTTCCAGATGATCGCCGCATATATTCACATATTGCCATAGCAGGGGAGCTCGAGAGCGCATGCGCGCGAACCCCCGCAGGAGCGAAGGGTGTCCCGACCCCGCTCAGTGGCACTGTTTAGTTCATATAGAGCATGGCCGGCATGCGAGGCCTGACTTGTGTATTAAAAAAAAAAAAAAGAAACCAGAACCTATCTCACAATGAATGTCGGCGTTTATCCGATTAGCATTGAAGCGGTGTCGCGCTACACTCGGTATTGACGATTTCTTCAATTCTGTGTATATAGCTTACTGTTTTTTTTTTTTCCAAATTTAACTGTAACGGGCATCTTCAATTCTATGTATACCTCAACATTCCTCACTCTCAATGCACGCTCTGGTCCATTTCTGTTCACTTCTTTTCACCGCGCTGCTTTTGATCCGACTTTTTGACTTATCTGTAGCTTATATATTTCAATTTTCTATTGCCGACTTGTTCGCTTCTTGCTTCCTGTCCTGTTTGTCTATCCAGACACCCTATATCAAGGTGCACATACCAGTTCTGTAGGATTGGCCAAGAATGTTCACACACACACACACACACACACACACACACACACACACACACACACACACACACACACACACACACACACACACACACATATATATATATATATATATATATATATATATATATATATATATATATATATATATATATATATATATATATATATATACGCACGCACACACGCACACACGCACACACCGAGTGACTAGTGTCACATGCTCAGTTGCACACACCCAATGACGCATGTTGTTTATTCGGGCGCATACGACCCGTGTTGACGTGAAAGAGGTTAGATACGGACTTACCGAAAAGCGCGTGGAGTTCCCAAAGAATGCCAATCGCTTTAGAAAGTCACAGAGTGGGTTTTTTTTTTTTTTTTTTTTTTTAAAATGGGCTAGCTTGCGCTCGCGACATTGACAACGAGTGGCTTTACGTAGGAGCGTCTCGGCGCAGTCGGCCGACTGCGCCCAAAAAAGCGGTTTTCACGACATGAATTTAAACTCTGGGAGGAGCTTATACTTTCACAACCTCCGAGGATATACTGCCTTTAGCAGTTGGCTGCGTAAGGACAGTGAGAACCGACTTGAAAGGTGAATTAGATTACTATATATTAGCTCCAACGTTACTGTAGGTTAGCTTTGGTCGCCTCCTCTTCGTAAACGCGAACTGCGCCATATATTGCTTTTTTTCCATACTTCTCTCCGTCGCCGTTACGTCGCGAAAAAATTGAGCGAGCATAATTTACTGGCGCCTTCATGTAAGCTTTGACAGCGGTGGATTTGCTTTGCTATATACTCTTAGGGCTGTCACCTACTATCGGGCTTCTCTTCAGAGCTCCTTGACCAGGACGCTATAGTAAGCAATATGTTATGATATAGTGTGTGATTAAGGCGTCCAGCGCTCACACTATATCCTATGGGGCGATGCCGAGACACACGGCGGCGGTGGCGAAACTGTCGTGCTGGCACGCAGCCTCGTCGTCTCGGTGCCTTTCGAGCAAAGGGTCGCCCACACCTGCATGCGGCGGCGCCACCAAAGGGTTGCGCGAGAAGACCACCGTGGGCTGGTGGAATGCGCCCTCCCTTCCCTCCTCTCCCCCTCTTTCACAACTCACGGGAGCGCTGAATGAATGAAAAGTGCGCCGGAAAATTGGGCTCTGGCGCCGCGTCGGCCGTGCTTGCCACCATCCTGTAGAGGCGCCGGGTACACAGCTTTGAACATGCCGGAGAGCCTCTTTTAATTCGTGACCATTCTTAGGTGGCTGATCCGCGAAATCTGTCCGTCCGTGCGTCTGTCTGTCCGTCCGTTACGCGTAACGCTATGCGCTCCACGAAGAAAAATAAACAAAAAAGCCAAAAATTTGAAAGGAAACATGGTGGTGAGTTTCGAACCTACGACCTCACGCTCAGAAGCCGAGCATCTTACCCTGTGGGCTTTCTCTTTTCACATGATGTTTATTACGATGAATGAAATTATGTATGTACAGGAACTATTTACGACACTATGAGCACCAGGTGGTTAAAACCGATGACAGGTCAACGAGCAGTGCACAAAAAGGAAAACGTCACACAAAGCAACATCTTACATCACAAGAAAAGCTCAGAAGTTTAACGCCTAATCAAAAGCGTATAGAAATCCGGCTGACATTCATTTTGATCGTAATTTACCTTTAAGTGCGTAATCATTTCAGAGAAATGCGATCTTGAGGAAACTGTTCCTTCTGTATTTCGTCTTGCATTCGACCTGTTCCTTTTTATTGTGCGCGTTCATTCCCAAGCATGTCCAGCGTGTCCAATCATTTTTTTCTGGGGGGGAGGGGGTGGTTATCGTATGTCTCAACATGCTTAACAGCGTGTTCGGACGTGACCGCGTATGGTGCGATGTGCGGTACATGCATAACTCGATAGCGATCAGGTATATATGTATATGTCACATGGGGCTGCTAGATGTATGTATAGTAAGGTCGTTATTGTGCGTTTCAGCACTGTCGCGCAGGCTTCCTCTAATCCGTTTAGAACGAACGTACCGTTAAGGTTCGCGATACTCGGATATATGGAATTACTTGATATGCCGAACTATGTTTAGCACGCGAAGCAGTTCGTTATAAACCGGGGGTCCTTTAATTGCATACGCCCGATGTGTCGAACGCCAAATCGTGCTGCGAGTCTCCTGAAGTATACCGTGTGTCCCGCTAACGTTGGCCAAGCCGTTCAAATAAAATAAAGAATATATAAAAAAGGAACAGTGTAAGACACAATTATATAAAAAATAAACTACGACATTCGGTTGTCAGAGGTCTGAGGACCGAGCACTATAGGTCTTAAAGTTGTACCTTGCACCGTGTTTCTTAAACCTTGTTTTTTATTTTTACGTTGAAGAGCTTGGTTAAGGTTATAGCTGGGACACCCTGTACTCCTCACGCGGGGCACGCGTCGAAAGCGATGTGCTCGTACGCATACGCAGATAGGACTAAATAAGTTAAGTAAGAACACGATCGAGGCGCGTCATTGCCGGCGTTCTCGCGGAGCACGGAATCGTGTGAAGGTCAAGGCGCTTTCGGACCTCGAAGGGGGCGGTGGGTGGGGGTGGGGGGGGGGGAAAAGCTGCGGCAAAGGATGGGACGCTTTGCTCGTTCCTCGCTCGCTTCGGATAAAGTCAGTGACCGCGCCTGCAGCTCGCCAGCCATGCACGCGCGTTCGCCGCCGCTCGATAACACGTAATAGAAGAAGGGCGCGGTATACACGCCTCCTCCTCTTCTAACGTTTAGTTTGTGATTTCGTGTCACCCTCCCTCTGCCCCATCCTCGCCTCCTCCAACGCCACGCACCCTTGTGCTCTCATCTTCCTGGGCGGGGGGTGCGGCGTGTAAATTTAGATGACGGGTGCGTCGCCGGCGCCGCTTGTCATGCTCGCCCCGGAAGGATGCGTGCGTGTCTTCGACGACCGCGCATCTCGCGGCGTCGGCGCGCTCAAAGGCCGCCAGAGAGTCGCGATGGCTTCGTTTACACGAAGTCGACGCGAGCGGATCGGAAGTGCTGGAGCGAGGAAGCGCGGCAGCGGCAGCGAGCGAATTGACCGACCGACCTTCGCGCTGCTTCTCGCGTCAATGCGAACTGTGGGAGCCGCGAAAACGCAGCGCGAGCGGCGCGGACCCTTGTCGCTGTCGCAGGTGTCTTTCAAGATAACGGCGGTCCGTAGTAGAATCCCCTCCTTCCCCGATCCCTCCCCTCTCCCCCGGAACTTTGCGCGCGACGGAAGACGGCGCGGCGCGCTTCCGGCCTCCCCCTGCTTGCCTCGCTTGCGTGCGCCAGATTGAGCCGCGATCCCCGGCTCCCTCTCGCACATATGCAGCACACGGCGCGCGACGACGATTTCATCGCCTTTGGACTTTATGCGGAACCTCACGGCGACGCTGACGGCATAAAGGCGCCTCGAGTGTCCCTATAGTTGCTATCGCAATAAAAAGGTTTAAGTAGTGAGCCTTCATTTTCTCTACCAGTAACCAACCTCCTACCGCGAAATAAACGAAAATAGAGTTCCGAAAGAATACTAGATCACTTTGCACTCTCTAGCAGAGTGTCGGAACGAAATGTTTTTCTTGCTGCTTTTAGTTTCGTTCCACTGGAAAGCGTTCCGTTTGGGTTCGGCTGTTTCGTATTTGCCCACTTTCCCCTTGAACCGAAAACCGATCAAAAATATTTCAGCTTCACTCCGAAACAAAATAATAGGAATTTTTAGATTAGGGCACGCAAGCGTCTTGCGTACGCAAGAACTAGGGGCCACAGTACTGCGCATGCGCAGACACTTACGTCTAGGTGTGCGCATGCGCAGTACCGTCGCCCCTAGTTCTTGTGTATGCGAGCCGCTTGCGTGCCCTAACCTAAAACTCTCTAATAACGTTTCGGTTAGGTTTTCGTTGCGGGCACAAATATCGTCTTGTTTTCCCCTCTTTTTTCGCTTTGGTTTTTCGTTGCCTTCCGACACTCTGCTCTCTATAGTGCATACCTTTCTTTAAAGAAAACACCGTGAATCAGTGGTCACGTGCGCGGTGGCTGCATGTTGCGCGCTCGGTCTCGCCCACATGAATCACGCAACGCGCGACGCGAACCGCACACCGGCGACACCGGGACGTGACTGCGTCGTGCCTGAAGGGTTCGCGTTGCTTGCCGCGCGGATCGCCGTTACGCGAAGGGCTCGTCGCGTCGGAAAACCTGCGGCGATGAGGCATGCTCTTCCGAAGACGGGTCTCGAGTGGCCGGTGAAGTGTTTCCGGCGCTTGTTGCCGTGCCGGGTTCCACAGCGCGGGCACGGACAGAGCTCGCGCAAGAACGAGATGGCTGCAGACACGCGTGGTATAAACACCAAGCAAGAAGACCCGTGTCATTTTCGTTCGTATTGTGTGCGTATCTTTACGTATATATTAACTTCAAACCGGGATCGGGTGCCGGGCATTCCGATGCGCCCCAATGAATGGTTCAGCCAGCGCCGGAAAAAAATTTAGCTGTGCTTTCGTGACATATCGGTGTGATGGTGTTGGGGACTGGGCGGCCGCGGACAGCTTCGAGGATGTCATTGAACGATTTCTAGGAAGGTCCGTTGAACGGGCCTTGTCAGGCGTATGTGCGCGCGGGGCAGCTGAGACGCGGGCACTGGGAGGTGCACATATATAGTAAAACCTCGTTGTAACGAAGTTGAAGAGGGAGCCAGAGTTATATTCGTTATATCCGTTACTGCGTCTACTGGGGTGGGGGGTGTATTCTGTAAGAGTCCACCTAGGGCCTGCTCCAGCTGCATCCAATCGGCCGTTGCCGATTGGATGCAGCTGTACGAGCGAGGAGAAGAGCGGCCCTAGCCAATCAGGAACGGCCGAAATGGACAGACCACTAGGTGAACTCTTACAGAAAATAGCCCGTGCACTATGAATGTTGACAGGAAGGGGATTTCGAGAAATTTCACTTAATTCGTTATATCCGTTATTTCGTTCTATATATCGTGCTGACCAGAACTTTTTAAAAGGAATACAGCTGATGTGGATTGATTGACACACGCGGTTTAACGTTTCTCACGGCGTGCACTGCGACTGTGAGAGGCGCTGTAGTGTGGAGGCGGCTTCGTCGCTAATTTTTGACCACCTGGACCGGTTCTCCTGAGCGTGCAACTAAATAAAACTGCGCGAGCGTTGTCGCCGCGCACTCCGCCCTCGTCGGAATGCGACCGCCTCGTCGGCAGTCGAACCAGCGACCTCCTCCTCGTCGTCGTCATGCTTCACATCGCCGTGGTCATCGTCGCTAAAAGACTTGGTGCGCCTTAGGAGAACCACCGAAGAAGCGTTACACCGAGGTCAAGGGATGATACCCGCCAAGTGGGGAGAATGCTCTGTAGCATTGGAATAGAGTGGCAACGTTGGCAGCAACCAGTAGAACACTCCTCCCCCCAACCTCACCCCTTCCTGTTCGGCACCATTTCGTGTAGAGACCGGCGAAGGGGCAAACCGGAATAGCAGTCGGTGAACGCAAACCTGGCAGTTTAATGGAATAACCAAAAGAGATAATGACGATGACATGTAATGGATGATAGCGGGGCGAGCGAGAAAAGAAGCTTCAACAGCCAGAGCCGTTTATCGTTCGCATTACGCTCCTAACTGCAGGCGTTTAACGAGTCGACAAAAGCCGGCCCATTGCTCGCGCGGCCATGCCGATCGCGCGGGTGCATACACTTCACACACGCACGCGCGCGTGCATTCATGAATGGGCCCGCGCCCGTGGCAAAGGGTTGCTCCGTCCGGGCCGGCCGCGTTTCCTTTCTTTTATTATTATTATCTTTTACCTCTTCGCCCCGGTGCGCCGCCTCCTCGTGAGCGACTGACCGAGCGTCGACCCACGCGCCTTCGCCGCCGCCAACGCTTTTACTTTCCGTCCGGCCGACCGGCCTTCTCGGCAACCGGTCCTGCCCTGTGCGGCCCGTCGGTGGTCCGTCCGCTCGCTTATGTTTCTCGGGAATCATTGGGTGCTCGCGCGCGCGCGCCCGCGGCAGCAAGCTCGCGCTCGATGGTGTCGCGTACCACCACCATATACACGCAAGCGCGCCGTCGCACCTGCATGCACCTTCCTTTTTTTTTTTTTCTGTTTCGCTTTCTCTCGTAGCGCCGCTAACGGAAACGCGTTCGTTTTGCCGCGTGCTCGCTTCTCTCTCTCTCTTCTTATTGGCTTCTTTCTCGTTCGTGATCGGAGGTTGGCCCCATCTTTTCTTTCGCCCCCCCCCCCCCCCCGCCCCTACTCCCTGACCGAGGATCGCAACAGCGTGGGCGACGGTCCCTCGCGCGCGGCGGACGCCGCACCGCCGTCCTCGGTGTCTTTCGAAGTAGTAGTGCGCGCGCACGCGCGTGTGTCTTGCGAAGGCCTCCTCCGACGGAATGGATGGGACACCGGCGCGGACTGGTCGGCTGTGCGCGCGGGCCTGGGCTCCTCGCTTCGTTCGTGCGTGTGTCACGCGTAGTCCGCTCCCGTCGTGCGAGTGAATGAATTTGCGCCAGCTTCGGGCGAGTCGCCGCCTTCCGATATTTCTTGTCGTCGGTTCTGACCCGAGACTGTTGGAGAGTCAAGCTGCGCGACCGGTGACGAGTCGTGCGTGTTTGTGTGTTGTGCGCGAGTGGTCGTCGTCTTCGTCATCTTCCGTGGAAGTGTCTCGTGGGAGAGCTTGTTGGTGCTCCGGTTGTTTTTTTGTTTTTCCTGTGCACGCGTTTTTTTTTATTTGTGTGCGTGTTTGCGAGTCGGTGTGCGCGGGTTGGCGCGGCAAGAGGTGGTGGTGTGTGTGGGTGTCTGTGCGCGCGGTTGACGTTGCTTCTGTACTCCCAAGAGCAGCGCACATTTTGTTTTTGTCTCTCGCCTCTCTTTCATTTTATTTTTGTTTTTGCGCCGGAGAGAGGTTTCTATCTGGTTTCCGGGGTTTTCGTCGGCGAGCGACATAGCTGCTCTACCTGGAATACTACGCGACGAAGTCGCCCTGCCGTAGACGAAATCGTTGTGCGCGGCTACGTGTGACGTCCGATCGACGGTTTCCTCGCGACGGGACCCGCCGAAAGTTTGAACGCCGTCGACGTTGTGCCGCGCAAGTAAGTTTTCCCTCACTCCTTCCCGCATCCACCGGAACAAGCGTATACACCCGGCGAACCGGTGGGAACGTCAACACCCGCTGGACGCCGACCTACCAACGCGGCATAACAGGAGCCGTTTGCGCGAACGTCGATTGACGTCCTCTCGCTAAAAAAAATATACTCGCACCGGAGAGAAAAACGCGCCCCCAGCCGCATTGGCACCGCGGAGAGTCGTCTCTTTTGCAAGACGACGGTCCTGCATCTCTCCGGGACGACGGCCACGCGAGAAACCTAGGTGTCCACGGGCTTACGTGCCGCTCACTTTTCTTCGTTCGCTGAACAAAGATAAACGTTCTACGGGAGGCCTTGTCTCTCTCTCGTTCGGCGCTCCCACGGCACGGTGTTTGGATTGAGAATTCCGTTGCGCGTTCGAACGGGTCGTGAGATAAGCGCCGCTGTTTGCACGGTGGCCGTCGCGGGCGACGAACGACACTCTGGCCGGCGTGATTGTGTGTGTGTGTGTGTGTGTGTACACCGCTGCGGCAGAGTCTTGTCTTCCGACAGGGCATGGCCAGCGGTCGTTCCGAGACGTCGCGACCCGTGGTCGGAAGAATGGCGCACCGCGGCGGCGGAGAAGCTCGCTTTTCTACGAGAAGTCGTTCCACGGTTCGCGGTTTGGAGAGGCTTCAAGGCGCAGGCAAGGCGCAACGGCACCGTCGTACCACGATGCGACGCCAGCTCGTTTAGGCGTCGTTGACCTTTAACAGGTTGAAGCGTCAGTATATGTATAAGCTGAACATTCCACAATATTAGCCGAGCTGTGACATGCGCCTTGCTGTGTCCGGAAGAACTGCGTTGTGATTGAAGTCGACCGAAAAAAGAAAAGAAAAACAAGTCGTCGCTTCAAGAGGTGCCAGGATTGCAAGGTGCCTGTGCTCGTGGTTTACTGTCTTTCGATGCACTGTTTGTGGTATATACGCTGTTGAAGGACCTACATATATATGTTGTCGCAGCGCAACATGGTTTTTGAAGACTGCTCGAAGAATTCGCTCGTCGGTGGGACTCGACGCGTCGGAAGACAACGGCACGTTTTCGAGAGATTCGGCTTTTCCAGAAAGCCGAGCGGTTTCGAAAGGATACACGCTTGCTCAAGTGAGTGCGCTCGTGAAAACTGCCTCGCGATGTCGCGGTGTATATACTCGACCCCCGAATACGCTGATTGATCAGTTTTCGTAGCAGAAATCCTCATCAAAATAAGGAGTGGAAACGAACGTTGCTACGAGATACTGTCGCCAAGAAATCGCGCTCCGTTTCGGTGAGAATCCTCGATTTCGCCGAAGACCCGCCGAAGTGACCGGAAGAACTGAAACACGTTATATACCGTGCGCGAGCATTGGTTGGAAAGACTACACAGCACGCGTCTGAGCACGCGGCTTCGCGCGTGCCGAACAACTTGGAACTGAGTGTTCGCGAAAGCCGCGGGAAGACTGGAAAGGAAGAAGCCCCCCCCCCGGGATATATATACGGCCGAGGCACCAAAGAAGACTGCGACGCCCTAACACCTGTCAGCGCGCAAGATCCCTTCGGAGGAGGGGGAACCTGTGCTCGGTGGATGTTGGCCAGTTTCAAGCGTGGACTGCCGCTACACCTGACGCGAGGTTCGCAATTTCGCGTGGCTCCACCCTGCGGCATGCCATGACATGCTCAGATGGTGCCTGGCCTCCTGCTGCTGGAGGGACGACCCTTGCTGCGGCTTCGCGGGCGCCCAGCGCGGACTGGCCCAGCACAGCGACGAGAGGACGGAGTCCCTGCTCTACTGGCGCCCGCCGCCCCGTTTCGTCAGGTATATATATACATATACACATGCACATGCTTGAGACTACGAAAACACTGCACGTATATACATATATACACATATACATATGCATATATACATATGTATATGTACGCAGCGCGTCCTGTCGATCGAGGTGGCTATCTGGGGCGCGGCCCTTGCCTGCGGGAAGGGCACGAGGGTTCGATTCCCTGTCGCGTTGGTGACCGCATTGCGAAAGCGGGTAGGGGAAAAGGGCGCAGTGAAAAGGCGCTCGTGCGCCGCGCCTTGAGTCACGCGCATGCGTTAAAGAGATCCAACAGGTGGTCAAAAGCTATCGGGATATCCCTGCTGCGGCGTCTCTTCGTAGCCCGTGTCGATATCAATCAATCAATCAATCAATCAATCAATCAATCAATCAATCAATCAATCAATCAATCAATCAATCAATCAAACGATGTCGTCAGACTGTCAAGTTCACTTATAGTGGTTACCTTGCGGAAGAAAAACGTCATTGATTTCGCTTATCAATTACAGCCAGATGGTAGTAGTAGAGCAGTTAGGAAAAACGCAGTTCTATTGCTTGCCAGACAGTATTGCATGTTGACAAGTTTTGTATGGTGACGTAGTAGACCCTTTACCAATTACTTCTCTCCACCTTGCCGGTTTCCGCAGAACTACTACGTCAAACACTTGCCTTTGCTTCGTGTGTTGTCGACAAATTCGACTTCGCCCTGACATCTGCTAGCCGCCTGGTTAGCTCAGATGGTAGAGCGGCTGCCCCGGAAAGGCGGTGGTCCCGGGTTCGAGTCCCGGACCAGGACGAATTTTTCTTCAACTCTGAGGCTTTTCTTTCGAGGAACCCGTATGGGTTTCCTTTGTAGCAATTGCTACGAACGGGTGGGTGTCTGATTTTCCCTTTACCAGTTTTGTATGGTGATCACCGTTGATGCATGTTCACTTTCGCCGGCACTTTTCTCGGAGGCTTTCAATCAGTCAATGAATCCAATAAATAAATAAATAAATCCTCATTAGGTTAAGCTATAGACTGAACTCCGGGATATTTTAGTTCTGAATGTTTAGTGGCACGAGTACACGTAATATGACGATAAAACGCGTGAGAGTGTAGTGGCCACATTTGCAGTTCGGTTATTCTGGACCGCATTGACTGCGTGGCTGTCTTCGCGCTTCATTTCTCGTAGTTTCTGGCCATGCGCGTGTCGATGCTTCACACTACGAAAACACTGCAGGCTGGCACCGCCTTGAACACCACTTCGTACCTTTTCGCAACGCGTCACGATGAAAACTTCGTTGTCCACTGCGTTTTGTCTCTCTTTTAAGGACGGCCTTAGTGATCTTAATCTCCACTAGCTGTCATTGCTAGAAAGAAAGAGAGAGAGAAAAGAAAAGCTGTGAAGGGCAGAGATGGTTAACCAGATAACTGACCGGTTAGCAACTCTGCACTGGGGGAAAGGGAAAGCGGTAGAAAAAAAAATATGCGAAAAGGAGAGAAGATATAATCTGTCCTCACAAGCATTAGGAAGGTATAATTGATAACGATCACTCTTTTTCGTTCAGTCCCAGTGCTTAAAAAAAGAAAAAAAAAAGGATGACTCCATAGCGTATTCAGAGCGATTCGGGCTGACGTCGGCTGTGATCAAGATTATTGCGCAGGTCTTACCAGGGTCCTTCAATACAAGAAACCCTGGTGTTAGGAGAGGGTGCTGCCCGCCGAGCTTCATATGTAGGCGCGGTGCTTCCGAGCAACGTGCTTGTTGGAAGTGAACCATTTCCAGGACACTCTTATACCCCCGAAAAGCGGAGTAAATCCTGCGCGAAGAATTAACTCGGCCGTCCACTATAGATGCTAAACAAGACTTCGGCTTTGGCTATAGCTGGTGTGACATCGTTCTGTTTACTGCAATATACTGTTACACAAAGGACAAAAAAAATTACATGTGCGGGACATTTTCGCACATGTGTAATCAGTTTTTCATGATGGCAGCAGTGCGAACAAAAACAACGACGGAGTGAAAGGACACAGGACGAGCGCAGTCCTGTGTCCTTTCACTACGTCGTCGTTTATATATATATATATATATATATATATATATATATATATATATATATATATATATATATATATATATATATATATATATATATATATATATATATATATATAAATTTCCAGGTAGTGTTGGCCGATTGGGCCGTTACAGGGGTGGGGTACAAATAGGGCACAAAACCCATCATTGCTTACATAAATAGCAATGTATAGCAAATACATAGTTTGACAAATCACGCCGTGCCGTATTATACATAACTATAATACAAAATCTGACAGAACCGTCATGTCAAACGTAAAGCAGCAATGTATAGCCGAATGACGTCTATAGTTGTTTATAGTTCGCGCTGTTACCATTGTGACTGTTCAATTCGCCCAACTGCCCACTTTAATGCTGTACGCAGTTTCATTCTTTTTTATCTTTTATCTTTTAAATGCGATCACAAGTCTTCGCCCGCGCTGTGCGGAAAGCAGGTATCCGTATATCGTGGATCGACCGCCATTCGGAGATGTATCGCTTTCCGTGGAGCGCCGATTGGCCAAGCCAGCGGCTGCAGACAACGCTGCCGTCGATCCAGACAAGTGTCGCGGCGGGCGCCCACGTAACTTGAGTGAGCGAGTGTCCCGATAAGCCATCAAACGGGGTCCTTGCAACACTGTGTGTGCTTGTGAGCTATTATCTTCCAGTATGTAATCATATTCTGATTGTGTCATTTCTTAGAACGCACGAGCGACCGCGAGCCGTACGTAACAGTGTTCCCATTTCCGCGCGTCCCTGTTACACCTACGCCCGTCATTAAAAGCTGCGCTGCGGTATGCGGAACCAACTCGATGCTCTCTCGCAGCACGCCTTCAACACGCACTCGCGCTAATTAGATTTCGATCGCGCTGACTGCAAGGCCTTCTTCTTACCCTGGCCAGTAGTTCCTCGCGAATGAAAATGCTTATTGTGTTTTTTTTTTTCGCCACCTCTATCGGTGGCGAAGGAGGATCAGATTCTCAATTTGCTCGCGCGAATTGTGTTCGACCGAGACAAGCGCGCAGAGTATTTTAGAGCGCACCGATCCCGGCATCTCTCTCTCTCTCTCTCTCTCTCTCTCTCTCTCTCTGTCTGTAGTGCTTTCCTTGCGTCGTTTACGTTTTTGTTTAGCGCGCATGTACTGCATTGCCACTGCGGTCAAGGGCGCGCTTCTAAGTGCAGTAATCAAATCAAAACCTGTTATGGATAGCTTGACTGGGCCAATGAACCCTTGACGAGGCATTTTAGGCGGCAACAATACACGACCAAAAGGTACAATACGTAATATACGGTAAATGTAAAACACTGAACATTTTGTAACAGCAACTCAGTAGTGAGTAGATGGCGCATCACAAGCGGCGTGTAAACAAACAAACAAACAACAGTCACCCATGTAAATATATATCGCACTCATAAACGCCCGAGAACTCAAGACGGCAGCTCTCGGTAGACTTTTTCCCAGTGGGAAAAACCGTATGTGCGAAAAGAGTGCTGCGACTTCCGCTGACGTCACTTGTGGCATGAGTGGCCGCTCGAGTTCACACTCGGAAAAAAATAAAAATAAAAAAAGAAAAACTTTTATGTAGGACGTATTGAGCAACGGAAAGCTGTATAGGGAATTTTTCACGTCGCTCTACAATTTTCTCAGACGCTTTTTATCTAATTATAATATTTAAGAAGTTGATTAATTAAGGCTAATTATCTAATGAGGCGGAATGGAAAAAAAAATAATCCGAGTATCTCCAAGCGACGGCAAACAACATTGCCTTGGTTCCGTCCAGCTACGTGGCGTTCGCATATTTTTAATGTTTGGCTCAAACTAGCTGGGACAACCCTGCATATATAGTTTGACCCCCGTGGAAGGAGTCGAGTTGGCAGCCTCCTTCCACGTGGTTTGTTTACGTCAGGTTCACTAAAGAAACATTTTTTGGTTGGAGTCGTTCCTACAAGTTCTCGACTTCATTGGATACAGGGACCTGGCGCGATTCGTTGCCATCGCCTGGCCGCGGTGCCGCGTCAGGTGACGGGTCTCCTCGCTCGACGCGTCGCGTACCCTCCTCCGAGAACCAACCCACTGGCCGACACAGAGGTATACGGCGTGGGACTAACCGGACCTTGAGAGCTGCGCTGTTACGATCGTCTACCGATCTCGCCAACGCGCTTCTCGTTTGGGGGGGTCTTAGGTCGCTTCCCTGTCGTGGGAAGCGGCTACAGCTGCCTCGTCGCTGGCAACGGCGTCGGGCGGAAAGCGTGCGCTTCGCCGCGGTATTGGCCGCGCGAACGTCGCCGCTAACGTTCCTTCGGGTAACCGACTGTAGTACACTCCCGTTAGCTGGTGGCAAGGCCGCGACCTCGGCGCGTTGCCGCGATATCGCGATCGGCGTCCGTTTCGGGAAGATTGGATTGGATTGGATTTCCTTCTTAGATGGCGCGCACCCGCTGCGGGGGATTGGCCGAGATTTGGATGGTATTGGGGAAGATTTCGGTGGTACAAAAACTGGGCGAAAGTGTCACGTGGAAACGGATAAAAATAATGTATGTTCTTCTTCTTTCTTTCTTTTTTGTAAACATCGTCCTGCTGGCTTCCTTCATTTTCGTTTCTCTGTGTGCCTCCCGCTTGCCGCGGAGGCTGCGGCGGCTCCGTGACAAGCGGCTTCCTGCATGCTGAGCAAGAGGTCGCTAGTTCGATTCCCGAAGTTAACGCTCGTGATCTCACGTTGGGTGCGCGTTACAAAGTGGTACTGGCCTGCTGCTTTCGACTTCTCAGTTCTTTTTAAATATTAGTTTAACATAATGGCTTTTCTACAGCCAGTTTCGGTTTCGCTCCTACTGTGTTGTGACGTCATGTAGTCACGTGAGTGCAGACCGGTAACTTTCGGGTCGGGCCCCGGGTCCGTGCAGTGCCCTGCCGTTCGCTGCTTTCGTCCTTCGCGCTTAGAACAGCGTGTGCGACTCGCCGCGAGCATGGGTCGTGTGACTTTGGTCCATGCGTGTTTTGGTTTTCGAGCTGTGAGCCACTTTTCCTGTAGTGCGTGGGATAAGCTTAAACGTTTCCGAAAACGCGAAAAACAAAAACAAAGAAACGGAAGTTATTCAGGCCTGCCGCCTTCACAAATAATTAGCACGAACGTGACAACCGGTGGAGAGGAGGTGCGGTGCTGTTTCATAATTAACAGCTGCGGCAGTAGCTTGCAGTGGAGTTAAAGCCCCTTCACCCACGCGTCAACGCCGCTTGGTCGGCGAAACCTGGTCGGCGAAAACGTGTATGGAGGGGCTTCACAGTGGAGTACCTGTACAGAATACAGATTATAATATACAGATGCGCACAGAACAGACTACGTACACCTCCTTCATGAGCTTCAAATGTCACCCGAGACAATAAAGATAATGCTGCTATCGTGTACAATTAAGTTTTGTTAGTCAGTTATGCTACTACAATAGCAGAATGACCACTATTACCGTGACAAGAAAATTGGTGAGCCGCAAAAGACGTGAATACGAAATACAGGTGGCGGCACTCTGCTGAAGTTCCCGCGCCAGCTTGCACTGACGACACGAACGACGACGGCATCTAATCATCATCATCATCGTCATCATCATCATCATATTTTATGTCCACTGCAGGACGAAGTCCTCTCTCTGCGATCTCCAATTACCCCTGTCCTGCGCCAACCGATTCCAACATCTACTCGGGTCTAGTTAATGGTTTGATGGTAAAGAAGCACGGCGGTGTATCTTAAGGGAACAAAACGACTCAGCCTATCAGGTACTGAGAACTTTTCCTATGTCGAAACAGACAAATCACGAGAAGATACAGTGGAATCCGTGACGTCACACTGACTAAGAGGCATTGTGGTTTTGGCGTGAAATAAAAGGAAAGTTTGGTACTCATTTACTAAAGTAATATTCAACCTTTTTTTCTGCCAAATGAATAATAACAAAACATTGAAATAATATATTTGAAAACTGTGCCACACAATTGCAAGCTTTAGTGCCATAACAGCCGGACTTCGTTATAGCGAAGTTGCATTTGACACAGAAATACCTTTATTGTGTCCGATATTGATTATAAGCATATATTCGTTACACAGTGATCTTGACAAGAAACGTTTTACACTTCGTTATATATGATAATTTGTTTTATCCATGTTAGTTATTTGAGGTTCATCTAGGTATGTCTGATGTTGCTTCTGCATACACATTTGTAATTAAATTAGACGACGCAATAATGATAGTGGTAGGTGCAGTAAATGTAATAGTTTTTTTGTAATATTACTTAAAAGTAGTTGGTAAAAATTGAAGAAATGCTACTTAATCAATTAATAGGCATTTTATGTAGAATTGTTTGTCTAGAAAAATGTTCATGTGCAGCCGTAACTGCTCACGTGGGTGCGAGAGTATAAAGTAGAACCTCGTTGATACGATCCCGTTGCGTACGATTTCCCGGCGCCAACATACGCGATCGGAAACGCGAAAAGTGAACCAATACCGTTGCGCTTTTTTTTTTCTTTTACCAGTTCGTACGTTCCCGGAAAACACGAATTCTGGCACCGACTTTCAGTACACAGCCAAACTGCGATCATATCACACGCTTTCCGGCCGCCAGATTCCATGCAAACAAGGAAATGCGCGGGTTGCGTGCGATCGGGAGCAATGTATAGGCGCCCGCCACGGCAGCTTCACCGCAATGCTTGCCCGCCCGTGTCACGTCAAGACGCCGGCGCACGCTCGTTTTCTTATTACGGCACCAGCAGATCACATCCGGGGTCGTCGCACGCCGCATTCGCAGCTATCGCCGCCAACCCTATTTGCGATAAGCATCTTCGCATATCTGTTTCACAGCGCGCGCGTGGTGGGCCGTTGGAAGCGTACTGCACGCTTTTAATAGGCGATAGCCCAGACGCGCCGCCGTTCCCTGCTGCGCTGCACGCGGCGCGACGTTAGCGTCACGTTACGCTTCGGCGGCATCCGGCGTCGCCCACCAGCTCTAATTAGTTTCGGTTTCCCGTCGCCATCTTAAGACGGTGCGCAATAGGACAACAGCAAAACGTGCTTCGGGCCACCGACGCCCCCGCCAGCTCGACGCGCGTCGGCGACTCGTGGCTCGTGCGCAACGAGTCGCGCGACGCTTCGCATCAGTCTGTCACATTATTTTTTTTTGTTATTTCGGATCGTACGTTTTCTCGGTTAGTACGTTATTCTCGCGTTTTTTTTCCTCAAAGCTTGTGAATTAGGTTTTATACCGTGTTCAACGAAGAAGTGGAGGTGTGATAATGCACTTGGTCATTGCAAGTGACATTAAGTAGTTTTAATGCCATTAAACATGTCCATGTGGCAGCACACTAATAGCAATAAATTGTAAGGCATTCAAAATTTAATGTCATTTTTTTATGCTCGTGTCATATTGGTGTTGCATGTTTAATCTGATTCAGTATTCCTCTCTTGTATTTCTATAATTGTCAATTGCTGCCCTTGTTCTTGTCTTTGCGGTTATTGACTCCCGCAGTTATGGTGGAGAGAACAGAGCTGCACGATTGGTATGGCATGTTTGCAAGATACTGGGCGAATGAGTGGATGCTCAACTTTTGCTCTCGCAGGCTGCAGGATGAGCCAGCAAACGACTTGCCTGGGCTCCGCGATGCTGTTGCTGCCTCACCTTGCCCTCCCCGCAAGCCCGTGCTCTCTCCGACTCGGACTGGCGGCAGCAGTCGACCAACGTCGCCTCTCGCGGCGCGAGCTGCTTCTGAGGCGCCCATGTCCCCGTTGAAGGTGCACCTATCAAATGACACCTTCAAGGGAGTCAAGTGCGGCGATGCAACCGATGTCAAGGTGCGTGGTGTACGCCCTTTTACCTTTTTTAGCACATTGAAAAATCTGCTGTAAAAATTTTGTAGTGTGCGTGGTATTCTTGATTGTGTATACCTTCGCACAGCTTGTGGGACAGCAGAAGACTCTTATCTTCAAAGCCATTCTCTCATCGTCATCATCACTAAAAAAATTCAGGTGACTGCGCTTGCCCTTCAGGGGAATGCTCCAGATACCTGCCAATGCACTCCCTCTGGAGGTACTTAATTTATTTGCAAATCACGACTGATCGTTATGGCTTGATTGTTCGACAGTTATCGGTCGACCGTTACCGCTAACAACAAGAACGAAAGTATCACATTTAAACACTGCCAGTAAAGCCTTTGATGCAGCGCTTTTGGAGTAGCCACGTAATGCAGTCTGTTGCAGTTTCTGTAGATGTGGTGTCCTTATGCCTGTCTTCTAACCCTTCCGATGCCTGCGTGCACGCACATGCAGGGCATCCTGCGGCTGCTGTCATCGCAGCTGTCGGAACGGCCACTGCCCCTGGAGTGCCTGTTGGCATTGCGCCTCTTCCACCCTGCATCGGGGGAGGTGCGGTGGCTCCACCAGGACACCACCATGTTCCAAGTGGTCGAGAAGTACCTCCCGCAGCAAAACACCAACGATTGGAGGTAAGTAGTCACGTGACTGCTACACTCCTGTCACAGGCCACCGTTGAAAGGGCCCTGAAACACCATTTCCTGAAACTTGAGCAACATAATAGCATGAGTGCGACACTTTTCGGGGAATACAATTCCACAGACTTTTTGAGAATGATGTAATGTGAATGAAGATATGGAAAGTAAGTTCTGCGGAAGCCCGCAAGGTGGAGGAAAGTGCATAATTTTTCCATTTCATGAATGAAGGTATAATGAATGCAGTGTTTACTTTCCCTGTTCTCCTTCACCTAGGATGGAAGTGATAATAGTGCTCTGCCGATTGCTCATTTCTCCTTTTTTCTTCTTTGCACGGTATGCTTTTGGTAACTTTCCAAGGCTGGCATCTTACAAACGTGCCTGTTGGCCACAGAGGAGCAGTGACAGGGGTGATGGCACATCTTAGCAGCCGTCGTTTGCCGATTGCTTAGAAGTTCTGGTGGGGTAATGGAACGTGTTGCAGGGCTAGTGGCTCATACTGCATGGTTTAACAAGGGCAGCAGAAGCTTGATGTGGGCGAGTTGGTTTTGCGCACTTGGAGAAAAGAGCGCTACGAAGACGCGGACTAAAAGAAGAACATGTACGACGGACACGTCGTACATGTCCGTCGTACATGTTCTTCTTTTAGTCCGTGTCTTCGTAGCGCTCTTTTCTTCAAGTTAACAAGGGCAGACCTTAAACTGGACAAGCAAGTACACACAAGACAAGTGCTAGCGCTTGTTGTGACTAACACTTGTCTAAGTCTAGCAGACTTGCACTTCACTATAAGTTTATAGAAGTCTAGTTTAGACGACTCGCGCTTGTCGCAAGATTAGTGCTTGTCTGGTGGCATAATATTTGGCTGGTGTGTTCAAACATTATCTTACTGTGTTCAAAAAGTGTTTCAGTGCCTATTTAAGGTTGGGTCTGTTGAAGCTGCTCGTTGAAGTTGGTCCATGTATCACTAGTTTTGAATGTACGTTACTGCTGCATGCTTGTGCTCGATTCCTAGTTGAGTAGTTGGCTTTGTGCAGTATGGTCCACTGTTAAAGAGAACACTGAATTAATGTTTCATGACTGATTACAGCTCAATCTTGACCTGAAGGCATTGACAATTACTTTTCACCAATAGTATAGTTCTACATAAAATGTTGCATCAAACTCATTTCTTCTACGAAGCTGCTGATACAGTTATGTTTATTGAATACTAATTAGGGGCTTTCCTTTGAGAGTGAACCATACTGTATATATAAGCTAGGGCTATGCGCACCTTATGCAGTACTAAATTATAGCCAAGTAGTCCTGTGCTCTAGCAGCGTAAGAAACATTACCATAGGCATCCTACAGTGATAGCTGTTATGAGTTTTTGACGTGGGTTCCTTCAGAGCTGTTGGTGTCTCCTGTAACATGTTCAGCTCATAGGTTAACTCTAGCATAGTAATTAAAAAAGTAATTTCATTACCTTTCATCTGGTTGTAAAGCAGATCCATATTGCAGGATATAAAACGCAACATCGACCAGAAAGGTTTGGTTAAGGGATGAAAAAGATGGAATATTGATGATGCGTGCGTCTCTGCTGGTAGCATTACTGCTTCATGGTCTCTGTGTATTAATTTGTTGGCTTGAAATGTCTTGATGCTTCTAGTGTTTTTTAAGGTGGTTCCGTCATTTTTTGGAAATCAAATGGGGAAAATGGGAAAATGCCCATGTGAAGCCAAAAAAAAAGAAAGAAAATTGTGTTGTCATCCTTGCAGGTTTGAGCTAAGGGTACGCTACCTGCTCAGTAACTTGAAAGAATTCCATGACAAGGACCCTGTGCTCTTTGCATACTTCTACAGACAGGTGAGTCAGCGAGTGCCCTTACCCAATGGAAACTAGGGTATGTGAGCGCATTGTCTATACAAAGGCACCATACAAAGCTTTCATCTTAAGTCTCTATTTTCACTGGATTCTGAGAACTGATTCCTCGTTGCACACAAACGCATGTATAGCGAGAACAAGCCTCATTGCAATAACTAAGCCACATCTGACGTGAACAGATACCTTCATTATTTCCAATGTTTGTTATAAAATGTTATATATTGTTACATGCTGATATTGGCAAGAAATAGTTTAGGCTTACTTCGTTTAGTACTTAGTAATTTGTTACATCTGTGTTTGTTATTTCTAGGTGTGACAGTGTGTGTGTATTGGAATAGTCAGTATAGGTTAAAAGATTGCAAATTGTGCTCGTGTCACTTTTGTTCGAATTTACGATGACTGAACAGCGTTCAGCTCTGGTCAGTAGTGGGAAGTGAGATTGTGACACTACATGCTCCCATTCCCCCAGGTCAAAAACGACTATCTGCGAAAGTGTATCAATGTGGATCAAGACCTGGCAATTCATCTAGGTTGCTTAGAAATTAGGCAAGTATTTACAATTTTCTGAGCATTCCTATGGAGTTTCCTTAAAAAAATGTTCGAGGCAGGAACACACAGGACAGCGCTGAAAGTTAGTTGTAAGTTCAGCGCTATCCTGTATGTTCCTGCCTTCTGTCTTCGTCTTACTGTGCTGCCCCTTCAAGATGTTATCTGTTGATCCTTGGCAGATGATTAAGGTGGTCTTTGATTTGTTGCAAGGGCATGGAACTTCCTGAGCAGTTACAAAATATCATATGGTTGCTAATGTAAAGGTTTGGGCTAGTTTGTTGGCTGTCCTGGCATTACTGATAGCGCAAGGTTAAAGATAGAGGCAAGAGACAACACAGACAGTGCTGATGTCCAGCTGATTTTATTTACGGAAATGACTCTAAAGTAATGTCAAAGGGGTTTCCTAGGGCCTAAAAGGGGCAAGACCTGCTGTTGTGTAGTGTTCTTCATATTTATGGTTGTGTGGCAAACACCACAGAAAGGTTCAGGCCCCCTTATGGGCTCTGCACCACTGCTGGACAGGTGGTCCATTGATTCATGACAAGTGATCAAGGTGGTCCTTGTTTTATTGCCAAAAAGCAAGGACACGTAATTTCCTGAGCAGTTAAGAAATATTATAGGGTTCCTTAGGGCCTAAGAAGACCGGGAACTGCTGCTGTTCAGCGTTCTTTATGTTGTCACATCGTAATGACAATGATGACACCGTAGAGACAGTGACACCGTGCAAGAATACCGATCGAATAATGTTAATTAGGCCAGACACCGGCGCCCAAGTAATTCGCAGACAGAAGCATGTGCTAGGGATTATGTTTGGCCATGTCGGTGCTGCACTACGAAGCCGGGTGAAAAGCCCTCCACATGTTAGCCTTGCGGAGCACACCAACAAGTGCACGGTCAATCCGTGTGTGCCAGTGTCCTGCAGTGAAAGAGAAGGGAGCAAGTTCTTCCCGAGCCTGAGTTAGTCACGATGTCAGGTGGTGCTAGCATCAGAACACTCACGCCACCTCTCATCGTAGCTGCATAACTACAACGCCGACTCCCATATGCTGCATGTTTGTTATGCTGCAAAGCTGAATGCCAGGAGATGCGAGTTAAGCAGAGGGCATGGTCGAGAGGATTTGAGAGAGTCTAGTGTCCCCACAGCTGATGATGCGACTGATAGCGTTTGTTGTACTACATGGATTTGGTGCGATGGAGTAGCGTGTGGCTTTAAGTTGAATTGTCTAGAGCACTTCACAACTTGCATTGGCTTTGTCATTTTAGGGTCAGTTAGTAGCTGCGCTAGCCTTTTGTTGGAGAAGTTTGGTAACCAGCTCAGAAAATGGGGTATTGCTAGGTTCTCTTTGAGTGCTACATCTTTCACAACCTTATGCTCCAGCACTTGGCATGCTTATAGTAGGCAACTGTGCTGCCTTTGTCCAGGCATCAGTCACCTGATTTCAAATTTCCCTGTGCAGGAGATTTTGCAAAGACATGACCCATGGGGCGCTCGACAAGAAGTCCAACTATGAGCTGATCGAGAAGGAGATTGGGCTGCACAAGTTCCTTCCAGCCCAAGTCATTTCAGCCAACAAGGTGCCGTTCTCTTTGTTGACGCATTCAAGGTGCCACACGTACGTGGGGCACTGACCTTTAACCGTTTACGGTCATGTGTTGGGTCTTACCTCACGCACGAAAGTATTGCTTCTGGTCGAATGTTGGGAAGCATCCAACATGCACCTGCTGGTTCGTTTCTTTGTGTTAGTTGCAACGGCTTTTGGAAACTCCTTCAATGATTGATCATCGAACTTCTGTGAGACTTCTCTTGCTGCTTGCATTTGTGAAGAAAAAATACCGAGTCACATATGAAATAAGGATACTATAAATATGCTTCTTGCAATTCGGTGTAACATTTTCTCGTACTCTTATGTTGCAAAATACAATGTATGTACATTGACTTCTGTTAATTCGACTCCGGTTGTATTAGTCTTTTTGGTTAGTTCAATCTCAACTAATGGCCCAGCCGGTGCCCACACATCTCTATGGGCCAAAACTTTCGTTATTTTGATCCTAAAATTGGCCTTCACCTGACAATTCGAACTTGACCAATCAGCATGCACTTGCCTGGCCCGTATCGTGACCTCGATAGCAACCTCTTTAGTGGCAGCGTCTGTCTCAGCGAAGCTTAGGGACACGCGCCCTTATTTAAATGTCTTCTTTAGGAACATTGGGCCAAATATTGCCTGCGTGATGCAATCAGACACAAACTGCCTTTGCAATGCTTGTATGCTTTTCCGCATAACACAGATGTATTGCAGTGAAGCTGACTTAAAATAAGGTGAAGCTTTCTTTATAAAACCGACCGCCATTGCGCAATGATTATTGAAAAAAAAAAGTCAGGTGCGCGTTAGATTTCTACTTTGTTTATAAGATCTCTAATGTCCTTTTCTTATTAGTTTGCTACTTTGGAAACATAGAAAGTGGCCGTGCGTTTTATTGGGGTGAGTGCTAGAATCGGGCAAATCCTGCCAAATGAATCAGCGGTTTGTTTTGATGTTTCTTTTGAATCTTGGTTAATTCGAACCACCGGATAATTCAGTCGATTTCGCCAGTCCCTGAAGGGCCGAATTAACGGAGGTCGACTGCATTACACTGAAAGTGTTGCAAATGTGAACTTGTTTATTACTGAAGACGCAAAGTGAGCCAATTCGAGGACCTGCAGCCACAGTGCACCACATGCACTTGCAACCAAAACATAGTACATTGCGTAATACAAGTCGTAGTTGTAACATGCAAAGTACCGTATTCCAAATCTAACGTGCACCTTTTTATTTTCTTGAAATTGGGTGGTGCAACATTTGCCTGTGCGTTGCAATCTGGCATGAAACCAAAAACGCATTGGCAGCAACCTGCCGTCAGAGAAGTCAGATGCAGCAGCATCGCTGTCACAAAACGTTGACCGAGCATGTTTTCGTGAAAGTTTCTGTTGGTCCATTTGGCGCTCGACTACGATCTTGAGAGATGTTTTCGGCCGATAACTATCGGAGATGCTATTACTTTCGCGAAATTTCGTGCGACCCCACACCTGATGCGTTGACGTAACCGGCCCCAGAGTTTCCGGTACTGTGCCAAACTCGCTGTTTGTGCACTGTGCCAGGAGCGCAGTCGGACGCATACTTCAACAAGTCCGGTTAAATCTCTAGCAAAAGTGATAGTAGTATTTCTAGAAGTGATCGCTCAAGAATACCGCCCCTGTGTGCTTGGTATGTGTTGCCAATGAAGCATGAATGGTGACGACAATGTGCTGTTTTCATTATGTTCTAAGCTGATTAAAAAAAAAAATAAGGAAAGAAATTCTCGTCTGTAAAGGTAAATTCTGTTTGTCCCGTTTTCTTGTTGTTTTTCTTTCCGGTTTGCGAACGGGGGGCGTGGGGGGGGGGGTGGAGCATGCAATTCTTTTTTATGAATCGATGGCATGTTACATTCCGGTGCACTTTTGTTTTCTTACTTTAAGCCCACGAAAATTGGGTCTGCACTAGATTTAGGGGCATGTCATATTTGGGTAAATGCGGTAGTTACATAGTGGAAGACATCTCAGGCCAGTAGCAACTGCACTGTGAAATGCACCGAGTGCCTTGACAGCACCATTAGACCACTAGTACTTGTGTAGGTTCCATAGCGTTGCCTTTGGAGTGTGAAACACTAGGTGAAACAGTAGTGTGAAACAGTCTACTTGTGCTCGTGTCCGTACTTACATTGACCATGCACCAAAGTTTCCCAGCAAACCACACTACGAAACAGTGTTTACTGCAAGCCTCCTGCTTTTGAATTGTGTGTGCTGACCCCCTAGTTGTCCTCGGTTCATTCATAGTAACCGCTGTGCTCTATTTCTGCAGCCGAAGAATCTGCGCAAGCTGATCCAGGCACAGTTCAAAAAGTGCTCGCAGCTGAGCGAGACCCAGTGCATGATGCGATTCCTCGAGTTGGTGCGTCAGGTGCTCCCTTA
Source organism: Dermacentor variabilis (assembly GCF_050947875.1). Lineage (NCBI taxonomy): Eukaryota > Metazoa > Arthropoda > Arachnida > Ixodida > Ixodidae > Dermacentor > Dermacentor variabilis. Next base: position 130,497,462 of record NC_134576.1, read on the forward strand.
CGACCGGGAGAACTTCTCTTGTGCCCTGGGGGTGAGCTTTCTTTTAATTTTTAACTTGTTTCAGCAAATCAACCTTTATGCAGTTGTTACGCCATTCATTGCGCCTGCATTCGTGGGAACGAAGCACGGTGTGCCTGAATGCCTCGTGCTGGCGATATCGTAAAGCTCAGCCCAGTTGCAGGAATGCTGTGGCAGATGCCAACTCTTGTCCACGCTGTGAGAGCATTCGTAATGTAATTTTACGCCTCGGCACTGGTGTGGTGAACCTCGGTGAGGGCACGCGGAACACGACACCATGTAAGATACACATCCGCGCTAGTGCGGGTGGTGTATGGCAAACACGAGACCGTTACACAATACTTTCTTGGCATGACACTTTGTTAACCACTGCAAAAGACGGTGAAGGATAATGTTAAATGGTAAGAAGGGCGGAGTGGTCAGCATGCTTTTCATTCTCATGCAAATTGACTTTCGGTGCCATGCTTGATTCTCCCAGGACACTGGGAAAACAGTATGTTTCTTCATATAACTTCCCTAAAGAATAAGAAAATGAGTGTTCATTAATTATGTATTTGCAAGACTTACGTTAACCTACACACTTCAGACTTTTGGTGCACACAACCATAATGTGGCCCCTATTCTCCCTAACTTTAAAATTGATTCTGCCCTATGTTCTGCCAGGGTAGCGCGGAAACTTTGTAACCATATTGTATGACACCTCTTAAGAGGCTAAAAACGAGTGTGCAAGAATTTTCGTTAAGGTCGTAATGAACTTACACACTTCACTGTTTTCCTGCGTAGGCGCCAAATATGCCGTCCTCCGACAACGGTCGACTGTTGACACAGGCAAAAGCGGCAGCCAACATCTTTCGATCTTGCAAGTACAGTATTGAGGTGCAGTTGAATTGTATGTGGTGTGGACGCTGGCAGAAACAACAATGCCACGATGACCATGGTGCTGGCGCTCCTATGTTGATTTTTGCCCATGGGATTTTCGTTTTTCATTGCATCTAATGGAATAATAAATTTTAAAACCCCGCCACACAATACAACATATTATTTCTTTGTTTCAAATTTAGAGACGTTGAATTTGCTTTTGATGTTATATTCAAGCACCAAAAAATTTGGGAATTAAATGTTCTTTTAATCTTGTCATATGCAGGTTACTTTCTCTTTAACATATTTATTTTTTTGTGGAGCCCAAATTATTTCACATATTTGGGTGTACATTAGAATTTCAGGCGTTTACATTGTTCTTTCCGTTTCATGCAGACTGGTTGGAGTGTACCTGTGGAGTTGGTTGTGAACCAGGAACTTGGCATTGGCTACCTTACAGACCGAAACGGACAGGTTCGTGCCTTGGGCGGTAGTGTTAGTTGCTTTTGATCGCAAGCGTGCATTTAATTTTTGTCATGGCTCCAGTATTTTTGTTTGTTGGAACTGCATTAGAGCAATGCTTTTTGTCTGTTGCTTGCCTTGCGAAGCCAATTTGCACTTCGTGTTTGTGTGCTTTGTTTGTGTGTTCATATGTGTGCATGCTGTTCTTTGAGCGTGCTTTATTTATGCATTTATTTATTATTGTGATACCAATTATAGGGACACTCCAGGCACATTTTTGCCGCCGCCGTCGTCACAGTTGCTTGGATGTTTCGTATGTAGTCCAAGGGCGATAACACCGTCGCCGTGCGCCATATGCTGTATGTGCAAGTGAAAGCACGTGATGGAAGCCAGCGATTGCGAGTCAGTCTGGCACGTGCGACAGAGGAAAGCGGAGAGCAAACATGCACCATCTTCTGTCGCATGAAAGGCCATGGGGGCATGAGAGGGAATGAGAGAGGAAGGGGTGGTGGTGTTGGGCTGTGGCAGCGACTGCGCATTTCGTGACCAGGTGCAAGGGGAACTGACGATCGCGGCTCAATCTCGCACGCGATATGGAGGAAACTGGGAAGGCAGTGCAGGAAGGAGAAGGGGCGGCTTCGAATCCGCCAACAAGTGCATACTTTGCACGGCCACGAATGGTCACGTACGCCATATCTTAAAATGGGTTTGCAGACGGCTCATACCTTTGTGCGTGGAGTGTTCTTGCTGCTCTTGCGTCGAAGCGATAGACAGCACGAAGTTCACTTCACTCGCTGCTGCTGCCGCGCTTGCTCACACCAGCCTTTTGACAGCAAGTGTCCGTGCTCATCGACTGTGTGTTTTCACGTTTGCTTGTGCATGCTGACACCATGCTTGTTAATTCGGTTAGGAAGCGAGTGTTTCCAAGTTTATACGCCCGATAAAACTACTGTCCTTTTCGTACAGCTCTCTATTAATTTGCTATCGCAATCGATGCTTCGCTTTTCGGGCAATACTGCATCTGTTTTATTTCAATGCTGCCGACTTGAGTTGCAGGCTTTAGGCAGGAATGCGTTACAGTACAGTAATGAAAGCAACAACAAATCGGCAATATATAAATAAAGAAGATAGAGACATTTTGTGCAAAACATTGTGTGCTCTGCACAATAGACGGTACAATGCAGGGTACAGTCGATAGTACAATAACGGAAAGTATAAATATAAAATAGAGTAAAAAAACTTGATGTTTCATGCATCATGCTTGTGTGCGTGTGCTTATGTGTGCGTCTTGTTTGTTTGTGTGTGGAATTAGCTTGTGTATGTGTTCTTCGTATGTGTTGTGCCTGTGTGCGCAAGTGGGGGGTTGTGCTTGTGTGACTACCGTTAGATTCTTGTGCTTATCATTACCGGTCAGATAGGTTCTGTTACTCTTTTCCTCATTTTTTTTCTTTAACTGCAGTTAAAGAACGTCCTGTTTATTGTCCTTGCTTTTGCAGCTGAACCACATAGCAAACTTCCAGCAGGTCCAGAGCATTCAGACCATAGTCAGCGACGTCAGCCCAAAACCGGTGCTTCAGCTGAAGATTGCGGGGGCCTCTGAGGTGAGTGCTTGGAATAAGTGGCAACTCGGGGCAAGTGTCACGTGATTACACCGAAGACGCAGCTTAGTAATGTTAACTCATAAAGGAGGCCGCCTGTCATTAGTGCCACGAAGGCTGCACGCAAAGCATAGTGCTCTAGACATGAAGTACTTTTACTGAATAAAAGAGGGTAGCACAGAAAATAGCATGCCACTGTTCTAGACTTTAAGAGAGACACTAGCGAGAAAAATTATTTGAATTGTACTGATAAATTAGACTACTAAAATACCAATGAATCCATTCATAGCGTGAAAAGAGGCTTGCCGACTCACAAAATGCACAAAAACAAAAGGTGGGTGACGACGCCGGGAAAGTTCTCGAACCAGCCAGCCATGACTCATAGATCTTGTCGTTGTGCACTCGTCCCTAATTAATTTTTTGTCAGCAAATATGGACTATTGCATTTGAAAGGAACTAACGACTTGACTGAACAAGTTTCAAGAACCTCTACCTAGCCACAACGACCCAGATACGAGAAAATACATTGAAATCCATTATGTCACACCAACGTACCGGTGCCGAGGTTTTCATGCGAAATTCGAGAAATGAAAATTTGACCTTTTTTCTCTCTTCTAATAATAAACCTATTACAGTGAAATTAACGAAAATATAGTTTTTATAGAATACTTTATCAGTGTAAAGTGATTTGGTCTATCTTTTTAGGGACCCTTTAGCTAACAAAAATGATCATGTTATTTTTGAGCTACGTGTCTCCTCAAATCCCTGTCCTTCGTCTGTTCCTTTTCTTTTTTGGTGTGTGCGGTCTTGCGCTTACTTACAATGTGAAGTATACACCATCTAGGTGCACAGAAAGTCCTCTTAACCCCTTAACTGCCATACAGACTTGGAAAAAATTTATCAGAAACATAAACTTTTCGTTAAGCTTGCATTGCCAGACCAATGCAAAATACAGCAAAAAGTACACAGGTCGGCAGCCAAGAACAACATAAGTTCAACATAAGATAACAGAAAATCAATTAACAAATAATCAATCTATTGGTCACTCAATTAGGCAAAAGCAGATGTGCTTTTCTGTCGGTCAAGTCAAATCAAATTTCATTTCAGGTGCTAAGCATCTCCTGCCCATCGTTGGCAGTTGCGGAGAGCATTGCTGACTTGGTGGATGGCTACTGTCGGCTGATCCAAGGGACGCAGGCTTCCTTCTGGAGCCGTAAAGGTACATTTTGATGGGAGAAATGTCCCAGTCACGTAGACTTCCCAGATTTTAGTGTGGCTGACTTCTATTGGAAATTTCAAACGTGCCTATAGTCAGTAATGAATTATGAATAAGGGACACTGGTCCGTGCGAAAAACCTTTGTGATGCACCTGTCATTAGTTCCTCCGTGCTGCAAGCAATAGTTTTCCAGCTGAATACACCAGCATGTAGAGCCTTGCCAGCTGGCATTTATTATCTCAGGTGTGGGGCTATGAAAATTCATATCATGGATTGTTGTCTACAAAAATTACCTTTGATGGCACCAAGGCTATACGGCATACGCATATGATTATACTTGCCTTTCTGCTGAGTCTTACACTTGTGGTGGCAGCTTTTTGATGGCACTTCGGATTGCATTGGCTTTAACTCCAACATTCGTGAGTGGCCATTTGGCAACACACTTGGTGGCCACCGATAGTTGGGCAAGTTGGTGTGTATTCATGGTTATAATGGTAAAAGCAGCGCGAAAAAGGATGTAAGCAGAAGGACAGAGAAAAGGGCCACATCATCTTTGTTTTTCTTTGTCCTTTTGTCTGTGTTCTTTGTCCCACTGCTTTTACTATTCCAGCCATGCTTTAAACCAGTGTTAAACCTGTCCATGTGACTAGGCTATGAACGATTACCGGCACTCTTGACATATTCTTGACAACCTCGCCGACCGTCTCAATTTCTGCTGCACTGACATGAAGCTTCACCTGCATTGACAGGAAATAACTCTGCTGATTGTTTGAGGTTCAGGTATTTGTTTCCTGTCTGCCTGTCTGTGTGATACCTTTCGTGTGACCTTTGTGCTTGCTTTGCTAATCTGCCGCATGCTTAAGTACTTTTTATGCTCTGCGCTGCTGTGTTGTCAGAATGCTGCGAGTCTGGCTGTTTAACCTTTATCCGGCTCATTAGTTCGTATGTTGATTGGTGGTGGCATCAAGTTTTAAGAGGAGCAAGCCATAAAAGTACAAAAAGCTCTGTATGTTCAGAAGTGTGCGAAGTATCGCGAGGGCTACTGGACGAGCATAAAGAGCGTTAACAAAATAATAATACCTTGCAGTTTTAGATGATCATCGCAGGTTTCTATGCAAGGGCTTGCAGGTTTTTGATTACGGCAGTCAAAGTAGGTCTTCCACGATGTGACAGACATTGACATTCAATTCTGTTTTCCCAGCAAATGTAAAAGTGGGACAAGCGTAACTGGGCCGTCATCACACTGGGCAACTTGTTGGTGAACATTGTCCGGAAACAATATTCTGTTGGTCACAGTAGCACACAAAATTGACTGCAATTACTGGAATTTGCGTTTCGTTCCAACATGGCCGGTCATGCCACTTTGTTTGTGAACTATGTCAGACAGTTTGTTGCCCATTGGGATGATGCATTGATGCTGTGGATCTGTGAATGAGACCGATGCAATAAATTTAAGCAAGGTTTAGGAGTGATCTGGTTGGTATTATATAACGAGTAGAGTTATATAACGAGTAAGGAAAGCAGAGAAGATGGGCCAGGCACAGATAAGCACAATGCCCGCATAATAAATGGTGCTGTTTCGCTTAACAAAATTCAGTTGGAAGGTAGTGCAGGTCCTTGTCTGACCTGTCATAGCTGTCTTCCTTTCTTACTTCAACTCCACTCACTATAAATTTGCTGCGCTTGTTTGGCTTGGAAATGCTGATAGCTAGTCGAGGCGTTAACAGTTTCGGACTAACGTGTTGGACATTTTCTTGTTTTCTTGTTTAGGAATTTAGTATGGTAATATCTCTCAACAAAAAAATCTCACTCTGTTGCTACTAACAAATGGTTTAAGGCTTTATGTCGAGTGTAGACTCACAGTAACTCTTTTTGTTCACAAGCTGCGATAAATGACTGCAGAAAGAGTGTGCGAGTGTTGCTGTGCGATGTTTGCTAGCTGTGTTTGCCTGCTGTGTGTCGTGCCTCTTTTAACACTTGCCACCTGACCTTGCTTTCTTCTCGGCTGCTTGTCTCTGTCCTCGTAGAAGCCACTGTGGAAGCTGAAGAAGGTAGGCTCATTTCTCCCGCTGGCCTTGAGTGGCTCATATCAAAATAAGCTGACCCATTTGTAGTTACGCTTAGTCATATATTGTTGTGCATAATCATCACGTTTCACTGACCAGACATGTCTAGCGTAGCAGCATGTGTTTTCAAACAGCACTCACTGTATTGACAATACTATCAAATACTTCTAGTATTTCTGATTGTTCTAGAGTATCTTGTAAATACAAGAAGTGAGTGGACGATGTCGCCGCTTGGAAGCCCTTGCCAGTTCTCAGAAACAATGTCACGTCTGTCCTTGTCACTTAATACATTAGCCTTAATCGATTGTTTAGTTGCCCATTGTGAAACACTTAAATGTTTTAAAACCGCTTCTGTACGTGAAGATTGGAGAAATTCTTTACTGCTTTTTGAAGTTGTCGATGAGAAGCAAAATAACGGTTTCTTGAAGATGTGGAAATATTCTTTGTAATTTTATTTGAGACTGCAATTTAAAAATAGTTATTACAGGCATGGTGATAATAATATCTAGGGCAGTGTTTGACATCATATTTTACTTTTGATTTCAGATGCACATCCCCCTAAATACAGGTAGGAGCAATATTTTTTTTTTCATTTTATTGTAGCTGAAAGTTCGGGGAGAGAGATGGAAAGTTCAACAACGACGGGACTTTTGTATTTTCTTACATAGGTCAGGCGTCAAGCACAAGAATCATTCCAACCCCTCCGGTTCGAAGAAGCAGGGTGCTTCAGGTAACGGTGCTTCTGGACCGTATGGTTCTTGTTCCTGTCTTACACATTTCATAGGACAAGTTGGTGGGACATAGCAAGTGCAGTCGAAATGTTTTACAATGAAGTCACTTCAGAGATTAAAATACCTACATTATATACACTAGTATTAGTTATAACCATATATTCGTCACATGCTGCTATTGGTGGCACAATTTATGTTTACTCTGTTATTCACAAAAATACTTTGAAGTAACAATACTCGTTATGTCGAGTTTCAACTGCGTGTACAGCACGAACAGACAAGGTGAAAGGCGAGGGTGAGACGGGATGCAGACGAGACATAGAGAAGAAGCGTCCCATTCTCAACTTGGTCCTTGTCTGTTTTCACACTCCCTCTACTTGTTGTTTTCTTGTCTTGTGATTACTAGTGACAGTTTGTCTTGGCGCTAGGCCAGAACACTTTCATTCTTAACCGTCTCACTTACGTTGCAGAGGACTATGCTGAAATTGTTGACGAAGAAGGTGACTACTCAACACCTGCAAGTGAGTTCCTTTTTGCTTTTTCTCTGTATGTATAGCGGTCTGAAATTTTAGTCTATCAACCTTAAAAGAAGATATTGCTCTTACTACTGCTTTTATATTGCTTATCTTTCTTGGCATGATCACATTTTAAGTCCGCATCACTAACGAAACACTTGGAGCCTTTGCAGGTATTGTTGCTAAAAAAAAATGTGCAAAAGAAAGTCTTATGTACACCTTGACATCGAAGCAGCAAGCAATGGCAGAAATGTATAATGCTCTTGCATTTAGTTCCCTCTTGGAAACGAAATGCCCGGAAATATAAAGTGAACTTTAACACTCAATGTTTTATTAATGTTGCAGACAAGAAAGAAAATGGGATCCCGCTGCGAAATTTGAGTGAAAACAAAGCAGCAATGATTGCAACATGCTTTAAAAGTGTTTGGAAATAAGACGTCAGCTATTGTAATGTGATTCACAGAAGTGTGTGAATGCATAAATTAGTATTACTTTCGCAATCGACAACGAACCTACACTTCTCTTACAGACATTCATTCTTTATTACCTTGCTCCATGTATAGCTCCACGACTCTCTCCACCATTCCACAACTCACTACAGACACGCCAGTCCGAGTCTCGCGACCTTGTGCTCAATCCAGCAACTACAGTACCCCATTCAACACTAGCGCCATCTGTTGCTGTTAACCCTAACTACTCGAAGTCCGCTGGCACCATCCCTTTCTCCTCACAGTACTTCAAGGAAACCTGCTTAGCAAAAAATGTGTCATGGTAAAAAACAAAAGCAAAAAAAAACACAATGTTGAACAGTTGTGCGAGTACACATAACTTATGAATGAGAATTTACGGAGTGTTGCTTAAATATCAGCTCCAGTTGTACCTGATACTTCCAGCTAAATGGCCGGCTGATTCCCGCTCCAATTTTGCACAAATGGCACTTTGGATTCTGTTAAGTGTAAAGCCATGTTTGCGAGCCTTATGTATTGTTCACAATAAAGCCGAAGTATGTGTCATTTGCGGCGATGCCACTAAAAAAATATTGATTTTGCTGAAATGGCATGGTGGCTCCACCTGTTACTGCTATGGTCGATTGATGCCAACATTTCGTTGCAGCAAAATTGGCGTTTTTCTAGTTCAACACCCATGCACAGGCAGGGTCCCCAGTGGCTCATAGTGGATCACACATGTGTAATTCTTGTCCAGAGAGACCCACAGACGCTATATTAATTTCAATTTTCTAGCTCAATCTGTTATTCACTTCCTTACCGTTGAGCAAGTGAAGCGTCGGGATTTCAGTGCCAATGCTTGCTTGATTTTGGTCATGTGACAAGAACCGAATAATTGTGATAAAGAAATTATTTACAATTAAAGCATTAAACGATTAATCGGAATGTTAATCAATCAGTCGCATAGCCCTACCTAAATGTCAACCTTGTTATGAAGCTCACTCTTGTTTCGATGGGTGCACTGTCTGGACACTGGGAAAATAGCATCTCAAGCTCCTTGCAAGCTCAAGCATCTCAAGCTTAAGCCCAGGTTATGTTCTGAGCATAACTCTTATATTCAAGAGAAGCAGTGAGTCGAAATAAGTGGAGATAAATGAAGCGCAGTTAATTAATTGTTGCGAGTTCTGAGCAGGTTGCTTCGCTTTAGCTCAAAACAAGTTCAGGGTTTCTTTATTCTTATGAAGTTCAGTAAATCTGGCTGGCTCTGACTGAATTTTTTGTTGGAGCAAGAGTGAAACCAGGTGAGTTTTCATGGAAAAAAATTTTTTGTTTTGAGAGAATGAGGATCATTTATGTCATGGTTTTGAAAGTGTTCATCATTACAAATACTAAGAGCATATTGCAACCCACTCAAAATTTGAAGTGCTTGTCCCAAGTGAGCAATGAATGTTTTAGTGACAGTTGGCTGTGTGCTCAAATCATCTTTGTTTTTTTTTCTTCTGCAGCCAAAGACTACGAACTTTGTCGTTCCCACATCACGCTCGGAGACATCATTGGTGAAGGCCAGTTCGGAGATGTTCACAAGGGGACATACACTTCGAAGGTGCATCCTTATAGACCTTGCAGCTGTTCATGGAGAGCTCCAAACCCGCTTTTATAAAAAATTGTGAATTTTAGTTCTTTTTTTTTTATCCCTTTCTATTTTCTTATGTGTTTGTTGCATTCACAGAGCAGTCACCACCAAAATAATAACACACTAGCAGTTTGCGATTATGATACAGATTATCTCTGCTTTACATAGTCTGTATTCTTGTTCTGACTGCGGAAATTTTAGTGCCTGTTAAGAAGGAACTGCAGAAGTGTTAACGTCAGCTTGTGTTTTAAACAGTGCTTAGTGCATGTTTCATGTTCAGGACCAAATTCAGTTTGTGAGGATGGGGCTGAGAAACATGCAGTGCTCTTTTGCAATGAACATTAAACACACACTGAATGTTTATGTTTTTTGTGCAATTTTCTTCTCAGCTTCTGCGTTTATGTGTTATGAACACTCTTTCTCACTTATTTCCTACCTAGCTTGTTTAGCCTTTCTTTTGAGGCAATCTTGTGAACTGTGGGGGGTTTAGAGGGGGGGTTTCTGTTCCGACTGCAGGACTTTGGTACTTTTGCAATTACGGCTTAAATGTTTACACATGCTGGTTGCCACGCTGTAATCCTCCAAAACTTGGCACGCAGGCCGACAACCAGGTAGTCCCTGTGGCCATCAAGACCTGCAAGGTGGAGACGGAGGATTCCATGGGCGAAAAGTTTCTCGAAGAAGCCTGTGAGTTTGGCTCTTGCCGTTGTGCATTTCTGTCGTAGTGGTAACATGGTCGCACAAGTCCAGGAACTGTCCCTAATTAGAATGAAGCAGCACACTTTGATGGGGGAGAGCTCTCGGCCTTGAGTTGACGGCAGCTATCTTTTGCCACATTTAAGGGGCCCCTAGCTGCACATGACATTCTTAACACATTTCTAAAAGAACATGCCTATTGTGTATGGCACGCCGTGACAGTAGTCTGTGGTAAACATGGCAGCGCTATATGCTGTGAGGAAGGCACAAACTCAAAAAACAATCCTGCACTCTTCTCGGAGCTTTTTCAGTCCCTTCTCTGCATACTAGTAATTAAAACACAATTTTTTTTTGCTGAATGTTAGCAATTCTTTTGGGGTATTCACACTGATTAGATTTCCCGTGTTTGTTCTATCTACCTTTCTGTTGCCAACTGTTGGCTTTTGACACAGAGCATTGTGTTTAGCTCAGAGCCTGTGCTGAGCAAACGTGATTGTGATTGTTTTGCAGATATCATGCAGCAGTTTGATCACCCCCACATTATCAGGCTCATCGGCATCTGCTCAGGCTCACCCATCTGGATCGTCATGGAGTTGGCCAAACACGGAGAGGTAGGGAACGACAAATGCGACACTGTGCTTTCTTGGCGTGCTTTTGCACTGTATCTGCAAAGAGAGAGCTTTACTGTGCATGGACCCAATCTGTCCAGGAAGCTTTTAAAGCAAAGCCTTCCTTGCATTTGTTTGAAGTGTGTGAGCGTGTCCACTACAATGTTTATTGATTTAAGCGTCAGCGGCAAACGGTCATTGTTACATGTGTGTATGTGCATATTTGCTTGTTTCGTTATTTCCTCATGTCATTCCTATGTGCTCATTTGATAGTCAAATGTGGGAAAGCTGATGACAAAATGTTGCCAGCATTTCAAATATCATACCTGGTACATTTGCAGAGTACACTTGAGTTAGTCACTTACGCTAAGAACAACCTATCAGGTGAATCAAATCAAATGAAAATCTCCAGGCTTCAACACGGGATGATTTGTGGGCATTTCAGATGCGAGCCTACCTGCAGAACAATAAGCATCGGCTAGACTTGGCCACTCTTATTCAGTATGCCTACCAGCTGAGCACAGCGCTGTCTTATCTGGAAAGCAAGAAATATGTTCACAGGTAAGCAGATGGCATATTCATTCTATTGTGCTGTATAAACAGACTTTTAGTGGGATTGTCCAGTGATATCAAATGTGGAAAGAAATTATCTCACGTATGAAAGATGGCTGTGTGTGGAGTTAGGCGGAGTAAAGCGGCACAACTTTGATGCTTTAGCCGACACGCAATTGATGGCAGTACCTTAGGCATTTCTGAAATTTGGGTACTGTGGGAGCCGAACCCACAACCTTCACAATACATCGCCATACCTGCCAACACTTCCAAATTTTTCACAGTGTTTGTGAATTCGGGCTTGTTTTACAATTTCAGGAATGTTGCATCAAATTTAACAAAAGATAAATCACGTTGAAAAAAAAAAGTTTCAATTAATGGTCCCTGAGCCTTCTGTTGGAACTCTTCTGATTGTGAAAGAATGCCAGAGAGAGGTACTTGCTTCGAACAAGTTTGTTTAGTCAAGTTCCTGAAGCAGGTGACATGACCAGCAGCAAAGTTAGTGAAAAAGTCACTGATCTGAAAACACTGTGTCATCTTGTGCTGTTGCAAATTTGCTGTAGCTTGTGTGTCACACCTAAATGTAAATCTTCATTAAAATGAAGTGTGTATGTAATCTACGAGAGTCATTTGCTCAGGGCAAGCTTTGAAAAATGTGCGTTATTGATGGTTCATGCGAAAAAGCACTTTCTTTGTTCCTTGCATAATTTAATCTTTTTTTAAATGTTTTCTTGTTTTGCAGGACAGCATGTTGTTTTCAAGGCTGTTAAAAATGATGGTGCTTTAGTTCATGAAAATCGTTTGTCAGTTCCTTGTAAGTCCTTGACAAGCCTTGAATCTGTTCCGCGAATTCCACTGCAAATGCTGTAAATCCTGTCAATCAATCAATCAATCAATCAATCAATCAATCAATCAATCAATCAATCAATCAATCAATCAATCAATCAATCAATCAATCACACAACATGAGCAGGGCATCAATGCCTGCAAAATTTGGAGTCTGTGCGTGTTGAGCATACACGACACCACGGTGCAGGGACATAGCAGCGCGAAACGTGCTGGTGTCATCACATGACTGTGTCAAGCTGGGGGACTTTGGCCTGTCCCGCTGGGTGGAGGATCATTCCTACTACAAGGCTTCTCGCGGGAAGCTGCCGATCAAGTGGATGGCACCGGAATCCATTAACTTCAGGCGCTTCACAGCCGCCAGCGACGTCTGGATGTTTGGTGAGCCAGGCCCCTTTCGCGGCACCGATCGAGGTTATTTCATTATGTCGGGCTTCTGCGCGTCAGTGGGAATTCTCACCAGAACCCGATAACGCAGCAGTACGCTGCTGAGCTGGCAGCTGCTGTTGGTTCACTGTGAGGAGCCTCAGGAGCTGTTACCCACCACAGTAGCTCGGTGGCGTTGCGCTGCCAAGCTCGAGGTTATAGGTGTGATTCTGGCCACGGCGACCATATGTCAGTGGGGGCAAAATGCAAAAAACGCTGGTATACTTAGATTTAGATTACTGTTAAATACCCCCCTCTTCCCCAGGTGGTCAAAATTAAACCAGAGCCCCCCACTACGGTGTTCCTCATAATCAGATAGTGGTAGTGGCATGTAAAAACCCTGAATTCAATTAATCAATTAAGATTATTTGAAACTAGTAATTTAATTAGTGAAGCTGACAGGTACTGGATACTACAAAGGTGCTGTTGACAAAGACAGCAAAAGAAGTGCCTGTTAGCTTGAGGCTTGAGAAAAACTGGAGGTTTTCATTTGAATGGCAGCACCCCCTCTTTAATTTACTAAATACTACTTGCTGCCCTTTGACATGCGTGACAGTAGAGGATTAAGCAGGATGTGTCGAAGTTCACAGCTGCTGTGGCTGTGTGGATGGTAGAGAAAAACAGTGCTTCAAATGATCAGGAGTGAAGGAAAGCATTTGCCACTCTCCCATACCCCTTCCCCTCAGCCTCTCAAAAAAAAGAAAAGAAAAGGCATGTCAAAGTGGTTCTTGCGGGGGAACTGTAACACAGCAAAAGATAGCATAATGAAAGACACAACATTGCAATTTATAGGCATCACCCAATGTTAAACAAGGTTGTTTGTAGACAAGCTTGCAAATGTGTCAAGAGGAGCAAGCTTAGGAGCCCCATGTCACATATGCGCCTGTGCAATGGCTAATTATATTTTCACTAGAGATAGCAGAGTGTTATGATTTGAAAGTGTGGAACTGCAATATCGGGGAAAGAAAGGAAGAACACAGGTTTTGTTTGAAGAAGGAAACCAAATTATTTGTTTAAATGCATGGTAATTATTGTGGGCATTTATTATAGAATCATCTCATACCAAATCATTTTATTGTGTTACCAAATATACAGCTGAATGTCCAGAAGAGGGTCCCAAAGATGATAATATATCGTCATCATCATCATGTGCTGTGTTGGGTATTTGCCGAGTCTCTCTCCAGCTGCTGCATAAAGGTTGCCTCAACTGCTGCCTCGCAGTATTTCTGTCCAGTTATATGTTATGTTTGATTGTGTTTAGATATTGAAATAAATATTTGGTTTCACTTTTGGCTTGATTCAAGTGGCGATCGTTTAGGCTCTTTGGAGCCATCCCCGAGGACAAACACGATCTTATTGTCCCTGCAGGTGTGTGCATGTGGGAGATCCTGATGTTGGGCGTCAAGCCCTTTCAGGGTGTCAAGAACAACGACGTGATTGGCCGCATCGAGGACGGCGAGCGGCTGCCGCTTCCTCCCGACTGTCCTCCCCGCCTGTACAGCCTCATGTCCCAGTGCTGGTCCTACGAACCCTCCAAGCGACCCTGCTTTCGCGATGTCAAGCAGGTGCTCAGGTGAGAAATGACGACCGCACCCTGAACCTTGGAACCGTGAGCATGGCCATGGAGAGTGTAGTGTGGCTGTATGTATTTAGGCAAACAAGCGTACTTAGATGGAAGATCACTTTCTTGAAGCCAAATGTGAAAGTTTCACCACTTTAGGCAGGCCATCCTCTTTAAGTGGGCCGTCCCCCACTAGTAAGGGCCATTCAAGAGTAGATCGAAGATAGGTGCAGCGTCTCTTTTTTAATGAAAGTGTTGAGGAAACACTTTCGATGAAGTTGATTACAGTGTTCACCTTTCGCTAACCATTTTAGGCAGTGGCATCAGAGTTACGTTTCTTGTTTTCGATCATAGCTGCCAAATAAAATGGTGTGCTTTAGTCCAGAACATGCCATGCTAAGCGGAGGCTTCAGGTGTTTGTCTTTCTTGGAGAGTCGTGACACACTGAATATGTACATAGGGTAGTGTTGTGCCTTCCCTATAGTGAAATGTAGTCGTTACTCCTTACGAATGCTGCATGGCATTTCTTGAGTTGTACTGATTCAGCAGCTAGGTGCTTTCAGTGTCAACTCAAAGGCACCATTGCGGAAGCACACATTTCTCCTTTTCCCACATGAATTCGTAAGGAGCCGTACTTCATTCAAGATGTGGCGCTACACCCATGGAGTTTCCTACAAAAATAACTAGAGGGAGCTCAGACACTGAAACCATTTAGCTACCATGGAAATGATTGGTATCAAATGCCACGTCAAGCGAAAGTGAAAGTATTCCCAAAAGTGATTGATCGAGAATACAGGCCCTAGTGGCAAAAGCAAGTGAGGCCGAAGTCTGAGGGAGGCATAGCTACTTGGTGGCTGCTACTTATGCTCGTTTGGTGATACCTCTGCTCCGAGAAAGACTAAGCCTCTCTGGCAGCAGCAGTGGAAATTAGGCAGACTGGCTTTCGCCCCGACAAGAGCTTCTGTCCTCTGAGCCTTGCCTCTTTATTGTCATAAGATACGATTGGCAAAACTGTGAAATTAAGATGCGTGTGAATTGCATCGTGTTTGCAGTGAAATTCTGGCCGAGGAACGGCATCAGCTGGAGGACACCATGAGGCGGGAGAACCGCCGGGTGCAGGCCATGTCCTGGGGTAAGTTGCGTCACGCTCAGCCTCGGAGCATGATAGTCTTTCCTATTGGATTGGAGCTCCCTCCCACCTGATGTTGCTACTTGTTTAGCACAAGCAGTCAAGGGATTGATGAAAATTTGTCTGGTTTGTGAAGGTGAAATTGCAGTCACTGACAGAACCTAAAGATGAAAAAAAGTCAGGGATGTTCCAGAGCCCATGTTGGTTCCTTCATCACACCTAAGGAACTTGTGTGGTCGGTAACCCATAAAACGAGTGTGAAGGATTGTGACCAAGGAACCTGTATGGGCTCTGAGATGTCTCTACCTTTTCTTTTTTCATCTTGGACACTATCTTTGCCACTCATGTACGTAATGCAAAAGAAAAGGGGTAAGGCGTGCAGTCATGGACACAGGAGAAGAGAAGTGGACAACACGAATGCCGGCGTTCATGTTGTCCACGTCTCTTCTCATGTGTCTGTGTCTGCATGCCTTACCTCATTTTTTGCATTATGAATCCTTACCAACTAGCTCATCTTTCTGTTGTTCTAAAGCTCATGTATGATTTTGTCATGCACCAGTGTGGTAAAAGTAAACTTTATGCTTGGCCAGTGACCACAATTTTGTCTTCAGTGGTGGTACAAGCTTGTCATGGGGTGATTCAGTTTTATTTACTGTGTATCCACTGTTATGACACCCAGTGTTGTTCATTGACCCGTGTTGATATTGATATATTGTTTGTTCTACGTTTTTCTGGCCATTCCTCCAACTCTTACCACTTTGTGACATATACACTTTATTTTTTTCGTTGTTAATGTCGTTACCAGCAGCTCTCCTTTTATGTTCATTCTTTACCTATTGGCCTTCTCTTCCCTTGCTTCTTTTTGTTGCTGTAGTTGTTCTCTGCATTAGACAAAATGACTTAAGACTAAAATATAGCACCTATGTTTTGGCTGCCAACATGTAGCTGATAGTTCTGAAAAACAAAAAAAGAACTAAGGATTCTCAAGCTGTTTTGTGCTGGTTCTGTGACTAGTCACTGGTCCTAAATGGAAGTGACAAATGATACCTGTTCCTAGGCTAGCTAGGGTCATACTTCCTTATGTTATAAAAGATACTGAACGATGTGATGAAGAAATGACAGCAAAGAGTTTCTGGATGCTCTTTTCTCGTCCAGTGGTTTCTTTGTCACATTGTTTTGTGTTTTTTTATTCCACAAGGAAGTGGCCATGAATAGTATAGCAGATAAATCAATAATTCTTATTCTTCATATTATAATTAAAACACAATTATCACCATGCTCATTTTGCAGGTTCTTCTGGATCTGATGAGCCACCACCCAAGGTGAGCAGCAGTGTTGCAGATACGTACGAAACAGTCTGTGCATGCACCAGCAGTGAATGAAAATAGATAACCTGGTACTATATTGGGAAGGGCTGCGTCTAAGCTTCGGTATTTGATTTCGCATCTGCCATTTCTGCTAGCCACTACCTCTGTTTCTTCTCATTGTGAACACAGTTGAACAGCTCACATCTTTCACATTTGTTTTCTCACATGCTCGCATGCCTGCGCTGCCTTTGCAATTGTGCCAGGACTCTCTGAATCGTGTCGCAGCCTTCCCGGCACCCTGTCGACCGAGGGAGCCGCGCGCAGACACCGACCCCGACCGTGGGCACCTACATCGTGGCCCAGACGCCCGAGGTCCTGGCCCAGCTGCTTCAGGAGAACGATGGCAGCCTGCCCCCGGCCTGGGCCTACGTGGCACCTGCTTCGCCAACCAACACATTCACGGTACAGGACCTAGCCAGTGGTGGTGATGGCGCCCCGAGCGCCCCAGGCAGTGCGCTGGGGAGCGGCGGCAGCAATGCCGATGGCAGCAGCACGACGGGGGGTAGCATGGCAGGAAGCACAACATCTTCATCGGCGTCCCCTCGAGGGGGCGCTGCCGTGTCAGCGGGAGCAGCGGGTCAAAGGTCAAGCCTCGCCTCACAGGTCAATGGCCTCATCTCTGCAGTCGGGGAGCTCATCTCCCCTCTTTGTGTGACGTTTTCTAACCCCAGCCCCCCCCCCCCCCCCCTCTCGAAATTTGGATGTTATTAACTGTTAGCTCTCGTGGCTCTTAAGTTTGTCTTTTATAGTGTATAGCTTTAAACAGTGTGACCACATCACTTGGTCAGTTTGTAGCTTGCTTAGTTGGTCAAAGAGAAAAGAAAGCTAGCATTAGATGTGCAGCTTTCCATCGAAGGAGCAAACCGCATACGCATGGCAAGGATTTGCCACCTGTAAGTGAGTAAAAATTTACACAAATCATGTAAACAACAATGTCATGTGTTCTGGTAATTGATGGGGACCAAGCAATACCATCTTTCTGTAGAATTTGAGTGAAAACAAAGCAGCCGTAAGCATGAAATCTTGTTTTAAAGTTGTCAGAACAAAAATGTAGACCACTTTATACCCATGGATTCTTTTCTGTGAATGCATTACTCAGTGTGTGTACACAATATGCACATATTTTAGATACACATAGTTATCCAAGTGTAACAGAAAAATAAAAGATTTGATAATTTGAGAAGTATGGAACTATAACAAGATGCAGTTCTCATAAATTCACAGAAAAACATGGCAATGTTTTTAATAATAATTACATTTGTTAATAAGTTACATAAGTTACAATAATAAGTTACATTTGTCACCAGCAGGTGGCTCTTCATTTGGGCCACAACTGCGCCATCTCTTGGTGACAAATATAATGACATATAAACTTTGTGCTGACAATGCCCATTAAATCTAACCATTGGAGACTCGCACTTAGAAAGAGGAGGAGTTCACAGTTGACTCATAGGAGCTCTACTAACTGTTGCCTCCTTAATTCTTGAAAAACATTTGTAGTTTGTAGAGTGGCCTCCACTACCTTAAGTCTGTCTGTCCTTCACTGATGCTGTTCACTACCCGTTTCAGGACCTCGTCCTTGAGCAGGAGAGTTACGACAACCTCGTGGTATGTCACAATTGGTTTTCACCAGCTTGCTCGGCCGTGCTCTTCCCATACTTAGTGCTTGCCTCTCTGCTGTATGTGTTGTAGTCTCCATGTCCTTGGCATGTTCCCATATCATCGTTAGCCTGGTGAGCCTCCCAACTTGATTTGATAAAGCTATTTTCGGTTTTTGCCTTTGTGTCTGCATGAGAATAAGCCAGCTTGTGAGGCGAGTGTTTGCATTGCCCGCTGTGTAGCTGTTGTAGTTTGCTTCCTGCACACCATTGATGATGTGTTCCCTTGTTGTGTGCCATTCTTTTTTGTGTGGTATATTCTGTTTCTTACCTTTTGTCATGCGGCCTGGCTTGTGAGGCTGCTGCTGAGATGATGACTGCTTATACAGTTGAACTTCATCGTCACGAACTCGCATCTGATAGAAAAGTACCTTTGTTATATCTAATACTCGTTTAAACTTGCATACTGACACTGATGAAAAAAGAAAGATCTGGTCTATGCTAAAGAAATGCAAGCATCTGGTCCTTTGACAGGCCATCAAAGGCTATCCTGTTCATTTTGAGGGTCCGTTGGTGCGTTGGTGGCTTGTGGTGCCGGTATGTAGCGTGTGAATGAGACCAAAGTATAAATGGCACTCTGCCTTCTCATTAATAGCAACCATGCAATCATACCATGCGATCAAAGTAATTGCACAAGATTGTCCGGCACGTTGGCTTGTCAGCTGCAAGCCAGCTAAGACAGGCCACTCGCCAACATGCTTATGCGTGTCTAGCATGTGCCACATCAAGTTTTTCTTGCTCAGTATTTGACATTATTGCTACCAAAATACAGATATTGAGCCACGATTGAAGAGGGATCAAATATTCACCTTGCTGTAACCAATATTGTCCTGTGTATTTGCACATTCGATTCTGCTATAGCAATAGTGGTTTCATTGAAATGAAGCATGGCGAACCAAATTTGAGATACTTGTTATATTTAATAATTTGTTATACTTGTGTTTGTTGTATTAAGGTTCGATTGTTACCTTTAGATTTGGATTTTGTGTAAATTGTGCACCATTGTGGGCGGGTGTGCCATATCAGCACATCAGTCCGGTAATTCTCCTTAATCCTGCGCTAAAAAAAAAGAGTCCCATGATGAGGATTCTCCGGTGAAAGAACTACATAGCAATTATAAGTGAGTAAGGCTTTGTGCTTCTGCAGAAACCTCAGCTTGAACACACATGTGTTTCTTTTCTTATTGGTTTGGAATGTTCATTCAGCCACAAAAAGGTTACAGGACCTGAGATTTGCTAAAATGCCAAATTCCTGTGAGGCCTGAGCACATAACTATGAATTCAAAGCTTCAGTCTGTGGTGATTATTGCCCCCTACAGCAACTCATTAAATGGGAATTGCCATGCCCTAACAGCGAAGAAATTGGTGTTTGCTGTGGAACCCATGTCCCGTAAACTTATTTTGCATAGACTTATTTTGCATTGACAATTCTGTGAACTTTCGCAAGCTCGCTATAAAGAAAGTGCAGTTTGTAGAGCTGTAGCTATAAACATTGGCACATCAACATTTGATTACTTTCTACAGGACAGCCATGGCAAATAACTTTATGATTCCACATGACCCGCTGCTGTTTATCATTCCACACGACTCGCCGCGGCAGCTTACTGTCTATGGTGTTGTGCCGCTGAGCTCTAAAGGTCATGGGTTTGATTGAGGCTGCGGCAGCCGCACTTCAATGGGGGCGGCATTAAAAGAATGCTTGCATGCTTAGATTCAGGTGCACGTTAAAGAACTCGGAAGTGTTCAAAATTAATCTGGAGTCCTCCACTACGGCGTGCCTCATAATCAAGTCATTGATTTGGCATGTAAAAGCCCGGAATTTAACTTTTTATCATTCCACATGAGTGAAAAAAAAGAAGAGTTACTGCCGTTTGAAGAAAACAAAAAATGAAACTGGCGAAGCTAGAATGTTTCACATCCACTGCCTTGGTTGTGAGTGGTGCTGGTTAACACTCCCAGTGCTAATCTTGCACGCATACACAAATACCCAAGAAAGCGGACGAGAGGCTGGCCGCCGTGTAACCGAATTGGTAATACACTGCATGCGTAAATGCGGAAGATGTGGGTGTGACTCCCACCTGCGGCAAGTTGTCTGTGTGTTTATTTTAATTTCCTTTTTTCCTTATTAGTTTGACATTTCAGTGAAACGTAACAATGACTTTTTCGTATGCTTTGTCTGGCTTCGTCGTCTGTCTGTTGTAACCAGTGGAAAAAATCGAGCCACTTTGGATCACGTTCTTGTTCTTGCTCAAAAATGAAAAAAGCACGTAAAAGCAGGGATGGCGTTGCCAACAAGCAGTCAGCATTGTGCATTGGCAACTACGCACTCAAGACTGGCAAGACTGGCGAGAGTGGCTCAGTGGCCATGGCACTGCTTTGCCGACCACAAAGCCGCGGTCGCAGTCCTTGGTTGTGGTGGCCATACCATAATTTGATGCGAGCTAAATGCAAGAACACTAGCGTACTTCAAATTAGGTGCTCGTTAAAGAACACCAGGTGGTCAGTATTAAGTTGGCGCGCTGGTTAACAGCGTTTCCATAGCCACAGTGTTGCTGTGAGATGTTAAAACCCCACAACTCAATCAACTATGCTGTATTCGGAAATGTGAATGGTGTGCATTGTCATTTATCAGGCTGCGTGGAAATAAGATCCATTTAGTATGAGCGTAAACCTGAATGTAAATTGTAAGCATAAACTTGTTTGTGAACATCGTTCTCATCTATGGTAACGTGTGATCCTCGGACAAGGAACTCAGCTGGTGCATGGCATGATGGTGTGTGTTTGTGGTGCCGGGAATTCGTGCAGGACAACGACACCCTAGAACAGCGGCTCCTGGAGATGAAGTTGCAGATGCAGCAGCGGGAGACGGAGGAAGACTCGAGGTGGCTTAGTCAGGAGGCAACCCACTTCGACCCCCTTCCGGTGAGGCCAGCAACTGGCGCACTGCTTTTAACAGCGAAGCTGCTAAGAGGAATAGCATGTAGTGTAGCGCAGCAAGAACAAGGTCACAAGAACTTTAGAAATGGAACACAGAAAGAAATGAAACGCAGAACACAGCAACTTTAGTATGGCGCTGAAAGCCGGTGTGCGGCAATGTGTCCAGTATCAAATGTTAGTCAAAGAAAAGCCAGAGTCCCAAATTCTTGCTTTGAAATATAATTAGGGAGTTTTTGGTCTTGTGAACTCAAGGTTGGGGAACGCAAACTGCCGGGTGTACAAAAGAATGTAAGAGGAGGATACAAAAGTGTGCAAGCACTACGTGGGGTTTTGCTTACGCCAGGATGCTTGGTTGCGGTATTTCTGAAACTCCCTGTTATCAATGATTACAAAATAAAGTTTCCTTGTATATATAGCACATTCACTCACAGAAAATCATTTGCACAATTTTATTTCGCCAGTTATCTGTCATTTTTGTTTTTCTCGTTGCATTTTCTCGGCTTCATGTCGAAGCTCAGTTAGGGATTTGTACGGCTACGGTGGTGAAAGCTGACGGTGTGGTGCTTTAATGCAGCCAGCGTGGGAGCTGTCACTACAGAACAGCTAGCAAACAAACATTGGCTAGTTAGCTAATTGCTCTGTCTTTGAGGCAGCACTACTTTTTTTTATGATGTTTGCAATGTGAGATCGAAGGAGGTTCATAATTCAGGAGTTTTTGAAGTGGGCTAATGTGAAAATTATTACTAAGATACCTCCTCCTCTTGAAACAGGACAGTGCTAAAGACGTGGACTTAGTAAAGCCACACAAGAAGATGGCGCTGTGTTATGAAATGGCGCTGTGCTTCATATTTTTAGTGCTCCCTTTCTGTGTCCGCATCCATAGCGCTGGCTCGGGGTGCTATTCTGGGGTGGGGTAATGTAACAACTCTGTTCCAATGCCATTCATTTTTGCACTTTCTCACTGGTCAGAGCGGTACTTCTCCCGCGTCATCAATGGGATCAGCCGGCCGTGAGCAATGGATGATAAGCGTGGAATAAAGTAGAGTGGGAAGAATTGGTACATTATGCCAGCCTTGGACACTGCCAAATTCCACCATCATGTCGGTTTCAATGACTGACAGGGCTGCTACACCCTCTCTTATTGGCTCAGAGCACCGAGGTGGAGGAATTCAACAACATGGTGGAATTTGATGATGTCTGGTACAGCACCCCGGTTTCTGAGAGTGGATTTGCGGAATTCGCAGGTTGCACAGTTTGCCTCCTTTTTGGCTTTTCTGAATGCCCAGTGCAAATGCCTCTTGCACTCTTTCTGCACCGGTGCAGCCATACCAATTGCCTGCAAATTCAGACATTGCACTCATAGGTACACTGCTTTAAGTGTTTCCATTTAGTAAGCCTAATACTAGATGTGCTGACGTTCTGACTGTTCTTGGACTTTTTAAGAGTGGGTTGTGCGTCATCTAGTGTGCTGCTAAAGGTGCCAAGTTGTTTGTGGTCACATATTCAATAAAATAATGAAACAAATCTCTCATTGTTTTTGGTAATTTAAGAACGTCTGGAACAAATAAGCTAACTATATTAAACCCGACGTTTCGGGGCCGACTCGGATGTTTTGTCCAATGTTAAACAATTAATGGTGGCAGAGTGCAACTTCATAGATACTGATAACTTTATAATTAGCCTAATGAGACAGGCAATATGTTTAGCTTAATCCTCTCATCGCTGCTTGTGTAATTGGTGGATCAGAACGTGAGGGTTATGTGATGCTTCAGAAAAGCCAGGTGGGGGTTCCCCTATGGCTAAAGTTTGAAAACTTGTGTCTTACTGATCAAGCTGAGTCACTGCTGGTGACCCCTTTGTGACGTTTGTGAAGCAGGTGCAGCTCTTTCTGCGCATGAGGTTTAACGCAAGAAATCATGCCTTCAAGGAAGTGTTTGATCACGTGCCGTTTCATTCCAGACAACACCCAATCGCCCTCGTGCGTCGTGCAGTGATACTTCCGATGCAGGGAGCATAGGCATTGCGAATGGTACCAGCCCATCTTCCCCGGGTAACTGTTTTAAACCTTCTTATTACCCTTCAAAGTGTCAGCTCTGTGACATCATAGGGAATAATACTAGTCTGTGCAAGTTTGTTGTCGTGCTATATGAAAGTGCTGTTATTGAATTAACCAGGTAAATGGAGTTAACTTAAAAGTTCAATTGCACCAAAATATTTGACCGTGTAAAAAGCCTAGTTTCAGATAGCATAGATACAGCAGCCTCTATGAAAAGCTTTTCTTTGGAATGCAAGCGAATCGTAATATGGGGTGTTTTTTTTTAGCTGCACCAAACATTTAAACGTTGCCTGCGGTAGATAGCACAATTCTAACCCTTGAGCCTAAATTTGCTCGCTGAGTTGGCCATTGCTTCTACGAGAGATGAAAATGCTGAACTGATTAATTAGGATAGTTATGCTAATTGCAAGGCATGTCGACTTGGAACGAATTCCGAGGATGGCACTGGTTTCGAGATATGCGCTGTCAAACTTTCAGTAAAAATGCCCATTGTTTAACTTACCTTTTTAAAGAAAACGCTGTTTTGTGCATTTGAGCACAATAGTAACTGGAACATCAATGCATTTCATTCGACACTGAAAATTAATATTTCGAAACTGGCGTAGCCCGGAGAATTCGTTCCAAGTGAATACAACTTGAGAACTCACTGGCTACAATTTGTAAATTTAAATATGTGCCGTTAAGTAACTCATTAAATGTTGACTAGAGTAATTATGTTAATTATTCAATTAAGCCTTTTGAGTTCTCATGGAAGTATAATGGCTGCCTCATCGAATAATATAGCTCAGGGGCTAGAATTGTATGATCTGCCTCAGGCAATTAAAAAAAATTTGGTGCAGAAAAAAAAAAAAACATGCCTGGTACTATTAAAAGCTTTCAAAAGCAGTCTTTTTCTATAGAGTTTGTGCCCTAACGTTTTTGATACGAAACCATTACCGCTCACCGGAAATGATGAGAACCAACGCAGCACCTCAGCATGACCACCGAGATCGGATAGTGCCCACAGCACACTGAATATTTTGGAGGCCGTGTGTTGAGATTCGCATCATATCCACTAACCACAAGGCGCATGTGTCATCTGTTTAGGTGCTATTTAAAGCCCGTGCATAAGAAAATTAAACAATTAGCAGCCGCACGGCTTTGTCAGGATTGCCTTAGTATTGTATATTACTCATTTCGTGACCAATACTGTATCCAAAGTGAAATTTTATTTCAGTTACATTTGGCCTTTAACTTTATGTATGACGAGGCCCTTAGTCTTACAGTGCTCTCTGTGAGCAGGATTTTTTACCTGCTACGGCATTGCGTTGCTGAGCTCGAGCTCGTGGATTCGATCATGGCCACAACAGCCGCATTTGAGTGGGGACACAACGCAAAAACGCTCGTGTGCTTAAGATTTAGATTCACATTAAAGAACCCCATGTGGTCAAAATTAATGCCAAGTCCCCCACTAGGGTGTGCCTCATAATCAGAGCTTAATTTTGCTTCCTGAAACCTCAGAATTTCTTTTAACCAGCATTTATACTCCATCTTTCTCTTTCCCACAGTTGTAACGAGCCCAGGTCCACTCAACCAAGAGGAAGTTTCCATGGGATCACTAGAATACTCCATGGTAGATAAGAAACCTGTAGGTGTCGTTGTTTCTTGTTTAACATTTGACATTTGGAATGCTTTGCACGTTGTTGAGTGTTTCTTTTTGTTTGTTGTTGAAACATTCATGTATCTGTTGCACAAAGCCTCATGTGCAGTTGGTGACAAGAACACTATAATGCTGCATATTAAAATAAAATGGCTTACTCACATTTCCATTCCAACAAGAATATGCAAAGTGTATTGAGCATGTTGCAGCAAATTCTACTGACAAGTAATTACTGACCAACTAGTATTCCAGTTTCTATGTTTTCACCTAGTTTTCCATAGACAGGACACAGCAAAATGCGGCGCTTGGCAAAGACATTCACCAACACTCTGTTATGCGATACCCAGCCTGCTTATACTCAACAATAATCTTTCAATTCGCCGTAACAGGGTTTGCAGCTTGCTAGAGTGAGCAGGTTACCTAAACTTTCAGATTCTTAAAGTCAACACGTTACCTAAGCGAAGTTTGAACACGCCATGAACACAAAAGAATGAAAAATGTTGGTTGATAATATCCATAGTGCATAAATTGACACAATATGGCCTGTGCTGCCATTTGTGCTACCACAATTCAAATACTTCACTTCAAATTAGGACAGCTCCATAAGCGGTAGATTATAACAGCATGCTATATGGAGGGGTGCTTCAAGCAAATAATTAAGAAAGCCACCCTGTGTTCTTCTAGAAACGACTTGCATTTATATGTTGCGAACAGTTTATACTGCAAAGTCATTTTGAAGGTTAGTGGAGCAGGTTTCAGGAAAAACAGCCTGTAACCTCTGGTAATTTGACAGCATGTGAAATGATGTATCGAGAAACGAATTACGAGCACTTGTAAATGCCCCATAAAATGCAGAAAAGCCCCATTGTCCAGCAGTCGCAGCCGTATCCGCCTCCCAAGCCAGAGATGATGCCAGCTGCGCAGCCTCCGACACTGGAGACCGACCGGACCAATGACCACGTGTACGAATGCACCACCCGCGTGGTCCGTTCGGTCATGCAGCTTTCCCAGGGAGTCACCGAGGCCAGGGCGGAAGAGTACCTAGACTTGGTCAAGGTGAGCTGAACAGTGGTCCCACTGATAGTGGTCCCAGTGGTATTGCCATGCATGCATTGTTTTACATTTTGCCGGTGAACCCCTTGCAGCAGATTATCACTTACCAAGTTATCGCTTAGTGCTAGAAACACCTGCTGTATAAGAATTTTCATGAATGTTTTTCGCCATATCTATAGCGAAAGTGACGTGTAATCAGACTGAGTGCACTTTGCAAATGGTACTTGCAAACGTTCTTGAACATGTGCAAGCGCCAGTGATTACTCTGGAGTGTGCAGTTGGACATGTATAAACAGTAGATAACCATGACCCACAAGATGAAGTTGATGAGCGATGACTGTGCTTGCCACAGTCATTGTCTTTTGATTGTCACTTTTTTTTGGCATAAGTTTGCCCAATGAAGAGATTGATTCTTTCTTCACACTTTCTGGTTTTTCACTGTCACTGCATGATAATATGTATTTCCAAGTGTGTGTGTGTTATTTTTGCATTTTTGTCAGTTACTTTCTTCACCGAGCTATCACTGCTATCGGGTCATCACTCAGTGTTCGCTGTATTTGAAATTTCATGACGGTTGCTGCCAGTTGTGGCAACATATTTTTGTCTAATAATCTCGAATTTATGAGAGCACCAGCGATTACTCTGGAATGCATGGTGATGGGTACATAAATAGCAAGCGATCTTGACCTGTGGGATTAGATTCAATGACTGCCAACCATGCTCACAGTTGTCATTCAAGTGTCATTTTGCATCCTTCGTGCAATGAGTTGGTTTCTTTCATTCACTCTTGCTGCAAGTATATATTGCATTAGCATTGTCACTACGTGAAGACAATATCTAATTTTTCACAGCAGTCAGCGGGTTTCAGTCACATTATAACCCGAAGGTGGTTCCCAAGGTGTTGTTTAAGGTGGTAATTCATGGGCCGCATTCTATTTATTTATTTATTTATTTATTTGCAGTCCTTCAAATACTCCTCTTTGAGGGATTTTACATGAGGTGTGGCCAAGTGCACAAATTATCAGAAACTCGCAATAACCCACCACAGCAAACACAAGAATCAGTAAGTTATAAAAACAGCAAGATAAAAATAATATACACAAATCCGAAAATGCAGTTGCACCCGTTTATAACGAACTTGATAGTTCCGCGAAAAGTGGTCGTTATATCAGTAGTTCACTATACATGGACTTGCCCTTAAGAACGCTAAAAAATTAGCCGCTCCAAAACTGGCATCAGCAGTTACAATTCGGCAGCAATTTGGTCTGAAAGCCAGATTTTCAGTGTAATTTTTGTTCCCGGTGCGTTCTTGCATCAAGCTGCAAACTTCCGTTAGAAGCGTCCATCTAGAGAACGAAATGTGTCATCGTGTAGCTCTTTCAAAATGGCATCCGCTTCCGATCTCCTGTCATTTCGAAACTGCAAGTGCAGCCGCCATTTCTTTTACAAGAGCTTGTGATATATGTTACTACCAGCGGGACATAACTGTATTCTGCACATGATAGTGAAATGTCTAGTTGGCCGGAAGCGTAAACTTCAGAAACTACTGCGGCATGCTGCCATTCTGCGAAGGCCTCGGCATTACGACCGCACATCAGCCACGCAAAAGCCGTAAAATGACGTTATCTATGTCGCTTCGGGTGGCAAAAAAAAGAAAGCAATGTTTGAAAGGTAAAACGTCGCCACGAAACATTATCAGCAATTAGCAACACATGGACGAAGCACTGCTGAATCGTGATCTCCTGGTAATGGCGCAGTAACTGCCGACCGTTTACACGAAGGGTCGCCAACTCAGGCCACATAGGACCATGTCGGGCTGTGTCGACAGGAACGCTTGAGCGGCCATTGTTCCCATGGTGGAAAGACATAGATGGTCGTTCCAAATCGTTGAAACAGGCATAATGCACATGGTGCCGCACGAACAGTTGCGCAGGAACGATAATCATGCCATTGTGGCATCCGATATCGCACTGATGCATGCGCCAGCACCTGGCCCATGCCATGCTGTTCATATTGTATGCAGCAAAACTCCAACCTGGAGGTATGCCTTGAAAGCGCATGACCACCCGTCACAGTCTTCGTGGATTCCGAAATCCGCACGAGGCGGTCGCTCGCTCATTTGGAAGGCAGTATTGCTGTCGCATTTGCACTGTAGCGGGGCACATGCTGCTGTGTGCCCAGTTTAGTTACGCTTCCGTGCTTTGGAAATTCGCGTGTGCCCTCTGTTTATCGTGACCCGGTTCGAAGTGTCCATTGCAGTAGTGCGGCGCTATAAAAAACATTCGTTATATCTGGAAGCAGTTTCTGCAGGGAGGGTCGGAATATCGTAAATCAGCTGAAATGTGGTTATATGTGGAATCATTATAAGTGCGTTCGACTGTACAAACTTTATAGAAAAGGACAAGGCAAAAAACGGTCCAAGTACAGTAGAACCTCGTTGATTTGATCCCATTTCCTACGATTTCCCGGTGGCAACATTTGTAATTAAGAACACGAAAAGTTACCCAATACAGTTACACCTTTTTTTTTGTCAGTTGATACATTCACGTTCAATCCATCGTCATACGGATCATATCATGTTTTCCGGCCACTAGATCTAATGTATATCCCAGTCACTTCATGTGATTTAGCCATGCTGTGTTCTAACTTTTTTGTTTGTAGAAAAGGCGCGAGGCCCGCGCATTTGAGAACAGTAGCCGCCCGCTGCAGCAGTTTCCTCGTTGTACTCGCTCGCCCCTGTCACATGAAAACGCTGGCACACAGTCGGTTTCCTATTATTCTGGTACCAGCAAATCTCCTCGTGGGTCAAATGAACACGTCGAAACTTATCGCCAAAATGGCCTACCCAAAAAAGCTGCTGAATTTGAGGAGTGCAATTCCGCAAGCTGCAATTCTACAGGCTGAATTCGAGGAGTGCAAACCTAAGGTTGCCGAAGCTGCAAAAACTACAATGTGGATCTCGGGCCGCTCCAGCCCCACCAGCTCGGCTTGTGTTGAGGTCTCGTGTCACCACTATTCGCGCAATGCTTCGGCTTATGTAGATGTCAACTACAGATGGAGTATGCCGAATTTTTCGGTGCCTTCAGATCATAAGTTTTCCCACTTAGTACGTTCTTCTCGCATTTCTTTTCTTAAAATGTAAGAATGAGCTTCTATTGTATAGAAATAGGCAAATAGGGTATTTATTGTGTACAAAAAGAGACTGTAACAAATTAACAGGTATAAAACAGAAAATTAAGAGGCATTATTAACAAGTACAACACAGGTAAACAAAGAGCCACAATACTCTATAAGCACAGTAAGGCATCAGCAGAAACATGGTGAAAAAGATGCTGCAGATACTACAAGCAGATGATGTAATCAGGCAAGAAGCATTTCAGTGGCGGACTTAAAATGTGCAGGATCAGCATGAACTATGATACTGATTGGAAGATTACTCTAATCTGTTTGGCAGTTTGTGTGAAGGAATGAAGATGGGCTGTTGTTTGTGCTGTTGTTGGTGGGTAAACAACTTTTTCTGAGGTTCTTGTAGGCGATATCATTGCATGCTCTTATAGCTGAACCAGATAGTAGGTACTCACTGGCTTGTCATCTACAAATGTTCCATATGCAATTGTTGGCAGGCCTTTACTTTTTGCTTTTCACTCATCGTGCATGATGAGGCATTACAGTGGGGCGGGGTATTATGTGGTACAGTCTGAACCTCAATACATCAAACATGAATATAACTAAGTAAATCTAAAATGGTTCTTGCTGATATAAGCATGTTATGAATATGCTCTTGTAGTGAGTATTGGATATACAAAGGTATTTTTATATCAGATGCAACTTTGTTGGTTCGGCTAATGTTGCAGTCATCAGCCATGCCAAGACCTGCCATTCTTGGCAGGTCTGGCACCAGTCATGTTTCTCTTTCTGCCTTGATCAGTTTGGCATTACTGTAACGATACTGAGCTGCATTTCTTCATGCAGGATGGCTAAATATGTATGCAGATTACACAATATGCGTGTACATTATACAGAGCTGCACTGCACCAAATTTGGTTATCATAATGGCTTTTTCTTTGCAGAATGTTGGCTTGGAGTTGCGAAGCCTTTTGGCCAGCGTGGATGATCTCATGACTTTCTTTCCCCTATGGTCCAAAAAGGAGGTGAGCTTATTTGCAGTCTCTTGCTGTATGCTTCTCTGGTATATCGTGGCTATGTCGAGCTGTTCCCAGGGCTGATGCACAGCACAAAGCTTGGCCAGTTTAAGAGCTAATCAAAACTATGTGCAGCACATGACGCACTGGGCGTTGGGTGGAATCCAAATCGAGCACCAGTCGTGACGAACGGATATGTAAAGTTATTTTTCAAATGTTACGTTGTATGAAACACTAGAGAGGGGAAAGTCAAGCTGTGTTAGTATATTACGCCCCTGCAGCAACAAAACAGCCACTGTTATCCTGAGAGTAGGCTTTGTACACACAAAAAAGTAAAAAAAAATCAATAAATACTGATGGGAATGCTACGCTGAAGTTGCTGCATTTGGCTGCCATGACGTCATGGATTTTGCCAGCGTCTGCTTGTGTCGAGTTAAATGTCTTAGGTAATCAAGGGCTGTGCTGCTTTTTAAGTGTACCAAAGGCTCAACTGAGCAACTTTCAATACTCTTCCTGTGCCAGAATAACCCAAATATGAGAAAATAATTGGAAATTTATGATGCCGTACTTAGTACAGCCAAATTGTGATTTTAAGAAAGCCAATTTTACACATATCTAATTGAGTGAAGAACCTCGAAACTCTGAGGTGAACTCGACATCTCATCCAATAAGATGATTTGAAGTTTAAACAGCCAAGGCCTTGCACCAAAGGTGGTACTTTCGTGCCATCCTCACCAGGTGGAGATGGCTCATCGCGTCCTGAGCAAGGACATGGCCAACCTGGTGCAAGCCATGAAGCTGGCCATCAAATACTCAAAGACAACGCTCGACGCCGAGTACCGCCGCGGCATGCTGAGCTCTGCCCACGCTCTCGCCATCGACGCCAAGAACCTGCTGGACGTCGTTGACTCGGTCAGACTCCGCATCCAGATGTCGCCGTCGCAGGTGGCGCCCACGGCGCCTCCCACGTTGGCCTCGCCCGTCGCAGCCCGAAATGGCCAGGCAGCGGTTGAGGACGAAGAGGCGACGTCCGCAAGCTGTGTACAACGAGAAATTCAGCAGGACTGTGAACCAAACTACGATATTGCTTAACAGATTGCATCTTATATTGTGTGTGCAGCTATTGCATGTTTGATGCGAAAGGAAAGGAAACTCGGACCGAACCACTTGCAAAAGGGCGTACAAATTTTAAGGCACTCTGTCGTGTTTTTAGTGCATTTCACAGTTTGAGCTGCTCTTTGACTGTCTTGCAGCGAATAGGCGTGTGGCTGCAATTGTTGCTACATATTAAAGACCCTTGAAGGCATCTTCAGGTATGTAGTCGCATGTAGCAGCTGGAATTTGTGAGCTGCCTCCATGTGATGTGGTGTTGTGTGTGGCTTGATAGAAGAATGAAATTCGTTGTGGTGTTGCCGAGAAGCTTGTGTCTTCTGGTATAACATACAAACTGCATGTTTGAGGCACGGCTCATTGCAGCAGGGATAGGAATGCATTTTCTCAGTTGCAGTGCTCCTGTCATGCGTGGTGCTCTTAATGTAAAGCTGACTCGGCGCATCCGGTGTATGTAACGTTCGAGAAAATTGTCTCAAGTTGTGCTGCTGTTTGTGGGGACCATGTCTGTCTGTTGATGGGAAGAGATTGGGGAACATAACTTTTAGCATCTGTATACCTGCAGCTTTACTTCTATCACAGTCGGCTGACTTTCTTTTTATCCTGTAGGATTGAAAAAAAGAAAAGTTTTCTTTTTTTTAACGATTGAAATCCACTTTTCATTAGGCAGCAGTTTCCACTGTTGAGTTCTTACCACTTGACCATTTGCTTATTTATCAAAGCTTTTGAATGATAGAGTTCACTGCGTGTATTGTCAAGTCTACAAACAAAACAAAGTCTGACTTTTGCCCAGCAGTGAGCACCCTCTAAATGACTTGCCTGACTGATTTGCTTGTAATTAATCTGATTGCCCTTAAAAGACCTGCCCTGTCATTTTTTTTAATGAGTTATCAACTAATTGTCTTGACAGATTAACTGCACACGTGTTCGATTAAACAGAGACTCCAAGCACATGTGTAGCAGCAGCCATAAAAGCTTGCTGCAGAGCTGTTGCCACTTGAGTACACATATTACCTTGAACGTTCAGTGCCTGAGTAGGAAGCAACAAATATCGGTGATAAAACAGTTTCTAGTTGGGAGGAGGTGGGAGCTGTGAAAGTCGCACACACAAATGCTAAAAGACAGTGCACTAGAGTTAATAGTGGGCAGCTAAGCTAAGGCAACCATCGCATTGATGCTGTCGCGTCTTCTTGTGAACTTAGTTAACAGTCTACCCTGAGTAGCTGGTAGAAGAGCACATGGCAGTAGCTGTGTGCTCTTTTCAAGAATTGCTTTTTCTATGCAGCTTAGCATGTGCTCTCGCTGTACAAGACCCATTTTTTACCCAGTTGTCTCCTCTTTGTCTCAGTCATTATCCATGTTGAGCAGCTAACGAAAAAGAAAAAACATCTGTTTGTGTGACCTCTCAGAGGGTTTCTAAATGATTTGTGTATACAGGGTTTTCTAGTGTTTTGTGGGCAGCAGTGTATACTAGATGGACAACAAGTGTTAGCCTGCTTCGTCTATGCGCTGCCTTTGCAGTTGCTGTTCCTTAAAGGAGTACTGACACATATTTTCAAAGTTGTATAAATTATGTCTAACGCTTCTTGCACCTAAAAGGCGTTATATTGACTCATTGGCATTATAGTGACGGCCATCAAGCAGAGCAAAATTTTCTGACGTTATGTAGTGATAAGACGATGTTCAATCACCTTGCTCATAAAAAAAAATAATGTGCAGGAACTATCAACGATGATTGCTATTGTAATCGAATCGCCAAACACTTCAAGAAAACTGCTTGCTTTATCAAAAGAATGGTGCGATTGAGTGCATATATTTGTCCCAGTGAGGATATTCGGGTTAGGTTTGTTGTTTCGTTGCATTATTTCATAGAGAGCAGAGCCGTTAACCAGCACGTCTGTAGTAGTGGTATAGGTGGACGTCTCAAAGAGGTATAACAGTTGGCATTCGGCAACAAACGCACCACACAACTTGACTGCACGCGTGCACCCTATACGTCCGTGCAAAGTCCAAGCTTCAACCACCGACCTGGGGACACCAACCAGCCAACCACAGAGACGGGCAAAAGGGACAAAGAAAGCTATTCGCCCTAAAATAAGCAGTAGTGTTGCACACATTTTATCTGACTGCACTTTTTTGTGGCAGCTACAGCAGTCACAGGAATGGATCAAGCCAGCGCATCATGACGCATCCGCTTTCGCATCCACGAAGCCAAAACTGGTTCATAAGAACAAGTATTGTAGTAAATTATATTTAGGAGGCTGTGGTGGTTGCCAGTATTTTTTTCAGGGTTAGAACCTTCATTCACCGCAAAAAATTGACAAGTTGAAAATCTCATGTCAGTACTTCTTTAGAACCTGCTACAGGTCTATTGCTTTGCAGCAATGGCTGCATAGCACTTTTCACGGGCCACCCAAGGAAGTTCAGGCTGACTAAAGTGGGATGTGATCTGCAATCAACGTGGGAGCTAATTGGGCATTCTGCAATGGCAGTGTTGCCTGCAGCAGTTGCTTTAGAGGGTCCTGCTTCTGGAAAACGGGCACATTTGCTATAGAAGGCAGCAGTAGACAAAGTTTACATGCAAAGCTCACTCTTGTCAAGAGTTCTCGGTGCACTTTCAGTCTTGAACCCTTTAAACCCCCAAGCTGTACTTGTCCTGCCAGTCTGCACTGATGTTGTCAAAGACGAATTCAATTTCTTGCGGGTGCATTGTGCTTTGCTCTGCAGTAACCACTCAAGCACATCATCTCGTTCCACCAATAATTGATAGCTTTGGGCTGTCATGAGTGTAGAGAAAGTTATTGCAGATGTCTGTGTAATTGAGAAAATTTATCTGTTAATGTCTTACATTTTTAATGTCTCAGTTGAACACAATGGATAAACCATACAACTGGCGTTTTTTTTTTATTGAAGATGTTAGGCCTACATGCAGAAAATTGGCAAAGTAAATAAATTTATGAAATTTTATGCATTTCTTCAGTAAAGAACTTTGGAGTTTAAAGGTCAGATTGAGGCCCCAGAGTTGTCGCCAAGCATTTCTCTGTCAATACTTAGAGACATGAAGGAACGGATCCTTGCCCTGTAAATGCGAAAGCATTTAAACGTGTCTGCATTGTAGTTGGCTAAGCTAACGGCAGCCTGCGCTTCATTTAGCTACCTTCCTATTTGCGAAGTGTGCAGCGCTTTATAAATATATTTAGCTCTGAAAGCCAGAACACGGCTTAGGTGTCGACACTTTTGAGAATGCTTGCAAGAGACGGACGCATTGTGATGGTGACCGACTTCTGCGTGTGACCGGGTTGTACATTTTCAACTACTACAGCTGCAGCTACTTACGTCACATGTGCAGAATTTTTTTTCGAGCCCTTTCATTTCGCAGCAGCAGCAGCACACGTGTACTGCATTCGAACTTGTCACCATTTTCACCGCCCTTCCCACAGTAACAAAACGGGTTGCACCTATCTGTTCTTGCTTTTCTTTTTACGTTGAGGCGATGCATCATTTACAATGCTATGCGCCTTTACATGGGAAAGTGACTTGCAAAACAATGGTTTCACGGTGTGTAAGTGGCAGAATGAAGGCAAAATGTACGCGAGGGACTTATTTAACATAGCTATATGGCAATTTTTTTTTATCTTCTGCTCCGCAAGGTTCTGCTTTATTCATTGTCATAAGACAGTGGTATATACAGATGTTGTACCTCTGGTATCTATTTATCTCCCAAGCACTGTTGTCCTGCATTGTAGCAGGAAGAGATGGCCAACTGGTGATAAAACGTCTTGGCGCAGGAAAATGTTTAATAACAAATGCAGTGTACACTTACTTCTAACTCTGGCTTGCAAAAATGGCAGCAAACTAGTCACTGTTCGAACTTACTACATTGTAAATCGAAACCTCAACATTTCTTTTCAACAGTAAAATTTTGCATTTTTTTTTAGTAATCTGAGCTGTATACATAATAACAGCAATGGACTTGCTATATGGCCTTCCTCATGACTCTTTTATTTTTTTCTTCAATATATTGGCATGCATGTGTGTGTATGTCATGTTTACATGTTAATAGAACTTATTAAATTCAATTCGAAGTCACAGTGTGGTCTCGTTTTATGTTCAGAGCACTGAGCAAGTGCTCTGGAAACTGTAGCACATTGGAAAATGCCATGCTGTAGCTAAGCAGGTTGCAATACTTCCAGAGAAATGCAACGTGCAGGAGAAAGCATACGAATGGCAGGACTCATAATTTATTTCATTTCATTTCATTTATTATACACTCAAGGCCTGTGAAGGCTTTACAGAGGGGAGTGGGTTACAAGTGAATTCAAACAGTAAGTCTTGCAAAAGAAAAATATACAACATAAAATACAATTTGACAAATAATTCAGTACGAATACAATGAGCAATAACAAAAGGTATTACAAAAAAGGACAAGATATGCAAGCACATTAAACTGCATTTTAGCAAGTAATGTTGGTTAAGGTATCACGAAACAAAAGATTATCATTGATGGACACAATGTTGTCGGGAAGGTGGTTCCACTCTAGTGATGTCCGAGGTACGAATGATGGGGAGACCGTATTTGTGCTGCAAGAAGGGACGTGAACCTTGTAAGAATGATCGATGCGACGAGATACGTAGTGTGGAGTATGGTTGAATATGTCACGTAGTGTTGTGTGGTGAAAAATTTTGTGAAATAATGATAAACGGGAGACTTTACGTCGAGCTGTAAGAGATGGAAGAGAAAGGCTAGTTTTCATGGCTGTTACGCTGGCAGTTCTGTTATAATTCGAAAGAATAAAACGAGCAGCGTTATTCTGAACTAATTCTGTTAATTAAGTTTAGGTTATTAGAGTCCCAGACTGATGTAGCATATTCTAATTTCTGGCGTATTAGTGTTTTATAAAGCAATAATTTCAAAGAGTGTGGAGCCTTAAAAAAGTTTCGCCTTAAGTAACCAAGAGCGCGGTTAGCATTGTTCACTATATTAATTATGTGAGTTACCCAGGTAAGGTCGTATGTAATATGAATTCCTAAGTACTTGTACGAAGTTACTTGTTCTAAAGGAAGACCATTTAAATAGTACACCTGAGAGACGTTAGGTGTCCTAGATAAATGCATAGCTTTACACTTGTTAACATTTAATTCCATTAGCGATAAACTGCACCAGTTAGATATTATATCAAGGTCCAATTGAAGACGGTTAGTATCACAATCCAAAGTTATTTCTCTGAAGATAACACAATCATCCGCGAAGAGATGAATGTTAGAAGTTACTTGTGAAGGAAGGTCGTTAATATATATTAAGAACAACAAAGCACCGAGAACCGATCCTTGGGGCACTCCGGAAGCAACAGAGCACACCAGTGAATTGCAGCAGTTAGCACTAACGTATTGTGAGCGATGAACCTGAAAACATTCGATCCATTTTAAGAGATTAGCATAAATATTCAAATGGGTTTGTCTGTGGACTAGAAGTTTGTAACGGACTTTATCGAATGCTTTTGAGGAGGCTAGAAATATGCAGTCGGCGTGTGATGAACGATCAAGAATTCAATGCAACTGATGAGTGAAGGATACGAGTTGGGTTTAGCATGAGTATGATTTCCTAAAGCCATGCTGTGCAGGTGAAAAAAATGTGTTATCTTCAAGAAAGTCGACGAGGTTTGTGAATACAATGTGTTCTAGAAGTTTGCAGCACGTGCTGGTAAGTGAGATGGGGCGATAGTTGGTTGCTATGTTTTTGTTACCAGATTTATGGAGCGGAACCACCTCCCCGACCTTCCATTGATAAGGTAAAGTGCTGGTGTTGAGTGACTGTTGAAAAATTTTTGTCAGTAGTGTAGAACTGTATGCGGAAGTGTTTTTTAGGAACTTAGTGGTAATTTAGTCAAAGCCAGGTGAAGAATTGTAGTCGAGCTTGTCAATCAGTTTAGCAACACCAGATGTATGAACTATTACTGGAAACATGACTGGATAATTACAGTTAGATAACTTGGGAAGTTGTTTATTTAGAGCTCCCGAAAAATTCTTGAGAAAGGCTTCGTTAAGATGACTTGCAGCACCATTTTTAGGAACAGGCTGCCCAGTAGAGTCGTTTAATAAGATTAAGTTATCAGAAACAGGTTTAATTATATTCCAAAATTTTTTAATGCTAGTTTTAAGAATAGATGGAAGAGTATCAGCAAGAAAAGTATGTTTGGCAAGTTTTAAAGCTTGAATATATTTGTTAGAAGCCGCTTTGTATGCCGTCCAACGAGAAGCACTCGAGGACAACTTTGCTGAGCGGTAGATACGCTTCTTATGGTTAGAAAGTCGTTTAATGCGAGTGTTATACCAGGGGGCTTGTGGGTTAGAAGTTAAGATACGGCTGGGAACACATTTGTTCGTTAGTTCATTTAATTTATGAGCAAACAGGTCCCAATTAGTTTGCACAGAATGGTCATCAAAGTCAATTAGGAATGTGTCAAGAAATGTATGTAACTCGTTATTGATGGCCCCAAAGTTTGCTCTACTATAGTCTAGTATCGTTTTCTTTTTCTTGATATTTTTCGGATGGTTGGCACTAATGGTAAAATACATCGCGGAACGGTCACGTAAAGGTGAAAGGAAGGTAATGTTGGAAGTTAGTTCGGGTTCAGTAGTAAGTACTACGTCGAGAGTGTTTGATATAGTAGCAGTATTCCGATTTGGTTCAGAGACCACTTGCGAATAGGAAAAAGTGGAACACAAATTTAAAAATTCCTTTGCCTGGGACGAATAAGGGAGTAATGAAGGAGGCTGAGAGTTCCATTTAATGTTCGGGAAGTTAAAGTCGCCTAACAAGTAAAGGGGCGATGATGGAAAGAGTGATGATACGTTATTAATTACATCATGCAATTCACTAAGGTATGTGGGCGAGGAAGAAGGAGATCGGTAGCATACGCCTATAATTGCCTTCTGGTGATGAATGTTAAATGAAGCCCAGACGATTTCGAGGTCAGTAGCAACAGAAATTCGTGAAGAAGGAATGTCGTTAGAAATGGCAAGTAGGACGCCGCCTCCATGACTCGCAGTACGATCCTCCCTATATATGGCGAAGCGATGGGCATCCTCGAAGATTTCAGAATCATTAATGCTGTTCGAAAGCCACGTTTCTGTTAAGTCAACAATGCGTGGAGAACAAGTGTCAATCGCTGAGGACATTGAAAAATATTTGTTCAGTACATTTCTAATGTTAGTAAAAAAGATGGACACATGGTGTTGTGAAGACTGTCCACTTCCCCTCTCGCTCCGCTAGGTTAAGTTGCCTGCTGGAAGTATATTCCTTGCACGTTGGCCCTGCGAAGGTTTTTCTGTCACGCATTTCGTTTCGGCGTCAAAAACATAGCACCTGTCATTCATAAGTAGTTTGTCGTATCTGAGTTTAAACGAAGGTGCACCGAGCTGATTTCTTCCAAACTCGATAAGATTTCCCCGAGCGAGACGGGTTGCGGGAGAGTAATCTTCACTAAGAGTGATATTGCTTGTTTTGAGCTGATTACGTGGTGAAAGAACATTTTCTTTTATTTTGAAACTTGAGAAGTTCACAATTTTCTCCAATTAATGTATTTTCAGGCACACTGTTATTTACAACATGCTCAAATGTACATCTTATCATGTAGCCCGTCAGCCTGACTTGAGCCATGTTTCATTCAAGGAAACTCCCAGTCACCAGACAGAATTGTGCAATGTCACCTGCATATGTTAACGCTGTCTAAAAGGTCATGCATTTGATGTTACAGAGGTGTAAAGAATAGGTTAATGTTATATCCTAGATTGTCACAAATCACACAAAGGGTACAAATCTGAGCAAAAATAACAGAATGTGACAACTGGATGAAATGTGACAAACTGGAAAGTGTAGATAAACGAAAGACATCCATAAACCATGAGTGAAAATGACAAGGGGAGCCAAGAGTCTCAATTTCATTTAGTTACAATCAGATGAAGAAGACGGACCTCTCGCGTGATGCGAGCTCCCTTGGGTGTCGCTGTCTCCTCAACGGGAAGAATAATACTGGGCGCGAAGGCAACTACTGGAAACGCTGGCGCTGCAATCGTTCTTGCGCCAAAATTGGGATCACGTGACGTCGCTTCGCCGCGGTGACAGCGCGCGTGCCGATTTTCTTCCGCTATTTGAGAGGTTTGTTTTGATTGTTCATAAACGTTTCCCCTTGTTTAATAGTAGTGACTGTAGTATCAGAACAGCAAAAAAACTGCTTGTGGTCTTTTAAATGCTTGTTAATACGCTTATCGCAGAAAATATCCAGCCAACTGACCCAATCAAGGCCAGGTTCTTGTTTTGATCGAATTGTTCGTTAGGGTGCAGTCATAGGACCTGATCTATGCAGAAGTACAGCAAAAGTACACTGGTCAAGAGATTTTTTTCGGCAACCTTACACGGTTTAGATCACTTCGGATCACTTGATGACCGCGGAAACTCGCTGTCAGAACGCTGGAGTGAGGAAACGCGGGAGCAGCAGCGAGCGAACTGACCTTCGTGCTACCTCTCGCTTCAACGCGAATTAAGCGGCGAAGAGACAGCGCACACGAAGGCAGCAGGACTCGGCGCCCCGCACTCTGTCCACATCGCAGATCGCTCTCAAGAAAGGGAGGCTGCGCCGTCCGCAGCAGCCGCCGGAGTTGAACGACCCCTCCCCCCCCACCCCGTTCCACCCCTCGCCCCGGTACCTCTTGCGCGACGTAAGACGGCGCGCTTCCTCCCCGCTTTGCTCCATTTCGCGCTGAAAATTGAGCCGTGGTCGTCGGGTTACCCTCGGAAGTTTCACTCGCATGTACAGCATACGGCGACGGAACATTACGGCGACGCCGACGGCAGAAATGCGCCTGGAGTGTCCATATAGTTGCTATCGCAATAAAAGGCGAATGGAAGGTCGTTTCGCTTCTTTGCTTCTTCAACTTTCCCGCTGCTGCTGCTGTGGCTGCTGCTGTCTGGCACCACACGGCGTCGGGAGGTAGTTCAGAGCGTGTCCTCAGCAGAGAGGACTCTGTCGCGTGGAGGCAGCTACAAACGGGCTCGTACCCGAACCTAAACGTACTCAGCAAAATTTATCCCACACAATACAATGACAAATGCCCCTGGTGCCACGAAACACCCACGCTGTATCACATAACGTGGGCATGCCAGAAGATAGACGTGGTACCCGTTATACCAAACCCGAGTGCGGAGCAATGGGAGGGAGTGCTCTCCAGCGATCGCCAGGTCGACCAAGAAGGTCTGATTCGGCGAGCACAACTGGCAGCAGCATCCAGCGGAGCCCTGGACTAAGGGCAACCGACCGTTGTGCTAGAAGATGGACGATTCCATCTGAAGACCGCAGAAGACCAGTGAATCTAGAGCTGATAAAGTTTTTCACTCACTCGCTCACTCACTCAGAGCGTGTATATACATGGGAGGAGCGTGGCAGGGAAAAGAGACGCGAGAAACTCGTTTGGACCGCACCGCGTCGAATGTGCACA
Source organism: Dermacentor variabilis (assembly GCF_050947875.1). Lineage (NCBI taxonomy): Eukaryota > Metazoa > Arthropoda > Arachnida > Ixodida > Ixodidae > Dermacentor > Dermacentor variabilis. Next base: position 130,538,280 of record NC_134576.1, read on the forward strand.
ATGCCCTCTGGAGCTCCCTGGGCGTCGCTGTCAAGAGGCTAACTCTTGGCAGCTGTAATTATCCGTGACCCGCCCGTTCCTGGGTTGAGCGTCGCCGTCCCTCGCCGTAACCACGCGAACGCGCTTGTGCCAGTGCTCGCGCGTTCGTCGTCTTCTTCCACAGCTGGCCCCGATGCCGCTCGTCGTGCCAGCGTTCCTATAGTGCCCCAGGCGCTGACGGCTCTGGCCCACTGCCAGTCGGTGCGGTGATTTCGGTCTCAAATTCTTTGTCCCAAGCGTTCGAATTTCGTATTAATGAGTATCGCAATAGTCGCACATCTTTTATTTAGTCGAAAGCATTATATGCCCCATGAAGCGCCAAATCCAGTGAGCGTCTGGCCTTAGCATCGGATGGCAAGATAACCCACGTGACCAAGTGGTGACGTCACGTTCCCGGCGCTGGAGCTGCTGCGGCTCACACTGCGGAATCCCGCGGTGAACAGCCACGGCGTCGGTCCTACTCCCAAAATTGGATTAAGGTGGATTAAGATAGATTAAGGTTGGTACAAATTACAACAAGGTGCATTAAGGTTGGTACAAATTAGATTAGTGATCATTGTTTTACGTGCCAAAGCCACGATCTGATTATGAGGCACGCCGTAGTGGGGGACGCCGGATTAATTTCAACCACGTGGAGTTCTTCGACGTGCACGTAAATCTAAGATCGCCCCCATCGAAATGCGGCCGCCGTGGCCGGGATGTGATCCCGCGACCTCGTGCTTAGCAGCGCCACACAAAAGCTACTAAGCAAACACGGCGGGTCACAAATTAGACGAAGGTGGATTAAGATGGAGCTTTAATTTAAGTTATAACTTAGGCAAGTTCGTATGATTTCGCATTCAAATCACGTATGGATATGGGCCCAGCTTCGGGCCCAGTTAGCGCAGTGGTACGTTCCTCGAGGTCCGCTAAGGACCCGTCGTCGTCGGTGGGGATCGGTCAACTCAGTTCACCGCTGTGCAAACTACCTGACGACACTGAGCACGTGATGTATCACTGTCGTCGCTATACCACCGCGCAGTTTTTAGCAGCAAAATCTTTACTTGCATGGTATATGTGAAAAAAATATAGGCTGGTGATGTTTTATGGTCCTGTGAAAAGAGTGGAAAGGGAATCCGAATCACCGAGGCCTTGCTGTTATACTTGAGCCAGTCAGGTCTTATATATACGTTACTTAATATTTGGTTAGTCATTTGGGCTTCATCTGTCTATGTAGTAATTCTTTATTTTGGCTTCTCCACATCTTGCATTCTTTTCCTCTTCGTATCATTTCAAAGACCGAAGTAGTAAGCCCTGGATATATAGCGGGGCTTCAGGTTTTATTAAACACTTTCTTCCTCTGTCTCCTTCTTTTTCTTAGCGGCCCGTTATTCCTTAGCAATATCAAATACGGTAAGGACTACGACCTCGTTCTTTTAGCGATCTAATTTTTTTCTTCTTTATTTAATAGTTGTAAAGAAGTCATGTCACGTTCAGGCACTCCTGCATCTGTGCAATAACGGCAAGTTGCAATTTTATGCCAGTCGACTATCCGGTTTGGAAGGATGTGCAACAAATTTCATTGCTTGATCGTGTTTGCTATTTTTCTTTTAAAGCTGCGTTAAACAGGTGCACATGAGGAGCTGCCTACAAAAGCTTCGTTCTTATCAGCGGAAGTGTACTCGCCAAGCTTTTAACAAAGTACAGTCATACACGCAGATAGTCCTTGCTCTTCCAAGGAGAGCACCCTGGGGCGTCGCCAGAATGTCGTCTGCACCGTTGGGAACATCTGTTCAAAACCACTTATATACTTTGATTCATGCATAGCAGGCAATGCTTCCAAAAAGGCTTTCGCCTTGGACACTCTGCCGACGTAGAACTGTGGATAAATGGCATTTACTACCGTTCTCTATTGGGCTACCTGCACAGAAAAAGAAAGTTGTTGGTGTATCTATAACCGTGCATTTATTATGCCTGAAAGCAAGCTTCAGAAGTTAAAAAAAGGGAGGACGCTTTGACTGCTGCCTGCGCTTTCCAGCAGCTGCAGCTTGTGTAACTGCAATGTTTACCGGAAAACGCTGGCGGCGAACGCTATGCACGAAGGCGAGCTTTCAGGTAGAAACGCGGCCTCGTTCGTGGGCCGATCCCGGAGGTAGTGCACAGCCGCCCCAACCCCCCCCCCCCAAAAAAAAATTAATACGTAAGTCTGCGAAGACTTAAAATGGAAAGGCATGCGCTGTTGGTGTTTCATGACATTTGTTTGTGGGCTGTGATTCTCAAAATAGCTTTGTCAAGAATGTAAGACATGGTGTGGCAATATAACTCGCACGTACCGCATTTCATATAGCAAAGCGTGACATATACATGGATATACGTAAATATGTACGGAAATTTTCGTTCACAGATAACTCCCCCCGACGTTGGCACCGCTTCTTCGGCGACACGAGACCCTTGAAGCCGTCGCGTTAAAATTTCACCGACGAGTACATACTATACTCGCTAATGCGAGATTTGGGCGCAGCTCTAACGTGTTTTCGTTTCACTCTATATTGACTGACGCGGACAGCCTGTCTCGTGCGGCACGTTGCAGACTGAGCGAAGTGTGGCGCGACTGCCTCACTAATCGGGAGATGGCGAGAGGCAGCGCGTGGGTGACGCGTGGGCGTGATTCACAGCAGCAGCCGCAGCCGCCCACAGACCTCGCAGACGACGCGCGCGACACTGGCATCGTCTCGTAGCCATCGCCGCCGCATTAAACGCCTTTCTTCTCACCCTTTCGCCGTACCATCCTCCTCTGCTTTCCGCCGCTGCACCCTCCTCCTGCTCCCCCTCCGACTTCCTCCTCGCGTCTTTCATCCCTCACTGCGTTCTTCGTTCGCTTTCGCTGTGCTCATTCGCTCGGTTACGAGGTTAGAACACCCGCGCTCGCCGCAGGAACGGGCGCTGCGCTCTACAAAAAAATAAAAACGAAAGAAAAAAGATGAAATTCATCAGCTCTTTCATTCTGTGAAGAAGGACGAGAAGCGAAGCTGTGGTGTGTTTTAACGCATTTATGTATACATAGGCATTACTATTATTAATATTGAAGGACAGACAACTAATGCATCTTTTGACTGGGAGTGATTTATTCTTTTAAAAAAATCAAATTATGGGGTTTTACGTGCCAAAACCACTTTCGGATTATGATCGAGGCACGCCGCAGTGGAGGACTCCGGAAATTTGGACCGCCTGGGGGTTCTTTAACGTGCACCTAAATCTAAGTACACGGATGTTTTCGCCTCCATCGAAATGCGGCCGCCGTGCCCGGGATTCGATCCCACGACCTCGTGCTTAGCAGCCCAACACCATAGCCACTACGCAACCACGGCGGGTTCCATTTATTCTTAGTCTTTTATGAAGTATATGGTGACGTGTTTAAGTACCGCTGCATCGCAGAGGGGAATTCCACAATATTTACAACTTCTCTCTGAACTACCTAATTATGAAAAGTACATGAACGTCGTCGTGATGTTAGAGTTGTTTTAGCGGCTAATTGCCATATAATTTGTTTCGGGATAGTTTCGATAAAACAAGAGTTACAGCCGTTTTCTGTAACCATACTGCCTCCGTAGACGGCCTTGTATTTACAGCAGACGGCAATTCTGCGACGTTTACAACTTCACTGTGAACTAATTACGACAAGCAAATAGAAAGAAAGAAAGAAAGAAAGAAAGAAAGAAAGAAAGAAAGAAAGAAAGATTATTATTTTTTTCCAGATTATTATACACAAGTAACAGCCACTTGCTGGACCTGTAGCTGAAGGCTTGTTTAAGGTCCGAAAAAAATATACACAATGAAAATCCTAGCACAGCAGGAATAAAATAAGAGCAACAGTAATTGTATATATAAAGTTGTTGATTGTCAATTCACAAGTCAACTAAAAGTAAGTGAATACATCAGAGTACCAAAGGACAGTGTAAGGGGCGCAATTCAAATACAGGAGAATGCATATCTCAATGTAAGAATGTGTACTATAATGTCAATTTCTTTTACGTATCCTCACAAAAAATTGCAAACAACATCGATTAGAACTGAACTGGTTGATAAAGCATACAATTTTTGAAATTCAATACGTACATAATGAGCAAAAACGAGAGCAACATGACATTTCAATGCATAACAAAACACAATCGCGTCATACTAATTACATAGAATAAGCAGAAAATAGTCTAAAAGTATAATTCTTCTTGCTTTGTACAGATCTATGAAGGAATTTATGATTTACTCTGTCTTTAACAGAGAAATAAAATATTGTCTTAGGGAACTAGGGAAGTTCGAGGAATCAATGACTCCCGCTCGGAGTTCGTTCCAGGTTTTAATGCCTGTGAACTGTAGTATACGCTCTCCGTATATATTGCTACACGGTGAGAGATTAAAATGGCCTGCAGTTACATTTCTTGTGCAACGCGAAGACGAGTAAAATATGGATGAGCTGAATAGGTGGTTAAATCTAACAACCCCATAAACACGCAATGATATACTGTGCTGACGTAAATAGTCAAATGTGACATTGGTGGAATAATGGGGCCGCGTGATCGTAATTCTAATTGCGCGTTTTTGGAGCTTAACAATCGGATTTAATACGGTTTTACACGCCCATCCCTACGAGTCGATGCAATACCTGAAGTGACTTTCAATAAAAGCAAAATACATAAGTCGTAAAACTGAGGTGTCAAAGTATTCGCGGGCTGGAGTTAAGCCGTGGCAACCAGATGCTAATCTGGAGCAGACGCTGTTTATGTGATCTTCCCATTGCAGGTGCTTATCAAAAATCACCCCACGGTTTTTGTAAGAACTTGACTGATCCAATGGGATGTAATTTATATGTAAAGGTGTAGTATCTACTATTTTAAAGCGTGACTGAAAAAGAATACATTTTGTTTTCTTTGTGTTAATTGTTAATTTGTTAATAAATTTCGGCATAATCATAGCGTCGTTCTTAGGGGCCAATTTCAGTCTGATTTTTTCCCGATGTACCTACATTATACATTGAGAGCTACAGAGCATTCATGAAAAAAGTGGAAACGCATTTTTTTTTTTTCGTGCACGACGCGACGCATTGTCGGACGGACATCGATCACGGACAATGGGTATTTATTTATTTATTTATTTATTTATTTATTTATTTATTTATTTATTTCACGTACTTTCAAGGCCTGAAGGCTCTACTGAAAGGAGTGGAGTCGAAAACAAAAAGTAATGCAGTAAAAATACAAACAAAAATTATTGGCCAAAAATATTCACAAAAGGCATTCTGAACAGCGGTCTTGAAGCGGTTTTACAGCTTCGCTGTAAAAATGCTACGATGGCCCAGAGAGGCTTCCTTCCCTCCAGTATCCACAGGAAATCGGAACGCTAACTCTGTGCCCATCTAAGATCCCCATTTCCGTTTCATTCTTTGACGAAATGAAGAATTCACTGATTGCGTCGATGACTCGCTGCAAAAACGGCAATTGTCGGTTATCTGAGGTGCCCTTTTCATTTTCGATCAAAAAGAAATATTATCTTGACACCGCACGTGCTCGAAGTCATGACTGAACTGGTGTTTAATCTTCTGATACCGGGAATAACAGAAGCGCAAGATAAATAAAGAGGGAGAAACGAAAGAAAGTGGAAAGGGAGTATACCTATAAAAAGCAGCGTTGGATCGCGGCGATTCACACACCGATCGACCGCCAACAGACCGCCAGGACGCCATGGATCTGCTTATGCTAGTCAACCTGATCGCCTTCTGCTGCATTTCTGGCCTATCTGGTGAGTCCTTTGTTCTTACGAACAGTTAATTTACTCTAATTGAGGCATCGCTGTCGGATGCGCAGCTGCATCGCCTGGTTGCCGTGCTGCTGAGTTCGGTAGTATATGAACCAGTTGACGTCAACTTATGTGGGTCGCACGCAGTGTCTAGTAGGGCGTAGCCTTTGCGCTGTGGTGTCGGTCCAGCTGACCCATTTATACGGAACTAATTTTTAAACGACTGACTTGGGGACGACAGCAACTGTGGGCTCTTTCCTCCGAAGCACTTTTTTTCACGCTTTTGCTCGCCTAGCTGTTAACCACGAATACAGCCACCGAAGTATGGGCGCTCATTGCGATTAACGTATTCACTTCTTTTTTTTTTTTTTTTTTTTTGGGGGGGGGTGCAGTGTCGAGGGTGAGACTTGCACTTATGCATAGCTTTCACGTCTGTCAAAGACGTAGCCTCTCGCCGTGCAAGTACCGAACATGGTGACTGTGATGACGTCAGTGCCCGTGTTGTCACGCTACGTTTTCTTCTTTATTTTTCCGGCGGCCGTGCTTCGCCGAGCTGTTTCTCGCTCGGCGCCTAAAATTGGGCATTAGCCCTTAATGGCAGCCTCCCGTCGTGCTAGTACCAAGGTGCCCTGCCGCGGTGACGTCGATGCCCACAACCTATATGCGCTTTCATCTCTTAGCACGGCGAATGCTACAGTACCCCTTCACTTGTGAAGGAGTTCTAGGCAGCCAGACATTTCCTCTACGGCGCACGGCACCCCGGTGTGTTCATTATGCAAAATAGAAGTGAGGCGTGCAGACAGGACACAAGAGTAGAGAAGTGGACAACACGAACGCCGACGTTCGTGTTGTCCACTTCTTCGGTCACTTCTATTTTGCATAATGCATCCTTACCAACTAGCTCAGCTTTCTGTCGTTCTATAGCCCCAATGTGTACTTTCTTTGTCCCAGCGGCCTCATACCCCTACAAGCCCTACTGCCTGCCATGTGTGCCTCGTAACTGTGGCAGGCCCCGTGACCCGTGGGACCGGCTGCCCGGACGCACCTACGGCGGCACAAACTCCACGAGGGGGCGCTACCCATGGCACGTGAGTTCGAAGTCGATTACTTTCCAGTGCACACTCCACTATGTACAAAATATACCGCTTGTCGGAGCTAGGTCGCGTGTGCCACCGCCCGGTTTAAGGGGTTCCGCCTTATCCATCCACCCTACTATGCTGGTATGCAATGACATGAAATACGCATGGCGTGACTTCAGCTGCAATTCAACGAACAGCTATAATATAAGCTCGTAGGGGAAGAAAACGGGCTGGGAGGGCATTCCGTTAGGCAACCAGCCTTCGAAAGTGGCGTTTCCATTGCCGTTCCTCAGTCTGCCCAACCTGATTCGGCGCATTTGGCCCCGTGTGCTTGGTCCTGTTGTGACGTCGGGGTTCGTGCGGCCAACGAAGCCTCCATGCATGTTGCCGCGCCTAGTTGGGCTGCTGACAGGTGTAACAAGTCGTAGCCTTGCACGGACCTCAACTTCGGCGTGGACTTGCATACCATTTGACGAGGCCATCGGCTCGTTTCCAATACTTGATTCATCCGTGACCGCAGTTCTGTCGCGGAGTGCACACCTGACCATAGCGCTATTGGTGGGCTCTTCGTAACGGTCAGGAGAGACTTTGCTATATTCAAGCGAGCTACCTTGAAGCAGACGTTAAGGCGAGCCAAGTGCATGCCACCAGGGTGGCATTCCCGCTCCGAAAGGTCATTTTAAAGGCTGATCATTTTAATCGCCACTCGATTCTAGCTCCTTTCTCGTGTTTTCCCTGTCGCTCTGTGCACTGTATCCCGACATGCTTGTACACATTCCCATGGTCATTGCCCCGCGTATACTGTATATTCCTTGCGGCGTGCGAGTCCCGTGTTTGCCTCTTTTCTTGCGCAGGCCATCGTCTACGCCGACGGTGCCCCTGTAGGCGGTGGCGCCCTGGTCTCCTGCAACTTTGTCCTCACTACGGCCCACCTCGTGCAAGAGTGAGCATTCCAGTGGCTTGTGCACTTCCGCAATTCCAGAACTATATCGGCATTTCATTACAAATCAGCAGTACGCTTAGATTCATTACCTTAAACGACGTTGTGGGCGGGCGCCCCATAGGTTTAAACACAAGGTGCACCACTTACCCCCACGCCTTCGACCCACTTTAACATTGTTTACGTCGCACTTTGCCGAGTCTTCGGAAGCCCTCTCCACGATCGTTGTCCACGCCACTTACGCCGCGCACTTCCTTCCGTTCCCTATCTCACCCGCAGCCTACGCGTCCATTGCTGATTCTTCTTTCCCTTTCCAGCTACCGTCCAACTAAGCTTCAGGTGAAGCTTGGCAAGGTCGACCTGGACAAGGAATCTCCCACGGAGCGCACCTACGCCGTACGTATGCGCACTCCTACTCTCCGTAGTTAATTCAGTCCATTCAGTCTCTACTAAGCGTTACTGCCTACCGGACGTATAAATGACGTCTACCTATGGTCTTAAGACCGGTTCTAGCTCTCAAACTGTACCTGGGACATCGGGCTCGCTGTTACAGCAAGTGGGAACCCGGTAGCAGAGGGATCCGGATTAGTTCCACATCCGACGATTACCTCGAAACACGGCGTTCGAGCTCTGTGTAGCCAAGTGTGGTGACCCTTGCACGCATCGCTACTTGTTTTTCGCCAACGCATCCGCGGGTGCTGAGCTCGCGGTCTCGTTATTGCGGATAACGACGCCATAAGTCGCCACCCTTGACGATGCACCTGTTTACGTTGGCCAAGCTCTGACATCGCGACGAATCCGCAGCAACCGCAGAAAGTTTGGCGGGATTCCCGCTTTTCTTAATCGTCGTTCTTGCTTGCGCTGTTCCTCCGCCATTATGACGCACCTTCGCTGCTTGCAGGTGTATCGGCGTGTGCTGCACCCCCGCTGGGACCCCGAGCGCGACATGTACAGCTACGACCTGGCCCTGCTGCAACTGGAGCGCGAGGTGGACTTCGGCTCGACCAACGGCTTCATCAACCCCGTCTGCCTTCCGGAACCGCGCGTCGACGTTCAAGGCTGGCTAACACTCACCGGCTTCGGATACGACGACAAAGGCGAGTGCGACTTTCGCCGGTATAATTGCTCTTCCGTTGTTAGTGCCGGGTAACCCTCCTCCGAATAAAAAGCCCGTTAGCGTGATTATTCCAATATTATCGCACGCACGCAACGAGGACCTACGACGCGTCACTTTTCGGGTCTCTGTGGGATGTTAACTGTCAGGTGTTATGAGTCGTAGATTTTCACGTAACGCCTGTAGTAAAATGCCCTTTATTTCCTATCATTCGAGCCTTCACCGGCCATGTGACCTCACGCCGTGGAGTCGGCTTCGGGTGACGCATGTCATCTGGTTCGTGATTCGCGCAATTTACCTGTTTGTGACCCGCTCGACGCACATGGGTATGGTCTATCACCCCTCGACATTTAGTGTCTCATTTCAGCGCAGATATCCGCCGGCACTTTCATCCGCTTTTCTTACTAACTGCTGTGCCACTGTCTAAATTCAACGACGTGCCGCGGAATGGAGGCGGGCTGACCTACCACGTGGACGGGTTCTCGCGTAAAGCCTAAAGGGGCTTTCTTTCACTCCTGCTCAGTTGTCTTCCTCAATGTCGTTCTGTCTACTTCATTGTCCCGCATCCGCGTTTTCTTCCTTTTCTATACTACAGCGTCGATCTGCGCAGATACTGCACCCTCTGCAGCATGGTTCTTGTTGTCTTGTCTGTACCGATACCCGTCTGACTATCTACTCGTCGATGTGCAGGCCGCCGCAACAACGTGATGCAAGAAGTGAACATTGAGAAGCTCGGCGCTGACCAGTGTCCCCTGTTCAGGAACAAGCCCTACGCCTTCTGCGGACTGGGCAAGAAAGCCGGAATCTGCACGGTGCGTACGCGCGGCCACCCCTGTTCGAACCGAGGCGGGGGGTATACCGCAAGCAGTGCAGCCATCCAGCTCTACACTAATGTGCTTTTCTGGACAGTCGTACTCCGCCATATTGTCGAATTCGTCGACTCCAATTGGCTCGCAGGACAGTTCCGTTTTGACTTTGTTTGAAAAACCGTGCCGTAATTCCAGAACATGCGTATACGTTTACGGTCCTGAATACATCGCTGCACCCACCAGGGAGAACTAAGGGCACAAGTTCGGAGCCTAGTCATCATAGGCGCGGTAAATTCGTGGGACATAGGCCTTCGCCACCTCACGGGCAAGTAGGCATCACTAGCCGCTGGTAACATGACACAGTACCTCTAGTATAAAAGGACCATTGTTCTGAAGGACCCCCTGAGAGCTGCCGCCTACCAGCGCCCTGGACTGTCCTGCGACCACGTAACGCCTAGTTCCCAAGTGCTCACGCGAGGGTCCTCGTCAGAAGCATGCATGGCTTGCTCTTGTTACCTAGTGAAATCGCGCAACCCGCTCTGGGGGATCTGGCTGTGAAGGAACTGTTAGCATTTTCTTTGAATAAGTTAGGGTGACATAAGTATCTTGAATTGGGATTTAAAGTGTCGGGGCTCGCTGATGCTACATGCACCTCCGTCTTCTTCCTCTATGCCATAATAGCACTTCGTTCTTCTCCTATAGGTGTGCCGACCGTGTGCGGGGTACACGGTCGGGGTTGCTTCGTCTATCCATGCTCATGAACTCTGTTTGCAGGGCGACCGCGGCTCCCCGGTAGTGCAGATGGCGCCGACCGGTGAATTCACGCTTGTGGGCGTCGCCAACGACTACCAGTGCAAGGAGGGTGGCACCGACGTCTACACGCAGATCTCGTTCTTCCTCACGTTCGTGTGCAACGTTCCCGTCGAGGTCTAAGACGCGCCAAGCCCGGCGCCGGAACCTCGCATCGCCATCCGCATCGGCGCTACGCTTGTACAAATCCCATACGGCGCTGCGCGCGCAGTCACCTCGCCTCATCTCGAGCCACCTGTATAGACGAGACCAGACTTCGCAAATCGGTGTAACGCGACTGGTCGATGAATAAACAAAAGCTGGGCATATACATCGTGCTGCGTTTGCTTTCTGAGCAGCCCATATTGGGCTGCCATTGTAGCTTCGTGCCATGTGGATGACAATTCACTATCCCCAGTTCAGGTTCTGCGGTACTGCCTTTCCATATTCAGTATTCGGAAGAGCACCGCGCAGGGACACTTACAAACAGCATAAATTGAAACGAACAGGAACGGACGCCTAGCATATGTTACATATAATTAGGTGGAAGAGCGACGTTCCTCTGTATAGCTGGCTTATATGCACAACCAGTGTATACGTTTTGGTGTCTCAAACTGCTATATCAAATGCAGGTCGACCTGGACACCAAACAATGACTAAACGGCGCATTGGAGTGGCTTCTGTATCGATAGGTTTTGAATTTGTGCTGATAATATACACAAGACAATTCCTGATTCTAATGGCTGTTACGCCAACAATTATACTCGGATTACGTATTCAGTGCAATTTTTAATGGTTTCCATTCGATCTCCTGGTGAAATCGACTGCTTCAGCGACCTCTTCGGTCCCGGCTTCGATACTTAACCGGAGTCCAAATTCGCAAAACATAGTTGGCAATGGCCGTCGCCCTCTAGCATCAGGATTGGTTACGAACAACTCCAGCGTAACAACCTTTTGTTGTACACGGGCTGCAAATGACTAACTTCGAAGCTCACTTCGTGCTGCTCTCAACTGGCCAATTATCCCTCAGTCTTGCTTTTCCACCGTGAAGCGCATTTCACGGTATGAATTGAGTCCGCATTTCTCAAAACCCATGCGTGGCACTTTTTAAGAAAAGGTAAGGTCAGCTTTGAGCACTTCAATTCTGTAATGTCGACGTCCACCCTGTAGAATTATGAAACATCGTTCCAGCGCACAATTGAACACGGACGAGAAGAGACAACACGAACGCCGGTCCGTGTTCAATTGTGCGCTGGAACGATGTTTCATAACGCTAATCATAACCAACTAGCCCAGCTGCCCATACTTAGCGACACCCTGTAGAGCATTTCAAGTTCCTGCCAATTAGTAAAATGATGGTATTAGTGAACATTGTGCATGTGACGAAACGCCGCCGCTGTGAACATTGATAAGTAAAAATTTCGTATCGGTGCCCGATGTTTAATAATTGTAAACAGTATAGTCGCAGAAACACTGGCGCTGTGTAAGGACCTACTAAAGGTCACGCGTCTTCTGCCCCAGCGAGCAGATTTTCGCTCTACTTTTACGCCTACGGGTTTTGCTCCCAACTAAGTTCCTCAGATTTCACTAGACTTCTCGGAGAAACTTTGTTTCTAGGGCTCAATTTCTCACCAGAAGAGACGCCCGTTTCACAGCTGGACACAGGTTCACGCAAGGTGCGGTCGCATTAAAGATGAGTTACGAGCACCGGTGTAAACCGCAAGAGTGCAAATACAGGGCGCCATAAATGCTCGTCCTCTTTTTTTGTGTACTGTGTGTTGTTGGCGGCGCGCACTTGAAGCTTTGTGAAACGATTGAAGAAAAAGGTGGTCGTATTGTCTTGCAGGCTGAAGCCTGGAGGGACACTAGAGACCAACACTAAGTTAGCCTACTCCAGTAAATCATATTCTTTTATTTTTAAGATCCAATTTGGTATTTCCTTGGCTGGAAGACCACTTGCTTGCTATATACTATAGAAAAAAAGGTAAATGAAGGGCAATCTTTTTCTTCTTGAATTCGCGCCCGAGTTGCACACTCTAAGAAAAGTTTGCACCCTTTGGGTTGTATATTTCCACACAACGATAAACGTCGTCTGTCTTGTCCGCACTTCCTTTCTTTAAAGCTGCGAGCCCGGTACTTCCCAGTAACGAACGGCATGCGCGTTATGAGCATGACACAGCATTGCCGACAGGAAAGTAGCGGGCGCGGCGTTTTCAAGAAAGGAAACGGAAGCAAGGCAGATTACGATTATCGTTGTGTTGCAATATACACCCCAAAGGGTGTAAACTTTTTATACACTCTTAAAACGGTTGCACCCTTTGGGGGGTGTATTTGTCCCACAATAATAATCGTCATCTGCCTTGCTGGCGTTTCCTTTCTTGAAAACTCGGCTCTGGCTACTTTCCTGTCGAGAATGCTGCGTCACACTGATAACGCGCATGCCGTTCGTGACTGGGAAGTACCGGGCTCGCAGCGTTAAAGAAAGGAAACGCAGGCAAGACAGGTGGCGATTATTGTTGTGGGACAAGATACGCCTCAAAGGGTGTAAAATTTTCTAAGAGTGTAGAGCGCAGCGTCCGTACGTTTTTAGTGCGATGTAATGGACTGCAAAGTAATTTCGATTGTTCGGGCCGTTTCTGTTCGGAAAGTTCTTACAAATTAATATGTCGAGCCATTGGTTTCTTCATGAATGCATTGCACTACTGATTCATCGAATGAGACCTATGGCGAATTCGCCAAATCGTACCCGTGCGCACCGGGGCATCCCAATGCGCCAATCCAATCATCCAATCCAATCCAATTCATCCAATCATCGTGGCCCGAGGGCGCCCGGGTGGGTATTTGCCGAATTCACCATTAATTGTACTTCCGAGCAGACGCTGCTCGAATCTCTCATGACGTCACGAGGGAGAACCGTGAAAATTTCGAGCCCGTCTAAATTTCTCTATTTTCTGTCTTACCAAGGTCTCCGCTCAAGGCAAGACTCGCGTTCCCGGTATTTTCAGGCATACCCACTTCACCATATATATCCAGCTCAGTATTCTCTTCTTTGTGTCCCATTGCATAAAGCAAGCTGCGAGGAGAGGTGGTGTAACTACTGCACCGAAGAAGCTCGTCGCGATTTTGTTCTTTATTTCAACAGTCACCGAGCCGCCATTTTGATTGGTTACAGTCCCATGCATGGCAATAGATGGCAATCTTGTGCGCGACGGCCATACAGGCGACGTACACCCGGCCACAAAATATTACGGACCATGAAATCTGAGAAAATGCTGAATATCTCGGCAACGTCACAACGCAGCGTGGTATTTTCATTTCAGGCCTCGACTATAATATGCTAACAACATTGTCGTATACAGTTTTACTAGCTACTGCTACAGGCTGCTTTGGAATTAAACGTTTTCTGAGCTGCTGTGGTCCGTAAACTTTTGTGGCCGGGTGTACATATGGCTGTCGCGTTCGCTCCCGCGCGAGCAACGTCTCCCCGGAGTTGCCCGCACGAGGGCAGCAAACACACGCGGAGAGTGGCTTGACGTGTGCTTCATTAATGCGAAAGCATTGTAATATGTCCCGCGAAGCGGAAAATCCGGCGCGTGACCACGCGACGGCTGGCAAACATGTGGCCGACGGCGCAAAGCTAGAGCAAAAGAACGCGTCCAAGAAATGCTCGGATTGACGCCAAATTTCTCAGAGAGGTTCCTGTAAACAAAGTAAATTAGTGGTTTCGAATAGAAAATTTAAGTCTAGGGTGTCAGTTATATAACTGCCACCCAAAGGGTGTCAGTTATAGACACATTTACACACTTTTTCACTTGTAAGAGTGTAAATTGTTTTACAGTGCACGGTTCTGGACGGCTCCACGGTTCTGGAGCCGTGGTGGTGTTGAAACCCTAGTGCGTACGTCATTGCACGCGTCACGTCGCGTTGAGGCGCTTGGCGCGTTTTCTTTCTGTTTTTTTTTTTAACCCCCAAAGGGCCCTTTTTCCAAGACAGCACTATATTTCTGAAAAGCAGCGTGACAGTGTGGGTCACAGAGCTCATTCCAGCGCGGTACGGACTTTTCACGCTCGGTTCTACACTCTGCAGCGGTAGCTCGCGTGGATGCAATCAAAGCATAAACGCGAGAACATAGGATATGACATTCCGATTAAAAGAAAGTAGAATAATATTGCTAGGACGCTAGAAGCATGTAAGAAACGCTAGCTGCATGTAACTTCTGCATCGTTTTACCTCGATTATAACCCGTTGGAACTTGTTTGCTGGCGACTAGTAGGTCATGGTAAAAAATCTCAGGGCCCTTCCACTCTGTTAAGGATGATCAGAGAAGTTCTGCATGTGAGCCCCTTATTAATGGCGAACTGCACCTCCGCCGCGGCTCGGGCTGGCATTGCACTGTCTCCGGGATCGGCCCACGCTCGGGGAATGCTTAACGCCTGCTTCACCTCCGCCGCCACAGTTATTCTGTGGCAATGAAGCGTCGTAGAATTGTTCCGCGAAATGCGAGGATCCAGTGAGACTTCTCTGGCCGCGCTGTGAATGAAGCAAATAGCGCAAATCGCACGTGCGATTAAAGGGACACTAAAGGTTACTTTTAAGTCAACATGGACTGTTGAAATACCATCACAGAAACCTCGAAACGCTTGTTTCGTGCCAAGGAGAGACTTATTTTAAGAGAAAATGCGTTCTGAAGCGTCCGCGTACCTCTAGCGCAGTTCAAATCGCCCGCCCTCCGATCGAGGAGTACTGACATCATGGTCTCATAGTGACGTTGCGCCATCGGTGAGTAGAACGGCGTCCGCAGACGGCGCTACGGCTTTTCTGCGCACAACGCGAACGCGCGGCCAGAAACAGAGCCAAGACAGAGCCGACAGCAGAGCGAAAGCGGGAGTATGGTGGCTAGCGGAAGGAGAAACGAATTACGTCCCACGTTACGTCCCACGGCACACGGAGAGTCCGTTTTCGTTAAACTATAGGCTGCAGCGAGCTCGCAGCGTGGTCGGCGTGGTCTATGAGAAGCGACGAGCCTTTTCGCACTCGCAACAGGGCATAAAAATGTGCGAATCGACGCAAAACTCGGCCTAGAAACGTGCTTCGCCACAGCCAGGGCTCAATACGACCCAAGCTGGCACGACCCAGATGTCGTTTCCCGCACCGCCACCAGGCGCCGCTACTATACCTCACACTCCAGCGCAAGACGCCCATAAGCTGGTACTTCATTCTATGACGCTAACTTCGACGCTCGTCGCAATGGACCCTGACACCGACAGATTGGCTCGCGATGGTGGGCACAACTTCAGCGATTTGAGCACCGACGAGCGCGACCTGCTGCTGAGGGCTCGCACTGCCGGCGTCGTTGCGTACTACGACGGCGGCCTCGACACCGGCTCTCCCGAGCGGGAAAGCAACGAGGGCTTCCCACGACATCACATGGACGTGGCATTCTCGCTGCTTGTTCCAAATGAAAGTTTCTCGAGCCAGCAGAACCCTCGCAGCACGACGCGATAACGAAACTACTGAAACTCCAAAGCGTGCGCGGCGCAGAGTCGAGCGCGCAGAGTCGAGCGAAAACGAAACCTTTCGAACACCCATATTACTGAAGGGTAACGTCAAAATGCTATTTTTTCTTAGAATCGAATAGACGTAGACAAGTAGCATTTCTTTCCGTCTTATAATCGAATGAAATGATATTTTTAATACGAGTAGTTGAGTATTAGTCACACAAATTATGAGGAGTCCTTTCGTCATCGGGCTAGTACCGGAATGTCGCTGTGGGGTCTCAAATCGTGTCATGCATTTACCTCAATTTCTCGGTTACTAAAGTTCTGTTCGCGATTATATTGACGCCTGAGACGTTCTAGAACATTAGTCTACCACTTTAACTTGAGTTTCTGGTAACCTTTAGTGTCCCTTTAACTTCATTACTGAATCGAAACGGTACTGTTCCGACTTTGCGGGTAAAATCTTGGAAACGTCGATACTTCTCGCACGATACATGTACAGCTGGCCAGTAAAAAAATATTTTTACTATATCACTAATTATTTCACTTTGGGACGCATGTTCAGGTTGTGCAATTGAAGCCCTGCGTACAGGGATGTCACGTTTGCCTAGCAGAAATGCTGAAATATTCATACCCCCTCCCGCAAAAAAAAAAAAAAAACAAAAAAAAAAGAACAAAGCATGGCGTTCTCAGCGCGTATTGGAATCGTGAATTAAGGAACTTCCGGTAATTACATTTTTTTTTTAAGGCGAAGCTTTCTTGGTGACCCATATGTACGAGACTTCGTTGACCTCGGTTTCTGCTACTGTCTCGCCGAATAAGTGGCACAAAGCTAATAAAGGACTTTAGGATGGATAGTTGGGCGTGTTGGTTAAGCATGATCTGGTTAAGTAAGAAACACACACACACACACACAGGGTGCCCTGTGTGTGTGTGTGTTTCTTCTTTGTCCTCCGTCGTTTTAGCGCCTTCGCTTCAGATCAAATAAAGGAATTGCGTCTGTGTGTTACACGCAGCGCTCTGCATCAACTTCACGTTTTAAAACTTTTGCCCCGCGCCGTTATATGGAATTCATTTGTGAAGGACGGCGATGTATGTTGCGGCTTTAAAACGCGCCGAAAGTGGGTTAACATTATTTGTTTAATTACTTATAGCTACAGGCACGACGGAAATGGGTTCTTGAACGTGGCGATGAAAAATATTCCGATCGACAGTAAAGTGGGACGCGATCAGAATCAGGAACTCATGCCACGAATCACAACGTTGCTAATCTACAGTAATCGAATAAATCGTCACATCCGAAAGCCAATATAGTGATCCGGACAATATGCGGCCTGATTACCCTGAATAATCTGGTTTCCGCCATCGCGGCATTATACGGATTATTTCCTGTTCTATTATCTATTCTCTAGTTCAGTGCTCATTGCTATATAGCCAAACAATTCCATGCAGATTTTTAGCCCAGTGTGCATTAAAATCGCAATCCAAATCTCAGTAGTTCCGGCCTATTTATCCTAAATATTTCTTTTCTTTTCAAGCCAGCCAGTATACTGCAGGAAATCGGACCGCTAACATTCTGCCCATCTAAGATTCTCATTTCCGCTTCTTACTTTCCATTTAACGAAATGAAGAATTCACTGACTGGGCGTCGATTACCTGCTACCGAAACTATTAACTGTCAGGTGTCTGCCCCCCCACCCCCCCTTTTTTTTCTTGTTTTTTTTTTTCGATCAAAAAGACGTTTTATCTTGACAACGCACGTGCTCGAAGTCATGACTGATGTTCGATCTTGAAGATAACAGAAGCGCAAGATAAAGTGGGCGAAACGAAAAAAAAATTGGAAAGGGTGCGTACCTATAAAAAGCTGTGTTGGATCGCGGCAGTCCGCACACGGACGGACCGACCACCAACTGACCACCGGGACGCCATGGATCTGCATACGCTCATCAGCCTGGTAGTCTTCTACTGCATTTCTGGCATATCTGGTGAGCCCTTTGTAATTATGGATGGTTAATTGAGGAATTCTAATCGAGCCGTCGCTGTCGTGTGTGTGTGCAGCTGTATCCCCGGTCGCAGATCTGCTGAGTCCGGTAGTCTGAACCCCTCGACGTCAATTCATGTGGATCGCATGCAGTCTCTAGTAGGGCGTAGGCTTTGCGCTCCAGCTGTCATATGCGTACGGAATTAACGTTTCAACGACCGACTTCGGTTATATCTTCGACAAGTCATGCCAGTCAACAGAAACTGCGGCTTCTTTCGTTCGCACTAATTCGCGCTATTGCTATAGCCTAACTGTTACCTACGAGTACAGTCGCCGAAGTACGGTCACTCATTACGGTTAACATATATTCCACATATCCTTTTTTTTTTTTAAGTGTCTTCTGTGCAGGATTCGCTGGTCCATAACGCCTGTGTACTGAACTCTTTCGCTGCGGTCTTCCTTCGCCTGGCTCAGTGGACAGATTATTCTGACGTTCATAGCTCTCATCTGAACTCTGTGATCAAACGGTACATGCCTCTGCGCGGCCCACTGTTCAGCGCGCGCGCGCACACTCCCTGGTGTAGTCTCCTTCGCTCCATCACTGCAGCAATTCTGTATCGCTTCCACGAGGCATCACGGGCGCAGCCTCGCGCCGTCCTATAGTGCCACACACGGCGGCTTCGATGTCAATCCACCGTACTGCCACGCGCGCATTTCTTGCCGGGGACCACGCTTCGCCGGATTTATTGCTCTGCGTAAGCGTTAACCCAATTCCGCTATCTCGGTTCTTGTTTCCGCCGCCTCTCATCGTGGCGGTAGCAAGATGCCCCGCCACGATGACGTCAGCGCACGCAGCCTGTGTGCACGTTGACCTTTGGGTATGTGCCGAATGACTACACAGCGTGATTTCTTCTTCGACGGCGCACGGGAGACCAACATGTCCTTTGTCTCTTCCAGCGGCCCCGTACCCTTACAAGGAGTACTGCCAGGCGTGCGTGCCTCGTAACTGTGGCAGGCCCCGCGACCCCTGGGACCTGCTGCCCGGACGCACCTACGGCGGGGCGAACTCCACGAGGGGGCGCTTCCCCTGGCACGTGAGTATAGAGTCGTATGCGGTGACGTGAAAGACGCGTGGCATGACTTCACCTCAAATTCGACGAACGTTCGTAAAGTCCATCGACGACTGACGCTGACTGGGAGAGAGCATCAAGTCACGCAGCCAGCCTCCGAAACTATATCAAACCTTCTACTGAATTTGCTCATAGTCGACGCGACTAGGCGCATTTGGCCCGTGCAGCGTGCTTCGTTCCCAGTATGCGATTTAATAGACGCCCGATTCTTATTTCCACTGTTCTTCCACCCGTTCTGTGCACTTTCTGCCGATGTGCTTGTGTAGCTTCGGTCGGTCATTGCAACGTGCACACTATGCGTATCTTCGTTGCACCGTGTGAGTGTATAGTGTTCCATGCTTCTTTCACTACGCAGGCCATCATATACGCCGACGGTGCCCCGATAGGCGGCGGAGCCCTAATCTCCTGCAACTTTGTCCTCACCACGGCGTACCTCGTGCAAGAGTGAGCATTCGAGCTGTTTTTGCACTGCCGATATTGGACGGCAATATGCGCCTGCGGATGATCGGCATCATTATGTTCACTATTCAGCGCCGTTGGGGGCGGTCACGCCCTCGGGTTCCGTTACCCAGGGCATCCCCCACGATCGCTTTCATTCCCCGTGTCCTAGTCTACGCCCATCCATTCCTGCATTTTTTTTTTCTAGCTACCCTCCGGCTAGGCTTCAGGTGAAGCTCGGCAAGACCAACCTCGACAAGGAATCTCCCACGGAGCGCACTTACGCTGTACGTATGCACGGTCCTGCTCTCGCTAGTGAAAGAAGTGTCCCGATTTGGTATGGACTCCAAGCGGCTGCCTACCGCGCACACTTGTCCGGCATCTGCAGTTGCGCACACTTCGAGGTTGAAAACTATACTTGTGACCTTGGGCACAGGTACAAGAACGAGCGGGTCACAAGGTGCCCAGTTAGCGGTGGGCTCCGGACTTTTTTCTCTTTTTCGCGATGGGCAAATATTCAATGTGCACCCCAAGCGCGGCCCACCCCGCTCAACGAACGTCGTTCGACCACGCTATGTCCATATTCAAGTACGCTACCGACCTTACACGAACGCTTCCGAGTGCATTTAAATCCCCGGAACAAGTTGTAAAGTTTGCTTAAAGAACGACGGAAAGCTGAGCTAGTTGGCAAGGATTCATTATGCAAGTAGGTGAGGCGTGGAGACGGGGCACAAGAGCAGTGGACATTCGGCGTTCGTATTATCCATTTCTCTTCTCTTGTGTAAGATGTGCTGTTACGCTATCGCGAATCTGACGACGCGGTAACTTTCTGCCTTCATTATTCAAAAGACTAGCGCAAAGTAGCAGGGACAAAGACGGAAGACGACAGGACGAGCTTTCTGCCTTCACCTGTGTACGCTTGCCAAGCTCTGCCGTCACAACCATTCCGACAGTTGGACGGAGTGCTTAGTCCTCCGCCTTTCTTGCGCTGTTCACTGACCACGAATATTTGCTACGTGCGCATCTACAGGTGTTCCAGCGTGTGCTGCACCCCAGCTGGGACCCCGAGCGCGACCTGTACAGCTACGACCTGGCCCTGCTGCATTTCGAGCGCGATGTCGACTTCGCCTCAACCAACGGCTTCATCAATGCCGTCTGCCTGCCGGAGCCCCGCGTCGACGCTCAAGGCTGGCTCACGCTCACCGGCTTCGGATACGACGACAAAGGCGAGTGCGAGTTCCGCCGGTATCGCTGCTTGCTCGCACCCAACTCTGCTCGGAATAAAACGACCTTTACCGCGCTTGTAGTAATCTTATTGGCCGCAGGCTAGCGTGCGGGCAACGAGGACATACGGTTCGTTCCCTTTCAGGTATCGCCCTGTGGGCTACAAGACTTCAAAAGTAACGCATCTTGGGTCCTCGAGCGTCGCTCCCCCGCCTGTAATCGGGTCGCATCGAGTTCCTATCATTCAACTTATCGTGCTCCGCGTGACTTATCCATGGTCTGTCGGCTGGTTCGTGGCTCGCGCACGTTGCGAGTTAGTGAACCGCTCGACGCGTGTATGGGCAGAGTCCGTAACAGCGAAGCTAGCATCGCGTCTAAACTGACTGTGTAAATTGAACAACGTGACACCCGACGTGGTCGCTCAGTGGCTATGGTGTTAGGCTGCTGAGCACGAGGTCGCGGGATGGAATCCCTACCACGGCGGCTGCATTTCGATGGGGCGAAAACACCCGTGTACTTAGGTTTACGTGCACGTTAAAGGACCCCAGGTGGTCGAAATTTCCACTGTCCTTCACTACGGCGTGCCTCACAATCAGAAAGTGGTTTTGGCGCGTAAAATCCCATAATTTAATTTTTTTAGCAACGTGACGGGGATCGAGTCGGGCCGGGCTGACCGTCCACGCGGTGCTGGCATAGCTTGCCACTTAAAAGGGTTGCGGGAGTGATCTTTTTTCTTTGTTTTTTCACTTCCCATTTGTATTGACCAACGTCTTTCTGCTTCCGTCTTTGACCCATATTCGCTTTCCTTTCCTGCTATGTCGTTCCTCTCGGCTGCGCAGTAATTGCACCCTCTGCGACGTGGTCCTTGATGGCTTGTCGATATTTGGTTCCATTCTTGCCGTGATCTAATAGTCAGTGGTTTTCCTTCCTATACTCGTGTATGTGCAGGCCGACGCAACAACCTAATGCAAGAAGTGCAAATTCGGAAGCTCAGCGGTGACCAGTGTCCCCTGTTCAAGGACAAGCCATACGCCTTCTGCGGGCTGGGAAATAAGGCCGGAGCCTGCACGGTACGTATGCGCTTCCACTATTGTTCGACCCGAGACGACTGTATAGCGCGAGCAGTGTAGACATTGAGCTGTGCCACGTTGCTATTCTGGACCGTAAAATTATGTTATATTGTCGAATTCGTCAGCTCTAATTGACTCGCAGGGCTGATAACGTATGCCTTCTTCAATTGACCTGCGAATGAAGTAGTTACGCAATGTGGCGCGATTCGATCGTCCTGAATGCATCGATGCTCACTAAGTTGACGATTTTGAAGCCTCTAGTCGCTACAAACGCGGTACGTTATTCGACCATAGGCCCTCCTCGCCTCATGCACAACTGGTAATCTCTAGCCGCCGAGAGTATGGCGCAGAGTACAGCTGGTAGCCAGGACCGATTCTGTTCGGGGAGTCGTTAGGAGCTGCTACTTACCAGCGCCCTGAACGGTCCGGCAACCACGTTAGTGCCTCGCTTCTCAAGTGTCGCCGCAGTCCAGGACGGGAGGGTGTCAGAGATGTGACTTCCCAATGGCTAGCTGCCAGACTACATCAGACTGGATTTCCCTCTACGGTGGCGCGCATATCCACTGCGGACCATCAGCAACGATTCGGATGGTTCTTGTCGCCTAGTGAAATGGCGCAACCCGCTCTGGTGGATCTGCCATAAATCGGGCGGTTATTGGGAAGTTGTTCCTGCCTCACAACATAGCTCGTACCCACAGGAGTTAATGCTCCTTCGTCTTTTGCTTGCTCCATACCGTAATGGCACTCCGTCGGAGAGGTGTACCGTAGCTGGAGGGGTGCTTGGGCTGTCGATGCTGATGAACTCTTCCTCTGCAGGGCGACCGCGGCTCGCCCGTGGTGCAGATGTCTCCGACCGGCCAGTACACGCTCGTGGGCCTCGCCAACGACTACCAGTGCCAGCCGGGAGGCACTGACGTCTACACGCAGATCTCGTTCTTCAACAAGTTCGTGTGCAAAATCCCCGTCGACGACTAAGTGACAAGCGAAGCAAAGAGCCTGGACCTATCATCGCCATCCGCATCGTCGCTATGCTTTTAGAAATCCCATCCAGCGCTGCGCGCAATCATCTCGCCTCATCTCAAGCCATCTGTAGACGAAACGAGGGTTCGCAAATTGCTGTACCGTGACTGGTCGATCAATAAACAAAGGCTGGGCGTATACCGTGCTGCGTTTGCTGTCTGAGAAACCCGCACTGGGCTTCCATCTTAGCTTCATGCCGGGTGGATGACATTACCTTCTTGAACCCCCCCCCCCTCCTTCCCAATTCAGATTCCAGACCTGATATTTTCATATTCAGTAATCGGAAGTAGCCGCACATTGACTCTTACTAACAGCATAATTTAGAACGAACAGGAAGAGACGCTTACGCGTTTCTTGGATGAGCGGCGTCTAATGGCTGTAGATGGTTTCCACTAGTTGCGGTATAGACTAGCCGTAGGGAGCTTGAGATGGCGCCACCATACGCCATCTTGAGTTGCGAAGTTAATCGGGAAAACCGCTCCCCGTATACGTACGCTTGAGATCTGTTCTCGCTTTTTTTTTTTTGCTTTTCATTTTTTTTTGTTTTAGGTGTAAGTTAACCGCTCGTTATGGTTACGGGCCTCGATTTTACGCTTGCGTGCCTTATTACCTATCGATTGCCAAGAATACTGCGCACTAGTGAGGAACACAGTGGAAACGTCCGTGAGCCTTTCCAATTTATATGCAAAGCGTCACGCATACTGCTAAGCTTTCGTAGTAGCCATAGTTCTTATTAGGCATGCATATATGCGAGCACGGCTCGTGACAGCTGGAAGACTCGAATACGCGTATCTAAGAAACAGCTGTCTGGAAGCTAAATACGAACCAGCTGAATGACGCGAGGAATTGTTTACGTTGTTTGCAGGCGGCGCTATACTCCGACGCCTCAGAGGGAAAGCTAGGCAGTAACTAGTTCCTGAGCGCGCCCCGTGTACGAATTTTCGTGCCTCAATCGAGCCGCTATTACAAATGCAGGTGGAAACGAAACAACGATGTCTAAACGGCGCATTGGCGTGGTTTGGGAATCGAGCGGTTTTGAATTTGGTGCTAATAGTACACCGCAGACAATCTCTTTTTCTGTAATAGCTGTTTCGCAAACATATGCTCAGATTGTGTCATTGTTAGTGGCGTATATACTCGGCCTCATTCGGCAGTCTGCTGGCCTCTTGGTTAGATCAACTGCTTGAGCGACCGCCTCATAAAGTTGTTGGTCCCGGCTTCGATCCCCGAGTAGAGGCCAAATTCGCAAAGGATGCGGTTCGCAACTTCGCAAGTGCTCTTTGCCGATGGCCGTCGCCCTCTAGCATCAGGATTGATTACGAACAGTTCTTTCAGTTCTTACGAACGATTCTAGCGTAACAACCTTTTTGTGAACACGGGCCGCGAATGACTTCCTGCGAAGCTTAATTCATGCTATACCATGAAATGGCCAGTTATCCTTTCATCGGCCCTCTCTGTCGAGCAGTACATTTCACCACGTAGGTAGGTCTTCAGTCCACATTGATCAAAACCCTTTAGAGGTACTTTCTAAGGAAATGTTATTATATATATATATATATATATATATATATATATATATATATATATATATATATATATATATATATATAGTGTGTGTGTGTGTGTGTGTTTAAAGAATGAAGCTTGTATGAAAAGTAACAGGAATTTGCTGACGCTTCGGGCCGGGGTCCGGCCTTCAAGAGGAATGAAACCTCAGTAAAGTCCTGTCATTTTTCCTACGTACTTCTATACTTTCAGCTATTTCTATACCCACCTTTTTAACTATACCTTTTAAGTATAACACCTAATACCTTTTATCTATACTCCAGTCCCACGGGGCACTTTCGATTGGGATCAAGCCCGATCGGGATCGAATACCTCAATTGCGACTGCTCCCTTCGGCAGCTTACGCAAAAGGAGCAAACCGCAATCGAGCAGTTCTATCCCGATCGGGCTCTATCGCGACCAAAAGTGTCCCGTGTAATTTATAGGGTATACTTGAGTCCCGTCTAACCTTGACGTTATTACGAATAAAATCAAGGACGCTGGTGGCCACAACATATTTTTCTGCCACGGTGATATATTTCGATACCTGACCAACTATATACGCGCCTGCATTTCTCCAGCCAGCGGTTTTTTGAATACAGCATTTCGCCCCTGAACAAAGTGAATGAACTCGCTACTGATCATTTTGGCAACTGTTTGCGAGGCAGCCTTATATCTGAGACCGTTGCGGCGCTCAATGTATGTGCACGTTCCCGAACGCACGCATGCATGCTCGAGTATTCTATATATTTTCTTTTATTTCTTCAGAAATGAAGTTTCTTCGGACAGACGAACATTTCGTCTGCAAGTAGGTTGACGAAGTCACGCGAAAGCTGTCGGCTGTTCCCTCTGGAAGGCGACGTTTTATGACGGGCTGTAAAAGAACGCTATCGCCGCTGAGTCCAGCCACTTGTATCCGCAAAAAGGCAAAGAGAAGAAAATTATCCGCACTGTAATCTTTTCACCAAGGCAGCAGCGTCTGCCATACAGGACATGCACACGGCCACTTGCTACCATCTGCGCGACATTCAGCTTCCCCACCGCAGCGACTACGCGCACCGATCTAATTAGGAATGGGAAAAGTCACGAAAGAAGTCGTCACTAGCCCGGATGTCTGGAAGTCCGCCAGTCCATTCAGGTATGGTCAGTGGCGTAGCCAGGAATTTTTTTTTTTCTTCGGGAAGGGTCTTGCAAGTGAGCTGTGCAAGCGGCAACGTGGTACTACACAGAAATTTTGCGGGAGGGCGAAGTCACGCGCCCGGTGTGCGTCCCCACTGCCCCCTGGCTACGTCCCTGGGTACGGTATACTCATGATGGTAATTTGGGGGAGAGAGAGAGAAAAAACTTTATTTTCATGTTGGGTGGTGTGGTTGAAAGGCCCTCAGTCCTGAGCCTCGCTTGCAGCATTCTTCAGTGCAGCACTGATAAACGCCGCGAGGTACCGTTGGTCGTCGGCGCTGGCTGCTTCTGTCAGCCACCGGGCATAGGGTTTAGGGGAAAGATTTGTAGGGGCAGGCAGTGGAGGTGGGGGTGGTCCACAGGACCAGATGATATGGGACGTGTTCGGGTGTTCGCCACAGTATCGGCAGGGTGGGGGATCTTCAGGTCGCGGAGGAGGTGCATTCGCGCTGGTGTGGGGGGTGTTTCAGTCTGTGGGCCTGACGAATCGGTACACCCTGTTCACGGGCGAGCACTTTGCTGAGCTTTAGGAACTTGCTCCTTGCCTCTTGATATGGCCGCAGAGGAAGGATTGATGCAAAACTTTAATGAAGGTCCTGAGGTACGCACCTTGGCGCGCTTCGGGCCGCTCCCACGTTGGGACAGAAGAAGGAGCCCACCTTTTCGTCTGGGGTGGTCGCGGAATGCAGGGTGCCTGGTTCAAAGTCTAGCAGGCGAGCTGATTAGCTCATTCATTTCCCGGCAGCCCGCCATGACAACGTTTCCAGATGATCTTCAAAGGACCCTGAAGGTGCTCTTGAACAAATGTCGAAATGTGGGCCGGGAGATAGTTGTGCAACAGTTTCTTGCAAGCCGACATGGAGTCGGTAAATATTATTCTTGGGTAGGCTGAGTTACTAGGGCGCATGTGTTTGATCGCGATTGCGATGGCGGTCAGTTCCGCTAAGGTCGAATCTGTCTCTGGGAGTACCTATGTATGTACAGTTTGGAGGTCGTTATTCACGACTGCTTGAGCGGAGCCCCGTGCACCAACGCTAGCATCAGCGTAGAAGTCAGGCACGTACCCAGGATTTCTTTTCGGGGGGGGGGGGGGCAATCCAAGGTGACTTTTCTATGCAAATGAGGGGGGGGGAGGTACCTTTACTGATACAAATGTGAATAATGCCCACAACTCGCCATAAAGACGCGTAAACCCGCAAAAGAGAATTGAAATAACGTGTATATCACAGGTACGCCGGTGAGATACACCTCTCCTCAAACAAAAAACCGCATCAAATGGGCTCGCGCATGAAAGATACGCAGGAAGAATACTGCCAAGAACAAGTAAACAAGCGGAAGTGTAAAATAAAGATTTCTAGTAGCGTTTTTTGAATTAGCTCTGGAATAATTATAGAGAAGTATATATTTGCAGAACAATCACAGTTATTTTGGATCCCTCGTTTACTGCTCTACCAAATGCTAAAACCGACTCGTTTTGTTATTCGGGAAGTTACGTAACGATGCATTGTCACCAGTCCTGTACAACAGCGTAGAGCACAGGCCGCACAGGTTCTAGACGTACTGCGCCCATCGTGGAAGGTTAGAAAAACACCCACATTAGCACAGCAGAGAAGTTTCTACGTCAGGCGGCTCGACTGATAACTGTAGAAGCGTCATTCAAAACACACGGAATTATTCTCCGCCTTCCGGCTACGTTTTCTCTACTTCCTTCTTAAATAAAAAGATGTTGATCCATAAATATTTTCACAAATAGCGGTTAAATTTGTTAAATTTCGCTTTTCGCTCCTGTTTGGCTGTTGCCTTGGCTCTCTCCCTTAGTAGATCGCTTAGTTTCTCAACTCTTGCGACTCTTGTTTCCAGTTGCCAATTTTGCACGAAAAGTGCTGTGAAATTAGGGAAAAGCCAAACGAGGTAACGGGGGACCGTCATATTGCTTATGGGTTTAACGGTTATTGCAGGGTCTGATGATGGAAGCAGCCTCTAATGATTTTATTTGCCACCTTATCTAACCCATATCGCGGGTATATGGTTCTGAGGATCTGTCAGCGTAGCGGTGAGCCGTCACTGGAGGCAATAATCAAGCAAAAGGAAAATTTAAACGCAAATGGCGTATTCTCCGGCCACAACTCTTTCCACGAGCATACGGACCAGCTGACTACGAACCGAATCCATTTCCTGCCCCTGGAACAATCCAAACAAAGAAGGTTGAACTAATGAAGCAACAGCAACAGCGATCGTTGAATAGATGGTGATATAAAAATTGTGTTGGGCATTATAAATAAAATAAAATAATATCATTAAAACAATAAACTACGGCCTGGCTGCTGCACTAGATGGTGACAACTGAACTCATCTTGAGTTAATCGCGCGGGCACGGAATCGATGAGAAAACTGGTCTTCACACCCCAGTAGATGTCGATAACTACCGCCATCCAAAAGGAATGAAAAGATTGACAACCATTCCACTCTGTGAAGATAGAATGGCAGCGAAAGCTGACGACAGTCAAAGCTCTCAAACGAAAAGCGAAGTGTTTCACCTCCGCCGCAGGTCGGCCTGACGATAGCGCAACACCAGGACGACCCCCGGCGGAGGTGAAGCAGGCGTTAAGCACGCCTCATACGTGGGCCGATCCCGACGGTATAGTGCAATGCCGGGCCTACCAGCGGCAAAGCTGAAGAAGGCATTAAACACTACTTATACGTGGGCCAATCCCGAAGATCGCGAAGGGCGCGTTACATGTTCCCGAGCCCACAGGAGTATGGGCCATTGAGCTTGTACCCTTTCTGCACTATCATCAGGATCGGCCCTCATGGTAATTTTTTTTTTCTGGCGACGGACGCCGCAAAAACTACGTAAGTTAGTCATATAATGCTTTCGCTGTAAAAGGCAGCAAAATGTTGACTGCCGAGTAGATTGATTTGTCGGCGTTTAGGAATGTGTGTTAGCAGTGGTGGCTTGGGCGGAACGAGGGGGGGGGGACCCTTCCCCCCCTCTTTGGGTACGTGCCTGGTAGAAGTATATGCCATCAGGATGTCTTGCCATGTAAGTACCTCTTGAAGTAGGCAACTCGCTGGCATCGCCTCTCCTTGCCTCGTTCTGGGTTCATGTGGCGTGGCAGTGGAGCTATGGTTAGGAGTTCGCGTAGTTTCGGGGCTAGTGGGCCCGTGTTCACAAGGGGCGCAGCTTCTGGATGATGACCGATGTTATGGAGGATGTGCGTTTCTTGACACGTGCGCTGCAAACGCATTTCTTGGCGACGACGATGAATGATGACTAGTTCCGCCACCGTGTTATGGCAACCGATGTCAAGGAGGATCTTAGTGCTGGCACTAAACGGGATGCCGATGGCCAGCTTTGTCGCCTTCCGGATGAGCGCATCAAGGCGATGGATATCTTGCTGACGGAGATTGGTATAGAGCAGGTGATTGCGCAGGCGCGACATAATTAGTGCGTTTCTTAGTTTAAGCATATCCGCCTCATTCACAGATCGAGTGGATGAGAGATTGTTATGGGGATATCCCGTGACGTGAACTGCCACGTGCATGAAAAGGAAATTGCATATTTTTCTACAGCTGGTAGTTGCAGCCGAGTTTATGATTATATATATAATATATTGGTCCTGCACATTTCACTTAGCGCGCTCGAAAAAAAAATTTGCGCTCGACGCTGCGCTGTTCTTGCTGAAATTTTGCCGAAGGATCGCATTTTAGAGTCCAGGTCGTTCAGTGTTACACTTGCCACAGTTTATTGCCTGGTTTTGAAGAAACAAGTGAAAATTTGTCTTCGCTTATGGGGATACAAGCTACTGCCGCGACGGCGCAGGAATAAACTTGTTTTGCTACCTGCCGGCAGCTGCAGAAAGTAGCGTTTCAGGGACAGCTGCTACGCGTTCCAGCAGCGTGCAACACGCGGCAACCGTTTCTGGTCGGCTGAACGCAACCCCCTAAGCGAAGGCAAATTTGCACTTTTTTTTTAAAAAATCAGGCAATTACAATGGTACTCCCACCCCTTTTCAACGAGACTACCGTTATACAGTGACAAAACCGCAGTTTTACTATCTCTGTACAAAAGCCACTAAAGCACAAATGTACCAAGCACAACCTCGCATCTCGCGCTCAGTTAACGAAACCGAAACTGAAACTTGTATTTCGACAACAGCGACAGCAGTGGTCAGGCGCTGCTTGTTTACAGTAGAGGAGGCTCCGGAGCCAACACAGCAAACGTACGGAGACTGTCGTCTACACCGAGAACTCTTCCCTGCTACGCGAGAACCTACATCAGCTGTTATCTCGAGACCGAAGAAGTGTGTGCGACAAGGCCACAACAAGGCCTTCGTCTCGTCGGGGCGGCGATTACCGAGAGCCGCTTGCAACGCCCTTCTCTACCAGGAAGGACACGTCGAAAGATATAACCGGTCGCGGTGTGCATGTTAGCTACGTTTGTGTCACGGCAGCTTCGCCCAACCGTCTTGGTTAGAAATATGTCGAAAGTAACGCGTGAAGTCATAACATCGGAGCATGCTCCCAAAGCCCTGGGACCGTACAGGTGAGCTTTTCGATGGCCGAACGAAGCGCAGCAATTGTTACATCTGCCTCGCAGTATTGGACACTTCGAAATCGATTTGTCGAGTTGTTTGTTTGGGCGTAAACAGTTGATACAGTTCGCGCAAGATCTCAGGGTAGTTTGTTCGTCGAAATTTATAAACCACTTTAACGACGCTGTCAAATTCAAGAGGAGACACCACTGCACCGTTGATATTGCGTACATTACAGGAACAGCAGTTCTATGCGGCTTTCTTACGCCGCACTAGGTTGTCCCTTGTACCGCCACTTAAATGCTTTATAATTAAACGTGTCATTGGGGTCAGAATATATTGCTCGTAGTTAAAAGAAAACTTGACGCCACAATACTTTTTCATTCTTTGTTTTCGGGGCTGTAAACTTATCAGATCAGTTACCCATTTACGTCGGCCGAGCTTGTGTGAGATGTGTGTTATTTGTTAACAACTTTTATTAACATGATAAGAAACTAACAGCTGTCCACAAACTTGCCACCTACATTAGCCCCATTTAACTTATGAATACCTCTTTAAATTTGCTGATTTCTGCGTACTTTTTAGCAATGCAGAAATTTAGTGTAGATTATGCGTTTTTTACCGGACATGCGAAAGGTCATGTGATGCCGTTGGTGTGATGTGAACCTGTCGTTTTGCAGACTTTTGAATTTCCTCGTTGATTCACTGACAAGAGCGTTAACTTGTGCTGATGGTAAGAATATCGCAACATTTCTGCAGCCAAGCCATCAGAGCCGGTGATACCATGTATGTGTCTGGGCAGCTTGGCGTGGACCCAAGTACTGGGAAGCTGGTCTCGGGTGGAATTTCAGCCGAGACGAGGCAGGTGAGTGGTTTTCTAGCTTTCTTTGTTAAATAAGCACTAGGTTTTGAAATGGCAACCACAGCAGCAATTGTTAAGGATTCTTTCGGCATCTATGTGAAAGCGATACAATTAATTTTAAAAATCCAAATTTCTTCTTCAATTTCTCATCTCAGCCTCCAAACTTACTTCAGTGAACTGAATAGGGTTTGTATAAATGTCTCTTCCACAGTTGGAACAATCATGAAGCGTTAACCATAGCAATAAACTATTCTAGTGCAAGCATATATCTTTTAATATAAAATTGTCATTACTAAAAAATGTATTTTTGTGTGTGCTATTCTGAGCACTACCATGGTAGAAAAAATGATCTTAAAGGAGCAGCCGTTGCCGACTCTTAGGTTATAAAACCCAAAAGTGATTTGAACATTCAAATGACGTGTGTACAACTTGTAAAACATACAGCTATAACATAGTGAACGAGAAGGGCAAGTTGACCAAATTGCGTACATTGTATAAAGACAGTTTGAGGGAAAAAACAAAAGATCGTTAACAGCAGAAAATGTGGCCCTGGCCGACTTTGAGCAAAGCCTAAGGTTACCATAACAACAAGACAACTGCACCAGCAAGTTATAGCAGCAAACCACAGGAAGGAGTTGTTGCAAAATTAAATTAGGGAAACAGCTACCATTCAGAACTTTGCCATACCGCTGTTGATGTTGGCAATGTTTCAGGTGCTTAAAAACCACAGGTGGCCTAAATGAATTTGCAGCCCTTCCCTCACCCTATATGGTGTTTCTTATAACACTTGTGTTTCTATGGGACGTCAGATGCAAACACCAACAAAATATTGGACAGTGCGAAAGCCTGATTTCACATAGGGCAAATATAGAGAAACATCAGTGAAAAATTTTATGCTTCAAATAGGAGTGAATGAGCAAAACATGCAAAATTTTGATGTTGAAACTGTGAAAAAAAGCAAATACTAAAAGAAAAGCGCCCATTATTGCTTATCAGAAGTGATATAGAACCTGGAACCTTGAGAGCTATATTAGCTCCTTAGCATGACCTCCAATATTAGGAACTGCTTGTAACTGAAAACCTCGGAGGCCATGGTCTGGAATTTGGGCCATATCCACTAACCACCATGTTCATGCACGGTCGACTTTGGTGTTATTTAAAGGCTGTTAATAAGAAAATTCGACAATTACCATCCCTACAGCTTTCACAAGTTGCTTCGATAGTGTATGCTACTCATTTATAGCTCATTCATCCAGAGTGAAATTTTGTTACAGTTGACCTTGAAACCTCACATTTTCGTTCTACAATGGGGTTGCCCGTATTAAGGGTGCCCCTTTTCATGCAGTTTAATGCAAATAAGAATTGAACTTGTCTGGTCTGGCAACTCTAACTAAGACAAGAAGACAGTTGTCTACAAATAAAGTGTTGCTCATTTTCAGGCACTCGTAAACTTGACTAAAGTCCTGGAGGCTGGCCGTATGTCTTTGAAATGTGGTAAGCTGAGACACCGGTTTGTTGTTGAATGCACATGCTACATGACATATCTTGCTTTTTTCCAGTTGCCAAGTGCACGGTCTACCTTGGGAACATGAATGACTTCCAGGAAATGAACAAGGTCTACTCTGAATGTGAGTACAACGGTGCCTTGTTGTCTTTACTGCTGAGCATGAAGTGACTTTTATTATTCATACATTTCCATAATATTCAGTCATGCTAGTCAGTGTGACTAGCGCTGATGAGTATATGACAAGCGTGAAGAGTCACTGCCATAACTGTAAACCATTTTACCTTCGAAGTCCGTAATGGTATTAGCACAGTGGAATCAATGCTTCATTCGGTTTGAGGGATTTTGTAATGAAGAAAATATTACAAAAGGTTTGCTTGTGCTTTGTGTATGATGTAATGTTTCCGGCATATGTCTATGTCGTAACATAAGTCATATGTCTGAAAACATGGAACAGATGCACCCTGTTCAATAGTAGAATTGGGTGTTTTAAACAGAAGTTGGACAGTATTTCTGCACTCACGAGGCACTGTACATGAAAGTTGAAGGTTCCTCTGCTGGAGTGAGGAAAAAGAATCCATATTGTGATCTTATTACTCTCATGCTGTCCTCCGTGTGATTGGACAGCTTGGTTGCTTAAAAATATGAATGTTTTCCTATGCAAAAAACTTTCCAATGCCCGAGAAGTTTGAATAAAATGATGAGTTTATGAACTCCCTTCCACCAAACCAACAAAATTCAAGTCATGTGGTGTTTGACTTGACACATCTCGGGAGGGGCTTTTGATCGGGCTGCGAAACGCGGTAGAGATGGCTGCAAAACATTGGAGAATTG
The DNA here is from genome assembly GCF_050947875.1 of Dermacentor variabilis. Classification (NCBI taxonomy): domain Eukaryota; kingdom Metazoa; phylum Arthropoda; class Arachnida; order Ixodida; family Ixodidae; genus Dermacentor; species Dermacentor variabilis. The sequence goes on from NC_134576.1 coordinate 130,571,639, forward strand.
GGATAGCGGCTGCTCGGTACAAAAAGGAGCTTTTAGTGACAGGCAATATATGCTCAGTTACCTTCCCATCTCAGGATGAGCTACGTTGGCCACTATGGCAGAAAGTGCTTCAGAGGAACTGTTAAGGGTGGTCGCCACGGAGCAAACTACTGCACAATCTGCAGTTGACACCTGTATGTGATGTTTTTGTCACTTTCGGTCATGTACTGATGTTTCTATATGCCAGAGAGGAGATCAGCTCGTAAAGCACCTTTTCCTAGCTTATATGAAGGCAGAGTTGGCCATCTTACAGAGAGGTTACTCTAGTCAATATATATGCAAACTTTAGTCCTCACTGTTTAGACACCTTCGATGAGCACTTCAGCGATTCACTTTGTGGCGAGCCAAGGGCAAATGAAATTGTGACACTGCTTTGCTGTTGGAGTGTGCACCAGAATGTTTGCAATAGTGTACAAGCTACCATGTCAGAAAATATTTATAACATGGTGAGTACTTAGAGGAGCCGCTCCGAAGACATTGGTACACAAGTTATTTGCAGCAACATTTTGATATGTGATTCATCACGAGGAACAATTGTTCAGTCATTCTCTTCACACTTCCATTGAGGCTGCTAGTAATATTGAGTTAGGAGTATTCCAAAATTGAAATTAAAACTGATAAGTGTTGCACATGAGTGACTCGTTCATATGCCTTTGTTTCCTCCTCAGTTTTCACTGAGAAACAGCCAGCTCGTGCTGCATTTCAAGTGGCAAAACTTCCTCTGGTGAGTCTGCTTTTCAAATGTCAATATTCATGTGTGTTTTGGTAGTTGACTTGTCTACAGTTATGCATGAAGCACTGAATTGGGCTAAGAAGCTGACTATAGGAGTTATGTGTTATTAGAATAACAGACTGACATTTTTGCTGTCATTCAAATGCAGTATCTTGTAGTAGATCATATTGGTACGTTGAAGCTGAGGTGGCTTGTAGGGAATATGTAATTCATGCCAAGAAGACCATACCTGCCAATTGTACTGATGACCCGGTTCTGCAATCCTTGACTCCTGCTGAAGACCCGCTTTCCCCACCTCTCACACACACAGAAAAAAAGAAAAGAAATTAATGTGCTCTTCTGTGTGGCAAAGGCCGTGGTGAAAGGAGGCTGACAACAAACTACAATATCCTTTCTTTTCCACTACCTGTGGATTTGGCCTTGTATGCCTGACGTATTACACTCTACTGCTCCTCCAAGACATAGGGATATCTTGACACATGTCACCTGCTGAAGATTTATTCTTGCTCGTTAATACAGATAATCAAGTGTGGACCTGCTACAGTGGCTGCGTGACTCTATGACATTGTGCTGCTGAACACAAGGTTGCAGATTCAGTTCTTGGCCGTGGCAGCCACATTTCGATGGGGGTGAAATACAAAAATGTTTACATTCAACCTTTGGCAGAAAAGTTCCAAGGCTGAGCTCATAAAATTTTTTTTTATTCGACTTATAGAAACTAACAACTCTAGGTCTTGCCTAGGTCTCCTAGGCTATCTACATGCCGCTGCCACTGTTTCTGGAGGCCATAGAAGCAAGCAGAAAAAGCTTTACCTGGGATGCTTTTCCACACATTAGTCATAGCAGTTTGGATTGCTGCCATATCTTCATGATGCTTCCCATTCAATGACACGGCTTCTTGATAAGGCTTTGCCACCATGTATTCGCTAAATCATGTTCTATGCCCCACTAGGGGTTTTCCCAAGTGTAATGGAGAACTTAATGTTATCTCTCTGCTCAGAAACTGTGTCCATCATATCGCTCGTGTAATGTTCAATTAACTGCGCCAACAAGCCGTACAGCTAGATGTTAAACACAGTTCCGTTACCTTATTGGTTTACACAGAAACCTATAGAAAGCATATTGAAGCTATGTCTACTTTGAGTACATAAAAGGTAACTCATAAGCAGACATTTCTTGAACTTGAATACCACAGAACAAAAAAGACAAACAGTCCTGGAACTTTCCTGACAAAGAGTGTAGTACTTAGATTCAGGTACACATTAAAAAACATCCGGTGGGTTAAAGCTAATCTGTGACACTCCATTACTTTGGCACACTAAACCCAATCAATCAGTTAATTAATTGAATCAAGTGTGACCATGGCTGACTAAACTTTATCTTTTTCTGTTTTAAAAAAGAAATGTGAATGTGAGAAGCTGACTTAAAAAGGAAATGGGTTGGTTGGGTCTACCAGTTAGAATAATTGCTGGTAACTGCACCACAGGCATTGGGAAGGTGATGCAAACTGCTGGCCAAGGCACAAGATGGACAGTGCATCACAGTGCACATGAATCTCACTGATGGCACAAACTACTTGATAAAACGTGCAGGCGAGGCAGCTGCTAAGTGATTTTGTATATTCTTGCCTGGTCATGTCACAGTTTTGGTGTGGGCAGCACATTCTCTCACCTGAATGAACACACTCAGACTGACCTGCAGGAACTCGCAACTATTCATGGGCTGTTTTTGTCTGCGAAAGTCGCCTTTTCTATCTGAAAGGCAGATGCCTACCTGATGTTTGTGGAAAACTGTGTGCAGCTCCAGAGCTCATGAAATATGACTGTGCTAGAATTTTTAAAGCGCACAATGTGCTCCTATTACAAGGGCTATTTCTTTTTCAAGGTCCATTTGTTCCCAAAATGAAAACCACTGTGAAAATCGAACCTGTTTTATTTTGAACATTTAGATACACTTTCCAGCTACTTCTCTACGTAGTTGCAGCTCCGATAGAGACATTTGTTGTAGCATGGTACCAACTTTCCTATACCCTCGTCGTAAAAGGCAGCCTCGTCATAGAAGGCTGTATTTTCAGCCAGTTATGTGTGCTAGTCTGCAGGTTGTTGTCTGAGTCAAACTCCTGTCCTAGCCAGCATTGCATGTGAGGAAAGAGAAGGTAATCAGAGGGAGCCAAGTTCGGGCTGTACGGTGGGTGATCAAACACTTCCCATTGAAAACGCTGCAGGAGCTTCTTTGCTGCAGTTGCACTGTGCGGCTGTGCATTGTCATGAAGAAAGACAATGCCTGATGACAGCATTCTTCTTCACTTGTTCTGAATTGCCTTTCATAGAATGTTCAAGAGTCATGCCTTACGAGGATGCAGTGATGGTCAGGCCGCGTTCCATGAATTCCACTAAGAGAGCACCATTGCTGTCCCAGAACACAGTAGCCACACACTTTCTGGAGGTCAAGGTTCGCTTGAACTTCTTTGCTTTCAGGGAATCAGAATACACCCACTGTGGATTGCTCTTTTGTTTCTTCAGTTTCAAAACAGACCCATGTCTCGTCCCCTGTGACAATTTTCTTTGAAACTTCTCCAGGTAGTCGTGAACGCGATCTGCCAGCAGCAAATAGCTGCATCGACCACGGTCGGGTCCCCCACCTCGGCTGAAATGTTAGCAGTGGCGATCGTCCTTGTTCACACGGAGTGTTCGCAAGGGGACTCGGTTGTGGTCATGGACTCCCGAGAGACATGTTGCATGTTTCTCAAGGGGCACGTAACTGCGGCTAGCTTCACAATAATTCGCCAAATCTTTCAACACCGTCATCGCCTACTCTGGCGCCCGGGACATGCAGGGGTACAAGCGAACTACCGGGCTAGTGCGTTAGCTCGACGGTGTACCAACCAAACGAAGGCGTCCTCTTCTAACCCCAACCACTCGCACTATCCCTCTCAAAATCCCATCAATTTAAATGCCAAACACATCCTTGCTCATAAGCGCGTGGCGGCTATACTCGCTGCTTCACCCACAACTTAGCAGGGAAGAGGCCACCGATTGGCACAAAATACAGACTGGCGTATTCCCCCATCTAAAATTGCTAAATGCCATGCATCTCGCTCACTATGGAGCCAACTACCCTTGGTGTGGTGGCAAACCTACCCTAATACATGTAATCTGGAAGTGCACTAAGTGCCATCATAGGTCAAATAGCAATAACACAATGGAGCAGTGGGAGGCACAGCTTGCCTGTTCCCACTTGACAGGACAAAAGTCCTTAATTATCCAAGTCAGGCAGTCGGCAGAGTCCAGTGGGGCCCTGGACTGGAGGGCTCCAACCTCCTCCTTACCATCTCTTCCTGTCAAATAAAGTTTCTCCTTCATCATGGTAATACTGGAGAAATGATCAGGCTGTGCCCATTCTCTGTGTTTTGTGATGGTCAGCCAGCATCTTGGGAATGCATCTCGTACAGAGTTGGCAGTACTGAAGTCTCTCACTCACAATGGTATACAGAGCTTATTGTGAAATTTTGGGAAACGAATCGCTCAACACAGAAATTATGAGCCGGTGATTTTCTCGAGTTTCCTAGTCCACTCGCTGAACAAGATCATCGGTTGACACTCACTTTCTTCCCTGCCCGCCTGCATCATGAACATCTGCGTGTCCTGCTTCGAAGTTCCTGCACCATTGCTGCACTTTGCTGTCACTCATGAAAGTTGTACCGTACACATTACTCATTTGTCGATGAATTTTGGCTGCATTGCACCCCTCAGCATGCAGAAATTGAATGACAGCACGCACTTCACACTTAGCTGGAGAGTCTATTGTTCGAGGCATGTTTACAGGCTCACTGCATGCTCAGAATTGACAACTGCAACCTCACATAATTGTCGGACATACTAGAAACACTGCACAACACATCTGTGCACAGCTTCATCGGATTTTCAGTGTGTTTTTCATTTCGCGACTGATTGGAACTTCAATAAAGAAATAACCCTCCTGCATGTCAATTGCAGTGCCTCTTTGATCTTTGCCATTGCTCCTTTATAGTGTGTGTGTTTGGGCAAACACATTCATATTCTTTATATTCTTGTATTATAATGTTGCTCTTTCCATTGTATTCTCCTCTCTTAAGCATAGCAGTACATAGACATCAAGAAATTGATCAGTTGCAAGGCTACTTAAGCAGTGTGAAAGTTACGATTATTGTACCTGTGGAATAATAAACAGGTTCCCTGGACTTAGACCCGCCGTAGTTGCTTAGTGACCATGATGTTGGGCTGCTAAGCACGAGGTCGTGGGATCGAATCACAGCCACAGCGGCCGCATTTCGATGGGGGTGAAATGAGAACACCTGTGTACTTAGATTTATGTGCACATTAAAGTACCCCAGGTGGTCCAAATTTTCGGAGTCCCCCACTACAGCGTGCCTCATAATCATATCGTGGTTTTGGCTCGTAAAACCCCATAATTTAATTTCTTTTCCCCTGGACTTAGCTTAACATAGAATGTGACTTGAGTTCATTTTCGACGAAATAGGCTATAGAATCCTTTCTTAGTTAATGTCACCTTTATTAGTGAAAGTCACTACAAAAACAAGAACACCTATGAGGAAACTAGACTTCTTCTTGCATGCTACAAAAATGGTGTATCATGAACTAGCAAAGATGTGTACGTTGCCTTCTTAGTGAAGGCTTGTTCGGGAAGTTCACTGTGATGAGTCTGAAAAACGGTTGTAGGAAGGGTACGAGTGGTGTTCTCTGAAACTGAGTTGGTGAAGCATTTGGCCCACAAATTCTGGACACAACTTGGGGACCTTGTGTATGTACTGTATTTTCTGGACTATAATCTGCGGCCTATACATGTTGAAATATAGAAATTTAGTGGTGTGAGAACTACCTAAAGGTGTAGAACTAGAGAAAGGTGCATAATGTAATTTCTTAAGATTGTAGGCATGAAAAAAAAAAAAGATTTGGCCTGACTTTGCCTGGCACTTTCTTACTGGGCTAAATCGCATAGTGAAATCACCTACTATGGTCTGATAACATGCAGTCTAATAAAGGACCCAGGGTACAACTGCTTGACGAGAAGTTCATGCCTACCTGCTGTATAATGGTTGTGGATAACCTAGAAGAACCTTATTCTTACGAGAAATTAGTCCCTGTGGCTTTTAGAATTGGTGTGGGCTACCTAAAAAAAAATATTTATGCCGAATTTGCTCCTGTGGACATTGTGTAGGAGGCAGACTATAGCCCAGAAATAACAGTATATTGTAATTAGTGGATTTACAAGTCATGGTGAAAATGTTGTGAATAATCCTCATTTTAATGCATGCCCTGCTCACATGTTTCACATGTTGGTGTCTTTCAGCTTCACTGCAGGTTAAAGCTTATCAGAAGCATTGTGCAGTGTCTTAGCTCAAAATTGTTTTATGCCCAGGGCAGTCACACTTTTTCTGCAGTGGATGGAATGTCACTGCTAGCGTGAAGTGGGTAGGACAGTTACATGGACAATGTGTATGTTTGTGCATTATGTATTATGTGTCTTGTGTGTAACCTATCACTGGCTTACATGATGTCATTTGTGGTGTAAACAATGTTGTCAGCTATGCTGCATTGGGTCAGACTTGAGAATTTCCTTTGAATTACCTTCCACATAGTTCTTCCTTTGATCATAATCATTTATATGAGATGAGCTTATGAAATGTCTAGGTTGCTCCCAGAACAGCACACTTGAAGCAGGTGTCTCAGTTCATACATATATTATTTTTCTGTGTTCAAATGCACTTTCTACATTTGTAGGCTCAATTAAATGTGGTAGAGAATTGAAAACACTTTTTTTTGTTCTGCTGTATTTGCCAGTCATGCTGGTAGTGCAAGAATTCTGTAAGAACAAAAATTTTGAAATAATTACTGGCACCTAAAGGAGATTAAAACCAGCACTGAATTGCAATGTTCTTTCTTCTACTGGATGCAGCCAGAATTGTTGTCAACCAGATGCATTATCATAAAATTGCTCACCCTCCTTTCGAAGGAAGTTATCTTAGGGAGAATGGCAGATTGGGCGAGTTGGTGGTTTTCCATAATGTTAAAAAACAGCACTAAAGGCATACACCGTACAACAGAATAGAGGATAGGTCACACACAGCGCTGATTTACAACCGCTTTTATTGGAAAAAATACGATGGCTTTTTTGAAGCCTTACATCGAGCGTGCACACACGCTCCATGTGAATAGAAGCAATTGTCATTCCGAAAACATTGCCTCGTGGTCACAGGTGAGATTAATGCTGTTGTTCACCCCTGTTCAACAAGCCCATTTCCTTCAAAGATAAGGCTACAGAAACCTGACTAACGCAACCACTACCTTTTCTTGTATCTTGGTACTTATCTTGCTAGAGAACACTTATAACTTGCAGCTTGTCTTCACATAGATTAAGAAACCAACTAGAACATACTACTTTCATCCTTCATTATAACTATTTTACTGCACTAAAAATGACACAGCACACGAGAGAAGGCAACGGAACAGAGTGCTGTGTGGTCTTTTGCACTTTAAGATAGTTATAATGGATAGATACCAACTTGCCAAACAAGAAATTCTCTTAAACTTTCACCCTACACCCACCTCTCTCTTGCACACCTCAGCTATATGCAGGTGTAGGCACAGCTCTGATGCAGCTGCAGGTGTACTGGTGAGCAAAACATTATGGCGGTGACTCTGGCAAGCAAGTTCACCCGACCATTATGCTTCATTCAGCATTTGAATAAGATGTGTTGGCATTCATACTAAACATCCCTTCATTGTGGCTTTGCATGCCTTCAAAAGTGTTCCTGACATCTAAGCAATGTGGCGCAATGCCTTGTATCATACCGAGAAAGACGTCAGTCTGGACGACAGCTACCTCTGAGAGTTTTCTACAAAAGTTACTAGAGGGAACTCTGGTGCTGTGGAGCCTATGGGAGCTGCAAGTATGATGATTCAGCCGGCATGGACTTGACAGCTAGTGTACATGGATTTGCCTAAACTTCATTCTTATGGCTTCAAAGAACATTGTCGCCTTGCAAAGTGTTTATTTTTGGCAAAATGCCATACAATCTCGACTAAGGGCCACACCCGTGTATGGGCTGCACCCACAACTTGGCAGCCCGAAATATCGGGGGGGCAGGGGAATCCAACCAAGAAGCAGTCGCGTTCGATGCTTTGATGTGTGCATATAGCACGAATGAATTTTCACGTGCAGCATACCTTTCTGCAACACTACTAGATGGCAAGTACGGAGCTTTTTCTGACATCTGGGGCGTGGCCATAACCGGCTCCTCTGTGTTTCTTGCTGCAGCATGCAAGTTACCGGCGCCATCTTTGTGCCGTTAGTTTTCACAGCCAGCTCAGCCAGCTCCTTCGGCTCACATGTCAGTTGCCGGGAGTCTAGAAAGGAGAGGAAGCGTTTAATGGTGTGCAACACTCTTGTTTAACCTGAAGGTTGTCGCATCCATTGAGGAGCACAGCAAACAAGCAGCCGGCCGTAACTTTAGCTTTGACGAAAAGTGACTATGTCAGTGGCCGAAGCAGGAAGAGTAGCTTGCCACAATGAACAAATCGAGGAAGGTGTTGTGTGGGAAAGCATGCCAGTTCCCAATACTAGTGGTCGGAAAAATTGGTCCAAATGGCCCAGTCCTGCGTAAGGGCAGCACCTAGTCAAAATCGTAAAAGAATGTACAGGCCTTAACACAAGTCTAAGGTATTGCATTTTAAATGCAACAATTGATAATGATTATGCATGTGCATAGAAACTTGTTGCCTGTCTCTGTTTAGAAAACGATATTTGCTGTGCAGTTTAGAAAGATAAAGCTTAATGAGTGCCCACAAGAATTCCCGAAGCCACTTAGCCACTTGGACGAACATTATATATATCTGTGTACTATTCCCATGGTAAGCTTAACAAATGGAGCACACAAGGCCTATCTAGTAATTTTTTGTAGGAAGCTCTTTGCTATCGCCCTACAGCTATTGCCAGTACATTTCATTGACGATGTTTGGGATCGTTGGCATTTTCAATAATTGTTGGCACTTGGATTTTCAGTGATGTCAAGCTTTCTAAAGTTCCTGTACTATTTAGGCACATGCTTTGCCTATTTGTATATTTCCTTTCTTTGCTCTTTCTGCAGAATGCTTCTGTGGAGATTGAAGCTATTGCTGTGGACTGCCATTAAGGACTCTCCATATTGGTCACCACATAAGCCCAATGTTGTCATTTGACACTGCCATTGTTACAGACATATTTTTTGACTGGGAGAAATCCTTTCTTTTTGGAATAAAATACAGACAAGCATTTACACATTGTTAATATACTGTTGTTTACTAACAACTTGGGAACAACAAATTTACTAACCGGTGCTCTTGGTGCTCACCTATTGTTCTTCACTGTCAAGTTCCAATAAATGTGTCAGCCTAGACAAGTCTCCTGTTCAGGTTCTTTGTTTGCTGCATGTACTGTATATAGTTCTAGAATTCTGAACCACAGTTATTTAAACTCTTGGTGTATGAATTTGTTGGGAGCCATCACACATTACGACAACACATCACAGAAAATGCACTGCACACCTGTAGCAGAAGTAAAAGGGTTGCTGTCTTGCTGGTCAAAGATGCTGAAGTGTGGAAGCATTCATGAGAATCTGGGTCTGGTAACTGGGACCATTAGCATGGTCCTCCACGACCCCAGTATTAGCGTCCACTGACAGCTGCTACTCAATTCAGTGACAGGCCTAGATCAGCAGACTCGGAGGAGGCGACTCTGGTAATTAGACAACTGGTGGTTCTGTGGACCTAAACATCTACGTTGACATTGATGACGTGGAAATCTGCAGGGCTCGTATCATAGAAGGCATATGTCAAAGACACTACCGACAAGCAACGATTAGAAGGAGTTTGGTGTACCTTTTCAGGCTGGTAATTAGGTAAGGACACTGCACAAGAGTCATCATTCGAAAATGAAAGGCTTGCACTAAGCACTACTCTAAACCAGCTAGTTTGGAAGACTTTTCTCCGTGGACAGAATCCTATCGCCATAGTCTTGCACATCCCAGCTGCAGAAGGCCATTAAAGTACTGCAGCGATTCCTGAAGGCAAGAAGACTGAGTGCTGTCTGTGACAATGCTGAGAATTCCAATACCTCAGCGGCTCCAGCGGACATCAACTCTTGACTTATATTTCCCACTCCTTCCACCAGTGCAGGGTGTCGTCAACTGGGTTCAGTCCTGGTCAACCTCCCTGCCTTCCATTTAGCCTTTTCTCCCTCTACGTCCTTGCTTCACCCTGGCATCCACCTATTCTGGCAGATTGGCCAATAATATGTGTGTGTGCGTACCCAGTGGCCCAAGAAAATGTAGCCTAAACACAAATAAAAGAAAAATGAAAGAAGCCTGGGAAAGCCCTAGGGAAGTTAATTGCTGTTTAATTAAAAACACCCACAGCGATTATTCTTTTGCGCTTTCGTTTTCCTTTGCTTTATTCGTAACTTTTAAGTTTAGTGCTGACGTCCTAGAGTCTGTGCTACACTGATGACGCCGCACAGGGCAAAACGGCTTCTTATACCTTTGCCCACACGTGTCACAGACACGTCGTTGCACATAATGTGAAACGCGCACTTGTTCGCACTCAAGATAGTGTGCCTGCAAAAGTCATCTCACTTGTAGCAGCTCAAAGTACCACGCGGCATACTTGCCCTACGCACATTATGGAAAAGAAAGGAAGCGGCTTTGAAGGAGTTAATCATAATGTTGACATATTCAACCCAAACGATTGCTGACATTTATTCACATTCCGGTAGGTTCCCCTGTGTAACCAGCCGACAGTGATCCACTTTTTTACTTGAAATTGCATTTACGATTCACGTTGCTCGGTTATTGTAGCATAAACATTCACAGGAGTTGCAGAGCCACGTGCGTAGGCACAATTGCACGCTAGTACATTCGCGCATCTGCGCATCGATGTCGGTTTAATTCTAAAAGTACAATGCCTTTCCGCGTTCACCGTCACGTCGATGGAAAAGGGCCCTTCGGAATTGGTATCGTCACACTTTGATGTGGACATTCGTGTGCCCCTATGTCGCAGGCAAACTTTCCCTTAGGGCGCTTGACGGCAGGCTCTCGCCGTTAATCTTGCGCATCCAAAACCTGACCGCTTCGCCGCAGTTTTACCCCTTTATCGACGTTTCAGCTCCTGAGGAACTCTTTAGTGCGCACGTGCTAAAAATCCGGCATACGGCTGTTTATGACATCGGACGCGGGCTGACGCGGGCGAACGCACACAAATGCATGCGGCGAGCTGGATAGGGCTGCGCAACAAGTATAATGCTGGCGCGTCCACCATGCTTATTTTTACCTTTGTCGTAGGGATCACATGGACACTCCAGGCAAAATTTTCGTCGTCGCCGTGATGCTCCCTATAAGTCTTAAGTGCTATGAGATAGCGCGCCGTATGCTGTGAGTGCGAGGGAAAGTGGGCGATTGTGAGTCCAGAAGAGTGGTGGCTTGAAGGCACATTCACACCGAAAGCGGAGCGTCTAAGCGGACAAGCGGATTTTCAAAGCGGCGAGGCGGCGAGCGCCCGCACCTGTTCAGACCGGCCGCGTTGTCTGGCTATCCTCGCCGCCGGGAAGGCGGGGCATCTCACAATTTCTTTAGCAATTTCAGGGACGTGCCGCCATCTCGCGGCACTTTGGGTTTGTGCGTGCACTTTCGATATATTTTTCTTGGTGGGTCGGCGCGCTCCCGTCCGCTATCTACTTCTGCAAAATGATGAGCTCAGACGAAGAAGACGAGATCGTTGGCATTTTACTCGCCACTTGTCTAGTCGATTTTCAAGATTTGTTACAGCGCAACACAAGACAAGGACAAAAGAAGGTATGAAGCGACGACACGGCGCCGTGTCGTCGTTTTATACCTTCTTTTGTCCTTGTCTTGTGTTGCGCTGTAACAAACCTTACTATGAATCCCAACCAACTGGCCCAACTTGCCGTTTTGACGCTTTTGAATAACAGAAGCGAAAAGCCCAGAGAAAGACATTCGTTTACTTTCCTTCACTAGCGCTTCCGCAGTGTCGGGTTTTGATTGGCTGCGGCCAAAGCGGCCAACTTATCCGCGCGGGAAAAATCGGTCCGGGCGCGATCCGGCCAAGCGGGGGATCCGCTTGTCCGCTCCGCCTTCGGTGTGAACGTGCCCTCATAATCAGAAAGTGGTTTTGGCACGTAAAGTCCCATAACTCGCGTGCCTCCAATATGGAGGTCACATGTTCAAGCGCACGCAAGGGGCGGAGGTGGAGAAGGTAAGCGCGTGCTAGAAATGGTGCAAGCTTAAGTCCCTTGATAATCTGAAAGTAGCGACACTCTCCTCCTCACGGCTCTTTCCTCCTCGATTCTCCTCGCCCGCCGGCTGCACACGGCGCGCTTTTCCTCCTGTGCTCCCGCGGACGGGCCGCAGGATTCTATGGAGGCGTGTTATTTTGGGCCAGTTGCGCCCCCCAGTGGGGTTGAAAATTTTGAGAAATGCTAATAACAGCATCGATAATGCTGGAGGCAACGTTTATGAGTAGGTTGGTTTTTTCTTAAAGCCGTCTGAACGGGGTGTACCGATGTAAAGGGAGCTTTGAGGCGAGTTCTATACTCCAGACAATTTTTCTGCCACATCATCAGATGCTTTACTTCGTGCGTCTGATCTAGTATTGCTTGTGACACATCCCTTTGTGTTTGGCTTATTAAGCGAAAGCCTTAGACCTCTATTTCAAGGTCCCGTTGTGAGCTACAGAAAATATCAAGTGACCGAAGCAAGGCGGGAACCGAACCAAAGCATGTGCAGCCGCGTATAAGAGATGAATAATGATTAGCAAGGTAATGATTGATCAGTGATTGGATTAAGATGAATTCAGGTGTATTAAGGAGGATTAAGGTGGATTAAAGTCGATGAAGGTACATTAGGGTGAATGAAGGTGAATTAAGGTGCATAAAGGAGGACTAAGTTGTATTAAGGTCGATGAAAGTGAATTAAGCTGTATGAAGGTTCATTAAGGATGATTATAGTGGATTATGGTGGATTAAAGTACATGAAGGAGGGTAATGGTGGATTAAGAAGGATTAAGGTGCATTAAGGAGGATTATGGTGGGCTAGGGCAAATTAAAGTGAATGAAGCGGAATTAGGGTGGACTAAGGTAGATGAATGTGGATTCGTGTGGGTTAAAGGGAATTAAATACGATTAGAGGGGATTAGGGTGGATTAAAGTGAATGAGGAAGCATTACGGTTGATCAAGGAGGATTAAATGCATTAAGGAGGGTTAGAGTAGATTAAGGTCGATGCGGGTGGATTAGGGTCATTAAGTAGGGCTTTTGTGGATTATGGTGGAATAAAGTGAATGAAGGCGGATTAAGGTCGCTGAATGTGCATTAGGGGGATTATGATAGACTAATCGTTCTTAATACTCAATGAACCTAATTCACCTTAGTACAACCTTAATCCACCTTAATGCTCCTTCATCCACCTTAATCCAGCTTAATACTCCCAATCCACCTTAATAAAACCGAATCAACCTTAATCGCCCCTAATGCACCTTAGCCTACCCTATACGGTCTTAATCCTCCTTTATCAACCCTCATCCATCATAATCCGCCTTAATCCTCCTTCATCCACCTTAATCCTTATTCATGCACCTTAATCCAACTTAATCCTTCTTAATAGTCCCAATCTACCTTAATACATCCTAATCCACCTCTATCAAAAATAATCTATCTCCATGGTTCCTAATCCGCCTTAATTTGCCCTAATTCACCCTAATCGGTCTTAATCCTCCTCTATCAACCCTAATTCTCCTGAATCCACATTAATCGACCTTAATCTTCCTTTATCCACCTTAATCCCCCTACTCCTTGTTCATGCACCCTAATCGGTCTTAATACCTTTTCACCAACTCTTCACCTTAATCCACAATAATCCGCCTTAATCTTCCTCCACCCATCTTAATCCTTCTTAATGCACGGCTGGCAGCCGCGTCGCCGCTGCCAGCCGTCGACGCGGCGACATCGTGTTCGCGGCCATCGACTCATATCTGCTCGTGTTTTCTTATGCGGGTGTGTTTTAAAAAATTAAATTATGGGGTTTTACGTTCCAAAACCGCGATCCTGATTATGAGACACGCCGTAGTGGGGGCTCGGGAAATGGGAAGCACCTGGGGCTCTTTAACGTTCACCTAAATCTATGTAAGCGGGTGTTTTCGCATTTCGCCCCCATCGAAATGCGGCCGCCGTGGCCGGGATAGGGGAGAAAGTTATGTGGCATTGTAGTAGTATAGCAACGTCGGCAGCAACCACTAGAACACCCCCTCCCCCCAGCCCTTCCTGTTCGACACCATTTCGCATAATCCACGCGAAGGAGCAAAGAGGAATAGCAGTCGGTGCGGTCGAAATGCGGCCGCCGTAGCCGGGCTTCCATCCCGCGACCTCGTGCTTAGCAGCCCAACACCGTAACCACTAAGCAACCATGCAAAGCTGGTGTACGCGGGTGTGTTATATGCTTGTTAATTTAGTTAGTGACTATTTACTGCAATTTATATGGCCGATGAAACTACGAGCCTCACGTCGCGTAATTGTCGAATACTTTGCTGTTAATTGCTATCAATGCTTCGTAATTCGGGTGGAAATGCCACTAATTTTTTGTTGCTGTGTGCATCGGCGGTTAGCAGTAACAGACCGTTGAGTCCTAGTTTTTGTCCTATGCTATAGGCTTAAGATTATTTTCACCTTTGCGTTCGCTAACTTTAAGCCGTCAATCGTGGAACTATTTGGCTCGAATTTCAGGGTAATTGTTTGATTGAGTAGAAAATCGAGTTGAAAGTTAACTAAATTTGCGCCGGAACGCCATTTTCGGTACCACCGCGTAACGTCGCGGCTTTCAAATCATTCCTCCCCCCTCCCTTCCCGCCTCATATGGGGGCCATTATTGCTTAGGTAAAACGTTTGTTTTGAAACTTGCCATTGTTACGTTTTTGGCTCCTTTAAAATTTAATGTAGTCTATACCGGGTGGTTTCTTTAGACCATACATAATTTTTGAACATCGCCTGTTGTGGATAGCATAATTGTTGTCCTGGAGGTGGGTTACTCGAAGCGGCCCGCATAGCTTGCACGACAAATCGCAATAGACTAATAAACTAAATTGGACTAATTAACTTCTACCTTAATTATCTTAATGCATATATTGCGGTTTAGGAATTGAAGTTTACGAGTTGAAGTTCGGCGACTGTCCTGTGTGCATTCATACTGTGTCCTGTACTCGAAACGAGCCGTTATATAACCATGTTAGATCAAGCCAGCAACCAACTACCACATCTAACTCTGTCAGTAGCCAGTAAGCTTGCAAGGCGTATTCACTTGGAACGAATTCGAGTTATGCGCCGTGAAGCTCGCGTTAAAGAAAGCACTATATTCATCTATTTAACAGACTGTCGTTTTTTGCATTGAAGCACAAAAGTAACTGGAACGCCCACGTTCTTCGTCGCACACTCTGGGAATGAATCTCTCGAAACAGGTGCCATCCTGAAAATTTGCTCCAAGTGGATACATCGCCTTGCCAACTCCCGGCTGCAGCTCGTAAATCGCAATATGTGTCGCGAAGTAATTAACTATAATATAATTGGATTATTTTTGTTAATTAGTCGATTAGATGCGTTTTAATTTCGCGTGGAAGTAATGTCCGTTTCTGAGTAATCCAGCTCAATGACTAGAATTACGCTATCTGGCACATGCAATTTTTAAAAATTCTGTATGATCTAAAAAAAAAATTACCGACGATTACGTTACTTCCTAATGCGAAATTTGAGCGCAGCAAATAAGCTGTTTCACCTTTTCGATAGATTGAGGCAAAGAAATCGAGCAACACATGTATGCGCTATCACAGAATGTTTTTTTTTATTTTTCACACGTATTCCTTTAACAAAGACTGACTCCACTAACAGTTCTTGACAGTCATGAAGGAAGCTTTGTGGTCGGAGAAATAGACTGATATATGTTCGACTTGGTACACCAATGCTTGATTCTCAAAGACGAGATCTATACAAGTGCCTCGCGAGGTTGTCACAGCCGTGGGACGCGTTACGAGCGAGAGGAACGGGATGTTCTCCCGCATAAGTGTTAGGAAATTGCTGTTTGTCTTTATGTCAAGCCGCCACCGATCTGGCTCTCTGATTGCCACCGCACAGGGCGAACGGCAGCGGCAATTTCGGCTCGGGCGGTGCACATATACAGATCCGCCGCCACCGATCTGGCTCTCTGATTGCCACCGCACAGGGGTTGCATTGGAGGAGGAGCGAAGAAAGGAATTAAGTTCGAGCCGGCGCTTTGACAACCGGAGACTCGCAGGAAGAGGGGGGAGGGGGGCGGCGTGTACACCCAGCGGCAAACGATGGGGGCAGAAGCGCGCGCAGCAAGCGGACAACACGATAAAGGGAGGAGGGAAGAGATAGCAGCGACTGACTGATGCCGCTGACGCCGATAGTGAGTCAACCCCAGCTGCGGAGTTGGTTTCAGGGACAACGCCGCCGATGCCGACACAAACAATATGATACCCTCGCTTCCGCAGCGCTAAGAACCAGGTCTAGCCGTGGGAAGGTGGTCACGTATTCGTCGACGTGCCGGGGCCTACGTGAAATAACCGGCGCGTCGGCAACTGAAGAGCACCCTATCCGCCACACAAGAACAGGGGGGGGGGGGACCCTTTCCTCCTCTTTCTGCATGGCGGCGACGGTGTTCTATGCAGTCACGTTATCTTGACTCTCTAGCGGCGTCAGCGGCATCCAGCGGTATCAGTCGGTCGCTGCTAGCGCTGGGGGGATGAAAGGGGGGCGGAGCTGGTTACGAGGCCGACGACAACGCCGACGACGACGCGAAACCCAGGAACGGACGCCAAAGAGCTGCGCTCTAAAAAACGGTATATAAAGATTAAAATAAATAGGTCCTAGCCGACCTATTTGTTTTAGTGTCTTTTCCGGCTTATAATCTCCTCGGGAGTCGAGAGGACATGCTGTAAAAGGGAAATGCACTAGCACAACTCGACCTTATTTTCTCTTCAGCGTCTCTTTAAAGAAGAAACGGTAGGAACAAGTACTTGTTACCTTTGTTTCTCGTTACTTTTATTGATTGCTATACGTTCATTTATCGTCAAAGTCCACGTCCACCTTCGCTCTGTTTATCCGTCAAGATGAGCTTGCATAACCACGGGGCTGCTGGAAAAGAGCTGACTTAAATCTTAAATTCTCGTCACGCTCACCAAAAAACAACAACAAAGAAACAAAAAGCGAGTCATGCAGCCTTTCGCGGCTGGTTTCAATCCAGAACAGCGGAAGTGAGTGTAGCTGACTGTGTTTAAGCGGCTAACTAGTTCCATCCTGTGCTCTTGTTGTATCACCTAATTCTTGCTTCCGTTTCACTTCGCGTGCGTTCCTATGACCCGACTCTCAGCGTATCTGCGTGACCTGACCTGACCTGGCTTTATACGTTTGCGTCGTGTCTTTCTTCCACTTTTTTTTTTGTCACTGCCATGATTCCAGTGGCCGTTCGTTTGTCCGGGCTTGCACGCTTTTAATACGTGCAAGTTCTGCTTTAAAAAGGAGTAACTGGCGTCGCTTAATTTATTCGCTGGCTTCCGCGACTTGCATGGCGAGCATTGTTTATAAAGGCGGGAAGTATCAGTCTATGTTTAGGGACTGGTTCGGTGTAGAAGCTTCATACATATTTTAAGATTTTCATATTCTCTCCATACAGGAAGCCTCCGTTGAGATAGAGGCTGTTGCAGTCGACGTGGCGCCGTCGGGACCCAGAAGATCCCTTGCCAGACTGTAGCCGCTGAAGATTACTATTGGTTCGTAAAAAAGGAAACGAAAAAGAAAAAGAAAGAGGAAAGAAAGAATGACCACTGAGCCAGCTTTGAAATAATAAACGTTGTGTTCATCCACTCGTAAAAGCTATAGCAGACGAACTTTTTGCAAGGACCGCGAAAATGTTTTCTGAGAAGCTTGTCCTAACAGAAGTAAACCGAGAAGCTGAAAATCTACTATTACAAATGTACCTAGATGTCCGGGCCAATAAAAAGTAAATAGCATTTGTTTGCAGGTGCTGTGCAAACCTGTGCACTGTCACAAAAGCTGACATTTCGCCTCGCTGAACTGAACTGAATTCTGAACTGCCGTCGTGACATTGAAAAAAAAAAGTGCCGCAGTTTCGCCCGAAAGGCGAAACATCGATTGAGATAGCAAATTAGTGGACAACTATGCGAAGTAAGGAGAGCAGCTTTATCGGCCGTCTAACATGTAAACAAAGGTACACTAAATAAATTAACAAGCACGGTGTCACGCGCGCACAAGCGAACACGAACACATCTCACTCAATGACCGCGGAAAACCGCTGTCAAAACGCCGGAGTGAGGAAGCGCGGCAGCAGCAGCGAGCGAATTGACATTTGTGCTACGCCTCGCATCAACGCGAACCAAGCCGCGAGAACAGAGCGCGCGGTCGGACTCTGTTCCCCGTAGCAGATGGCTTCCAAGACGCAGCGGGCCGGCCGGCCGGGCGCAGCCTCCAGGGTCGCCACCAGTAGAACGCACCCTCCCTCCCTCCCCTCAGAGTCTCATCTGCTGCGCTGTCACAATGACAGTCATTTAACAAACAAACAAACAAAATCGGCAGAGACACTTAAGACTGCTGAAGTGCGGGAATGCGAAAGTATTATAGTCGCTTTGGTGAAAATTTTTTTTTCTGCGCGTTCCTTGCCCGCGCGCAAGCTCTCGCTTGCGTTTTAACTGCGCATCGGTAAGTCCAAACGAAAACGCGCCAAGCTTATCAATACGCTCGCGTGCCCGCGGCGGCCTCATGACTTGAAGGACTGCCCAGCAGCACTCAAGCGGGCATTAATGCTTCGCATTTTACACAATCACTTTATGCACTCATAACGTTGGCGCCGCCTCCTCCACATTTGCTGCGCCGACACGTGCGCAATAGAGAGCTTTAGGTGAGGGGGACACCAGCATTGGGGCCACAGTACTGCGCATGCGCAGATAGTGCTTGGGGCCACGGTACACCGCATGCGCGGATCGGTCTTCGCATGCGCAGCACTGTGGCACCAACGATTGCGTACCCCTCACCTAAAGCTCATAAAGACGCACGCACAAGGTACACATTTAGTCAACCAGAACCGTGGCGTCGAGGAAGCGGGCCCGCTTCGCACCCCGAAGGTCCGGGTTCGATTACCACCCAGACCAAAATTTACCAGCACTCTCTCCAAAGGCGCTAATTTACTTTTGTTTACCGTAACCTCTCCGAGAAGCGATTCAAAAACGGCCATTCGTAACTTCACAAGAGGACTGATAGCACCCAAAGCACAGAAGATTCTCTCTGGCACTCCTCCCTCAAGGCAACGCCGCGTGCAGATCATCTGGGCCCCTGGTCACTCGGGTCTGGCTGGAAACGAAGCCGCCCACGATGCCGCCCGAGCTCTCGCACACCGGGCGCATCATCCTTCTCCTGCGTCTTCCGATCCCGACCAGCCCTCTGTTCTGCATCGCGGTCACGCGCGGGACCGAATGGTCACGTTGAGAGAAATTCTCCTTCACTACCGCAGGGAGCGGTTACGCTACCCCCCAGCACACAAAACACTGAATAAGTCTCAATCTACCACTTGGCGACTCCTTCAGACACGCACCTTTCCGAACCCCGTGCTTTACAACCGCATGTACCCCGATGCATACTCTCCACTCTGCAAAGCGTGCGAGGCCCGCGCTGACCTCGATCATATTATCTGGCAATGCCCCAAAGCCTCACCCACCAACACCTCCCACACTAACACACGCATAACTACGGCCGAGCAGTGGGAGACATTGCTGCTCAGCTTGGACCCAGAGGAGCAGCTCTGGGCCGTCCGGATGGCCGAAGACGCCGCCAGAAAGCAAGGACTGGCCGCCGTCTGAGGAAGGGGGGATTGGGGGTTAGTCTTCCGACCCCCGCCACCCCTGAACCCCATCAAGGACATAACAAAGTTTTATCTCTCTCTCTCTCTCCGAGAAGTGTGACGTCAATTCGAGTATTCTTTCACGTGGTTTTACACTTTGTTGTCGGCCATTTGTGGTAACAGCAATCGATCGGGCCGCAGAACTACAAAGCGGGATAACCGCTTGCAAGGACGCGCAGTATCGTCAGGAATTATTTAGGCGACGAACTAGCGCTTTTTGAGAGGATATTGTAAACTCCCAAAAATGGAAATTTTCCTGGGCTATCGCCTTAACTTTTCTTCCAAAAAAGCCGATTTTTTAATATCGGTGTATCCTTCGCTAAACTGCTTGCCAGCACGAGTACCGTCGGGAGTTATTTAGGCGACAAACTTGCGCTTTTTGAGAGGATATTGAAAACTCCCAAAAATCGAAACTTCCCTGGGCTTAACTGGGCTGGGCTTAAATGAACTTAACTGAACTGGGCTTAACTTAACTCGGCGGAGAAATCAGCGGAGAACCAGCGGTTTAGAGTCGCTTTATTTTTCGTCGGAAAAATGATATTTTCATGGGCTATAGGCTTACCATTTTTTTCAATTTTAGGGGGAAAATTATTCTCTGCCTAATCGTTCATTTATCGCGTTAAACGGCCTCTGCGCATGCCCTGGGACTGATATATGCGGAGAACCAGCGGTTTAGAGTCACATTATTTTTCGTCGGAAAATGATATTTTCATGGGCTATAGGCTTAGCATTTTTTCAATTTTAAGGGAAAAATTATTCTTTGCCTAAACGTGCATTTATCGCGTTAAACGGCCTCTGCGCATGCCCTGGGACTGATATATGCGGAGAACCAGCGGTTTAGAGTCACTTTATTTTTCGTCGGAAAAATGATATTTTCATGGGCTATAGGCTTAGCATTTTTTCAATTTTAGGGGAAAAATTATTCTTTGCCTAAACGTGCATTTATCGCGTTAAACGGCCTCTGCGCATGCCCTGGGACTGATATATGCGGAGAACCACCGGTTTAGAGTCACTTTATTTTTCGTCGGAAAAATGATATTTTCATGGGCTATAGGCTTAGCATTTTTTCAATTTTAGGGGAAAAATCATTCTTTCCCTAAACGTGCATTTATCGCGATAAACGGCCTCTGCGCATGCCCTGGGATTGGTATATGCGGAGAACCAGCGGTTTAGAGTCACTTTATTTTTCGTCGGAAAAATGATATTTTCATGGGCTATAGGCTTAGCATTTTTTCAATTTTAGGGGAAAAATTATTCTTTGCCTAAACGTGCATTTATCGCGATAAACGGCCTCTGCTCATGCCCTGGGACTGATATATGCGGAGAACCAGCGGTTTAGAGTCACTTTATTTTTCGTCGGAAAAATGATATTTTCATGGGCTATAGGCTTAGCATTTTTTCAATTTTAGGGGAAAAATTATTCTTTGCCTAAACGTGCACTTATCGCGTTAAACGGCCTCTGCGCATGCCCTGGGACTGATATATGCGGAGAACCAGCGGTTTAGAGTCACTTTATTTTTCGTCGGAAAAATGATATTTTCATGGGCTATAGGCTTAGCATTTTTTCAATTTTAGGGGAAAAATTATTCTTTGCCTAAACGTGCATTTATCGCGATAAACGGCCTCCGCGCAAGCCCTGGGACTGATATATGCGGAGAACCAGCAGTTTAGAGTCACTTTATTTTTCGTCGGAAAAATGATATTTTCATGGGCTATAAGGCTTAGCATTTTTTCAATTTTAGGGGAAAAATTATTCTTTGCCTAAACGTGCATTTATCGCGATAAACGGCCTCTGCGCATGCCCTGGGATTGATATATGCGGAGAACCAGCGGTTTAGAGTCACTTTATTTTTCGTCGGAAAAATGATATTTTCATGGGCTATAGGCTTAGCATTTTTTTCAATTTTAGGGGAAAAATTATTCTTTGCCTAAACGTGCATTTATCGCGATAAACGGCCTCTGCGCATGCCCTGGGACTGATATATGCGGAGAACCAGCGGTTTAGAGTCACTTTATTTTTCGTCGGAAAAATGATATTTTCATGGGCTATAGGCTTAGCATTTTTTCAATTTTAGGGGAAAAATTATTCTTTGCCTAAACGTGCATTTATCGCATTAAACGGCCTCCGCGCATGCCCTGGGACTGATATATGCGGAGAACCAGCGGTTTAGAGTCACTTTATTTTTCGTCGGAAAAATGATATTTTCATGGGCTATAGGCTTAGCATTTTTTCAATTTTAAGGGAAAAATTATTCTTTGCCTAAACGTGCATTTATCGCGATAAACGGCCTCCGCGCATGCCCTGGGACTGATATATGCGGAGAACCAGCGGTTTAGAGTCACTTTATTTTTCGTCGGAAAAATGATATTTTCATGGGCTATAGGCTTAGCATTTTTTCAATTTTAGGGGAAAAATTATTCTTTGCCTAAACGTGCATTTATCGCGATAAACGGCCTCTGCGCATGCCCTGGGACTGATATATGCGGAGAACCAGCGGTTTAGAGTCACTTTATTTTTCGTCGGAAAAATGATATTTTCATGGGCTATAGGCTTAGCATTTTTTCAATTTTAGGGGAAAAATTATTCTTTGCCTAAATGTGCATTTATCGCGATAAACGGCCTCTGCGCATGCCCTGGGACTGATATATGCGGAGAACCAGCGGTTTAGAGTCACTTTATTTTTCGTCGGAAAAATGATATTTTCATGGGCTATAGGCTTAGCATTTTTTCAATTTTAGGGGAAAAATTATTCTTTGCCTAAACGTGCATTCATCGCGTTAAACGGCCTCTGCACATGCCCTGGGACTGATATATGCGGAGAACCAGCGGTTTAGAGTCACTTTATTTTTCGTCGGAAAAATTATATTTTCATGGGCTATAGGCTTAGCATTTTTTCAATTTTAGGGGAAAAATTATTCTTTGCCTAAACGTGCATTTATCGCGATAAACGGCCTCTGCGCATGCCCTGGGATTGATATATGCGGAGAACCAGCGGTTTAGAGTCACTTTATTTTTCGTCGGAAAAATGATATTTTCATGGGCTATAGGCTTAGCATTTTTTTCAATTTTAGGGGAAAAATTATTCTTTGCCTAAACGTGCATTTATCGCGATAAACGGCCTCTGCGCATGCCCTGGGACTGATATATGCGGAGAACCAGCGGTTTAGAGTCACTTTATTTTTCGTCTGAAAAATGATATTTTCATAGGCTATAGGCTTAGCATTTTTTCAATTTTAGGGGAAAAATTATTCTTTGCCTAAACGTGCATTTATCGCGATAAACGGCCTCTGCGCATGCCCTGGGACTGATATATGCGGAGAACCAGCGGTTTAGTCACTTTACTTTTCGTCGGAAAAATGATATTTTCATGGGCTATAGGCTTAGCATTTTTTCAATTTTAGGGGAAAAATTATTCTTTGCCTAAACGTGCATTTATCGCGTTAAACGGCCTCTGCGCAAGCCCTGGGACTGATATATGCGGAGAACCAGCGGTTTAGTCACCTTATTTTTCGGCGGAAAAATGATATTTTCATGGGCTATAGGCTTAGCATTTTTTCAATTTTAGGGGAAAAATTATTCTTTGCCTAAACGTGCATTTATCGCGTTAACGGCCCCTGCGCATGCCCTGGGACTGATATATGCGGAGAACCAGCGGTTTAGAGTCACTTTATTTTTCGTCGGAAAAATGATATTTTCATGGGCTATAGGTTTAGCATCTTTTCAATTTTAGGGGAAAAATTATTATTTGCCTAATCGTTCATTTATCGCGTTAAACGGCCTCTGCGCATGCCCTGGGACTGATATATGCCGAGAACCAGCGGTTTAGAGTCGCTTTATTTTTCGTCGGAAAAATGATATTTTTATGGGCTATAAGCTTAGCATTTTTTTCAATTTTAGGGGAAAAATTATTCTTTGCCTAAACGTGCATTTATCGCGTTAAACGGCCTCTGCGCATACCCTGGGACTGATATATGCGGAGAACCAGCGGTTTAGAGTCACTTTATTTTTCGTCGGAAAAATGATATTTTCATGGGCTATAGGCTTAGCATTTTTTCAATTTTAGGGGAAAAATTATTCTTTGCCTAAACGTGCATTTATCGCGATAAACGGCCTCTGCGCATGCCCTGGGACTGATATATGCGGAGAACCAGCGGTTTAGAGTCACTTTATTTTTCGTCAGAAAAATGATATTTTCATGGGCTATAGGCTTAGCATTTTTTCAATTTTAGGGGAAAAATTATTCTTTGCCTAAATGTGCATTTATCGCGATAAACGGCCTCTGCGCATGCCCTGGGACTGATATATGCGGAGAACCAGCGGTTTAGAGTCACTTTATTTTTCGTCGGAAAAATGATATTTTCATGGGCTATAGGCTTAGCATTTTTTCAATTTTAGGGGAAAAATTATTCTTTGCCTAAACGTGCATTCATCGCGTTAAACGGCCTCTGCGCATGCCCTGGGACTGATATATGCGGAGAACCAGCGGTTTAGAGTCACTTTATTTTTCATCGGAAAAATGATATTTTCATGGGCTATAGGCTTAGCATTTTTTCAATTTTAGGGGAAAAATTATTCTTTGCCTAAACGTGCATTTATCGCGATAAACGGCCTCTGCGCATGCCCTGGGATTGATATATGCGGAGAACCAGCGGTTTAGAGTCACTTTATTTTTCGTCGGAAAAATGATATTTTCATGGGCTATAGGCTTAGCATTTTTTTCAATTTTAGGGGAAAAATTATTCTTTGCCTAAACGTGCATTTATCGCGATAAACGGCCTCTGCGCATGCCCTGGGACTGATATATGCGGAGAACCAGCGGTTTAGAGTCACTTTATTTTTCGTCTGAAAAATGATATTTTCATGGGCTATAGGCTTAGCATTTTTTCAATTTTAGGGGAAAAATTATTCTTTGCCTAAACGTGCATTTATCGCGATAAACGGCCTCTGCGCATGCCCTGGGACTGATATATGCGGAGAACCAGCGGTTTAGAGTCACTTTATTTTTCGTCGGAAAAATGATATTTTCATGGGCTATAGGCTTAGCATTTTTTCAAATTTAGGGGAAAAATTATTCTTTGCCTAAACGTGCATTTATCGCGATAAACGGCCTCTGCGCATGCCCTGGGACTGATATATGCGGAGAACCAGTGGTTTAGAGTCACTTTATTTTTCGTCGGAAAAATAATATTTTCATGGGCTATAGGCTTAGCATTTTTTCAATTTTAGGGGAAAAATTATTCTTTGCCTAAATGTGCATTTATCGCGATAAACGGCCTCTGCGCATGCCCTGGGACTGATATATGCGGAGAACCAGCGGTTTAGAGTCACTTTATTTTTCGTCGGAAAAATGATATTTTCATGGGCTATAGGCTTAGCATTTTTTCAATTTTAGGGGAAAAATTATTCTTTGCCTAAACGTGCATTCATCGCGTTAAACGGCCTCTGCACATGCCCTGGGACTGATATATGCGGAGAACCAGCGGTTTAGAGTCGCTTTATTTTTCGTCGGAAAAATTATATTTTCATGGGCTATAGGCTTAGCATTTTTTCAATTTTAGGGGAAAAATTATTCTTTGCCTAAACGTGCATTTATCGCGATAAACGGCCTCTGCGCATGCCCTGGGATTGATATATGCGGAGAACCAGCGGTTTAGAGTCACTTTATTTTTCGTCGGAAAAATGATATTTTCATGGGCTATAGGCTTAGCATTTTTTCAATTTCAGGGGAAAAATTATTCTTTGCCTAAACGTGCATTTATCGCGATAAATGGCCTCTGCGCATGCCCTGGGACTGATATATGCGGAGAACCAGCGGTTTAGTCACTTTATTTTTCGTCGGAAAAATGATATTTTCATGGGCTATAGGCTTAGCATTTTTTCAATTTTAGGGGAAAAATTATTCTTTGCCTAAACGTGCATTTATCGCGTTAAACGGCCTCTGCGTAAGCCCTGGGACTGATATATGCGGAGAACCAGCGGTTTAGTCACCTTATTTTTCGGCGGAAGAATGATATTTTCATGGGCTATAGGCTTAGCATTTTTTCAATTTTAGGGGAAAAATTATTCTTTGCCTAAACGTGCATTTATCGCGATAAACGGCCTCTGCGCATGCCCTGGGACTGATATATGCGGAGAACCAGCGGTTTAGTGTCACTTTATTTTTCGTCGGAAAAATGATATTTTTATGGGCTATAGGCTTAGCATTTTTTCAATTTTAGGGGAAAAATTATTCTTTGCCTAAACGTGCATTTATCGCGTTAAACGGCCTCTGCGCATACCCTGGGACTGATATATGCGGAGAACCAGCGGTTTAGAGTCACTTTATTTTTCGTCGGAAAAATGATATTTTCATGGGCTATAGGCTTAGCATTTTTTCAATTTTAGGGGAAAAATTATTCTTTGCCTAAACGTGCATTTATCGCGATAAACGGCCTCCGCGCATGCCCTGGGACTGATATATGCGGTGAACCAGCGGTTTAGAGTCACTTTATTTTTCGTCGGAAAAATGATATTTTTATGGGCTATAGGCTTAGCATTTTTTCAATTTTAGGGGAAAAATTATTCTTTGCCTAAACGTGCATTTATCGCGATAAACGGCCTCTGCGCATGCCCTGGGACTGATATATGCGGAGAACCAGCGGTTTAGAGTCACTTTATTTTTCGTCGGAAAAATGATATTTTCATGGGCTATAGGCTTAGCATTTTTTCAATTTTAGGGGAAAAATTATTCTTTGCCTAAACGTGCATTTATCGCGTTAAACGGCCTCTGCGCATACCCTGGGACTGATATATGCGGAGAACCAGCGGTTTAGAGTCACTTTATTTTTCGTCGGAAAAATGATATTTTCATGGGCTATAGGCTTAGCATTTTTTCAATTTTAGGGGAAAAATTATTCTTTGCCTAAACGTGCATTTATCGCGTTAAACGGCCTCTGCGCATACCCTGGGACTGATATATGCGGAGAACCAGCGGTTTAGAGTCACTTTATTTTTCGTCGGAAAAATGATATTTTCATGGGCTATAGGCTGAGCATTTTTTCAATTTTAGGGGAAAAATTATTCTTTGCCTAAACGTGCATTTATCGCGATAAACGGCCTCTGCGCATGCCCTGGGACTGATATATGCGGAGAACCAGTGGTTTAGAGTCACTTTATTTTTCGTCGGAAAAATGATATTTTCATGGGCTATAGGCTTAGCATTTTTTCAATTTTAGGGGAAAAATTATTCTTTGCCTAAACGTGCATTTATCGCGATAAACGACCTCTGCGCATGCCCTGGGACTGATATATGCGGAGAACCAGCGGTTTAGTGTCACTTTATTTTTCGTCGGAAAAATGATATTTTCATGGGCTATAGGCTTAGCATTTTTTCAATTTTAGGGGAAAAATTATTCTTTGCCTAAACGTGCATTTATCGCGATAAACGGCCTCTGCGCATGCCCTGGGACTGATATGTGCGGAGAACCAGCGGTTTAGAGTCACCTTATTTTTCGTCGGAAAAATGATATTTTCATGGGCTATAGGCTTAGCATTTTTTCAATTTTAGGGGAAAAATTATTCTTTGCCTAAACGTGCATTTATCGCGATAAACGGCCTCTGCGCATGCCCTGGGACTGATATATGCGGAGAACCAGCGGTTTAGAGTCACTTTATTTTTCGTCGGAAAAATGATATTTTCATGGGCTATAGGCTTAGCATTTTTTCAATTTTAGGGGAAAAATTATTCTTTGCCTAAACGTGCATTTATCGCGTTAAACGGCCTCTGCGCATACCCTGCGACTGATATATGCGGAGAACCAGCGGTTTAGAGTCACTTTATTTTTCGTCGGAAAAATGATATTTTCATGGGCTATAGGCTTAGCATTTTTTCAATTTTAGGGGAAAAATTATTCTTTGCCTAAACGTGCATTTATCGCGTTAAACGGCCTCTGCGCATACCCTAGAACTGATATATGCGGAGAACCAGCGGTTTAGAGTCACTTTATTTTTCGGCGGAAAAATGATATTTTCATGGGCTATAGGCTGAGCATTTTTTCAATTTTAGGGGAAAAATTATTCTTTGCCTAAACGTGCATTTATCGCGATAAACGGCCTCTGCGCATGCCCTGGGACTGATATATGCGGAGAACCAGCGGTTTAGAGTCACTTTATTTTTCGTCGGAAAAATGATATTTTCATGGGCTATAGGCTTAGCATTTTTTCAATTTTAGGGGAAAAATTATTCTTTGCCTAAACGTGCATTTATCGCGATAAACGGCCTCTGCGCATGCCCTGGGACTGATATATGCGGAGAACCAGCGGTTTAGTGTCACTTTATTTTTCGTCGGAAAAATGATATTTTCATGGGCTATAGGCTTAGCATTTTTTCAATTTTAGGGGAAAAATTATTCTTTGCCTAAACGTGCATTTATCGCGTTAAACGGCCTCTGCGCATACCCTGGGACTGATATATGCGGAGAACCAGCGGTTTAGAGTCACTTTATTTTTCGTCGGAAAAATGATATTTTCATGGGCTATAGGCTTAGCATTTTTTCAATTTTAGGGGAAAAATTATTCTTTGCCTAAACGTGCATTTATCGCGATAAACGGCCTCCGCGCATGCCCTGGGACTGATATATGCGGTGAACCAGCGGTTTAGAGTCACTTTATTTTTCGTCGGAAAAATGATATTTTTATGGGCTATAGGCTTAGCATTTTTTCAATTTTAGGGGGAAAATTATTCTTTGCCTAATCGTTCATTTATCGCGTTAAACGGCCTCTGCGCATACCCTGGGACTGATATATGCGGAGAACCAGCGGTTTAGAGTCACTTTATTTTTCGTCGGAAAAATGATATTTTCATGGGCTATAGGCTTAGCATTTTTTCAATTTTAGGGGAAAAATTATTCTTTGCCTAAACGTGCATTTATCGCGATAAACGGCCTCTGCGCATGCCCTGGGACTGATATATGCGGAGAACCAGCGGTTTAGAGTCACTTTATTTTTCGTCGGCAAAATGATATTTTCATGGGCTATAGGCTTAGCATTTTTTCAATTTTAGGGGAAAAATATTCTTTGCCTAAACGTGCATTTATCGCGTTAAACGGCCTCTGCGCATACCCTGGGACTGATATATGCGGAGAACCAGCGGTTTAGAGTCACTTTATTTTTCGTCGGAAAAATGATATTTTCATGGGCTATAGGCTTAGCATTTTTTCAATTTTAGGGGAAAAATTATTCTTTGCCTAAACGTGCATTTATCGCGTTAAACGGCCTCTGCGCATACCCTGGGACTGATATATGCGGAGAACCAGCGGTTTAGAGTCACTTTATTTTTCGTCGGAAAAATGATATTTTCATGGGCTATAGGCTGAGCATTTTTTCAATTTTAGGGGAAAAATTATTCTTTGCCTAAACGTGCATTTATCGCGATAAACGGCCTCTGCGCATGCCCTGGGACTGATATATGCGGAGAACCAGCGGTTTAGAGTCACTTTATTTTTCGTCGGAAAAATGATATTTTCATGGGCTATAGGCTTAGCATTTTTTCAATTTTAGGGGAAAAATTATTCTTTGCCTAAACGTGCATTTATCGCGATAAACGGCCTCTGCGCATGCCCTGGGACTGATATATGCGGAGAACCAGCGGTTTAGTGTCACTTTATTTTTCGTCGGAAAAATGATATTTTCATGGGCTATAGGCTTAGCATTTTTTCAATTTTAGGGGAAAAATTATTCTTTGCCTAAACGTGCATTTATCGCGTTAAACGGCCTCTGCGCATACCCTGGGACTGATATATGCGGAGAACCAGCGGTTTAGAGTCACTTTATTTTTCGTCGGAAAAATGATATTTTCATGGGCTATAGGCTTAGCATTTTTTCAATTTTAGGGGAAAAATTATTCTTTGCCTAAACGTGCATTTATCGCGTTAAACGGCCTCTGCGCATGCCCTGGGACTGATATATGCGGAGAACCAGCGGTTTAGAGTCACCTTATTTTTCGTCGGAAAAATGATATTTTCATGGGCTATAGGCTTAGCATTTTTTCAATTTTAGGGGAAAAATTATTCTTTGCCTAAACGTGCATTTATCGTGTTAAACGGCCTCTGCGCATGCCCTGGGACTGATATATGCGGAGAACCAGCGGTTTAGAGTCACTTTATTTTTCGTCGGAAAAATGATATTTTCATGGGCTATAGGCTTAGCATTTTTTCAATTTTAGGGGAAAAATTATTCTTTGCCTAAACGTGCATTTATCGCGATAAACGGCCTCCGCGCATGCCCTGGGACTGATATATGCGGAGAACCAGCGGTTTAGAGTCACTTTATTTTTCGTCGGAAAAATGATATTTTCATGGGCTATAGGCTTAGCATTTTTTCAATTTTAGGGGAAAAATTATTCTTTGCCTAAACGTGCATTTATCGCGATAAACGGCCTCTGCGCATGCCCTGGGACTGATATATGCGGAGAACCAGCGGTTTAGAGTCACTTTATTTTTCGTCGGAAAAATGATATTTTCATGGGCTATAGGCTTAGCATTTTTTCAATTTTAGGGGAAAAATTATTCTTTGCCTAAATGTGCATTTATCGCGATAAACGGCCTCTGCGCATGCCCTGGGACTGATATATGCGGAGAACCAGCGGTTTAGAGTCACTTTATTTTTCGTCGGCAAAATGATATTTTCATGGGCTATAGGCTTAGCATTTTTTCAATTTTAGGGGAAAAATTATTCTTTGCCTAAACGTGCATTTATCGCGTTAAACGGCCTCTGCGCATGCCCTGGGACTGATATATGCGGAGAACCAGAGGTTTAGAGTCACTTTATTTTTCGTCGGAAAAATGATATTTTCATGGGCTATAGGCTGAGCATTTTTTCAATTTTAGGGGAAAAATTATTCTTTGCCTAAACGTGCATTTATCGCGATAAACGGCCTCTGCGCATGCCCTGGGACTGATATATGCGGAGAACCAGCGGTTTAGAGTCACTTTATTTTTCGTCGGAAAAATGATATTTTCATGCGCTATAGGCTTAGCATTTTTTCAATTTTAGGGGAAAAATTATTCTTTGCCTAAATGTGCATTTATCGCGATAAACGGCCTCTGCACATGCCCTGGGACTGATATATGCGGAGAACCAGCGGTTTAGAGTCACTTTATTTTTCGTCGGAAAAATGATATTTTCATGGGCTATAGGCTTAGCATTTTTTCAATTTTAGGGGAAAAATTATTCTTTGCCTAAACGTGCATTCATCGCGTTAAACGGCCTCTGCGCATGCCCTGGGACTGATATATGCGGAGAACCAGCGGTTTAGAGTCACTTTATTTTTCGTCGGAAAAATTATATTTTCATGGGCTATAGGCTTAGCATTTTTTCAATTTTAGCGGAAAAATTATTCTTTGCCTAAACGTGCATTTATCGCGATAAACGGCCTCTGCGCATGCCCTGGGATTGATATATGCGGAGAAGCAGCGGTTTAGAGTCACTTTATTTTTCGTCGGAAAAATGATATTTTCATGGCCTATAGGCTTAGCATTTTTTTCAATTTTAGGGGAAAAATTATTCTTTGCCTAAACGTGCATTTATCGCGATAAGCGGCCTCTGCGCATGCCCTGGGACTGATATATGCGGAGAACCAGCGGTTTAGAGTCACATTATTTTTCGTCGGAAAAATGATATTTTCATGGGCTATAGGCTTAGCATTTTTTCAATTTTAGGGGAAAAATTATTCTTTGCCTAAATGTGCATTTATCGCGATAAACGGCCTCTGCGCATGCCCTGGGACTGATATATGCGGAGAACCAGCGGTTTAGAGTCACTTTATTTTTCGTCGGAAAAATGATATTTTCATGGGCTATAGGCCTAGCATTTTTTCAATTTTAGGGGGAAAATTATTCTTTGCCTAAACGTGCATTTATCCCGTTAAACGGCCTCTGCGCATGCCCTGGGACTGATATATGCGGAGAACCAGCGGTTTAGAGTCACTTTATTTTTCGTCGGAAAAATGATATTTTCATGGGCTATAGGCTTAGCATTTTTTCAATTTTAGGGGAAAAATTGTTCTTTGCCTAAACGTGCATTTATCGCGATAAGCGGCCTCTGCGCATGCCCTGGGACTGATATATGCGGAGAACCAGCGGTTTAGATTCACTTTATTTTTCGTCGGAAAAATGATATTTTCATGGGCTATAGGCTTAGCATTTTTTCAATTTTAGGGGAAAAATTATTCTTTGCCTAAACGTGCATTTATCGCGTTAAACGGCCTCTGCGCATGCCCTGGGACTGATATATGCGGAGAACCAGCGGTTTAGAGTCACCTTATTTTTCGTCGGAAAAATGATATTTTCTTGGGCTATAGGCTTAGCATTTTTTCAATTTTAGGGGAAAAATTATTCTTTGCCTAAACGTGCATTTATCGTGTTAAACGGCCTCTGCGCATGCCCTGGGACTGATATATGCGGAGAACCAGCGGTTTAGAGTCACTTTATTTTTCGTCGGAAAAATGATATTTTCATGGGCTATAGGCTTAGCATTTTTTCAATTTTAGGGGAAAAATTATTCTTTGCCTAAACGTGCATTTATCGCGATAAACGGCCTCTGCGCATGCCCTGGGACTGATATATGCGGAGAACCAGCGGTTTAGAGTCACTTTATTTTTCGTCGGAAAAATGATATTTTCATGGGCTATAGGCCTAGCATTTTTTCAATTTTAGGGGGAAAATTATTCTTTGCCTAAACGTGCATTTATCCCGTTAAACGGCCTCTGCGCATGCCCTGGCACTGATATATGCGGAGAACCAGCGGTTTAGAGTCACTTTATTTTTCGTCGGAAAAATGATATTTTCATGGGCTATAGGCTTAGCATTTTTTCAATTTTAGGGGGAAAATTATTCTTTGCCTAAACGTGCATTTATCGCGATAAGCGGCCTCTGCGCATGCCCTGGGACTGATATATGCGGAGAACCAGCGGTTTAGAGTCACTTTATTTTTCGTCGGAAAAATGATATTTTCATGGGCTATAGGCTTAGCATTTTTTCAATTTTAGGGGAAAAATTATTCTTTGCCTAAACGTGCATTTATCGCGTTAAACGGCCTCTGCGCATGCCCTGGGACTGATATATGCGGAGAACCAGCGGTTTAGAGTCACCTTATTTTTCGTCGGAAAAATGATATTTTCATGGGCTATAGGCTTAGCATTTTTTCAATTTTAGGGGAAAAATTATTCTTTGCCTAAACGTGCATTTATCGTGTTAAACGGCCTCTGCGCATGCCCTGGGACTGATATATGCGGAGAACCAGCGGTTTAGAGTCACTTTATTTTTCGTCGGAAAAATGATATTTTCATGGGCTATAGGCTTAGCATTTTTTCAATTTTAGGGGAAAAATTATTCTTTGCCTAAACGTGGATTTATCGCGATAAACGGCCTCCGCGCATGCCCTGGGACTGATATATGCGGAGAACCAGCGGTTTAGAGTCACTTTATTTTTCGTCGGAAAAATGATATTTTCATGGGCTATAGGCTTAGCATTTTTTCAATTTTAGGGGAAAAATTATTCTTTGCCTAAACGTGCATTTATCGCGATAAACGGCCTCTGCGCATGCCCTGGGAATGATATATGCGGAGAACCAGCGGTTTAGAGTCACTTTATTTTTCGTCGGAAAAATGATATTTTCATGGGCTATAGGCTTAGCATTTTTTCAATTTTAGGGGAAAAATTATTCTTTGCCTAAATGTGCATTTATCGCGATAAACGGCCTCTGCGCATGCCCTGGGACTGATATATGCGGAGAACCAGCGGTTTAGAGTCACTTTATTTTTCGTCGGCAAAATGATATTTTATAGGCTTAGCATTTTTTCAATTTTAGGGGAAAAATTATTCTTTGCCTAAACGTGCATTTATCGCGTTAAACGGCCTCTGCGCATGCCCTGGGACTGATATATGCGGAGAACCAGCGGTTTAGAGTCACTTTATTTTTCGTCGGAAAAATGATATTTTCATGGGCTATAGGCTTAGCATTTTTTCAATTTTAGGGGAAAAATTATTCTTTCCCTAAACGTGCACTTATCGCGATAAACGGCCTCCGCGCATGCCCTGGGACTGATATATGCGGAGAACCAGCGGTTTAGAGTCACTTTATTTTTCGTCGGAAAAATGATATTTTCATGGGCTATAGGCTTAGCATTTTTTCAATTTTAGGGGAAAAATTATTCTTTGCCTAAACGTGCATTTATCGCGATAAACGGCCTCTGCGCATGCCCTGGGACTGATATATGCGGAGAACCAGCGGTTTAGAGTCACTTTATTTTTCGTCGGAAAAATGATATTTTCATGGGCTATAGGCTGACCATTTTTTCAATTTTAGGGGAAAAATTATTCTTTGCCTAAACGTGCATTCATCGCGTTAAACGGCCTCTGCGCATGCCCTGGGACTGATATATGCGGAGAACCAGCGGTTTAGAGTCACTTTATTTTTCGTCGGAAAAATTATATTTTCATGGGCTATAGGCTTAGCATTTTTTCAATTTAAGGGGAAAAATTATTCTTTGCCTAAACGTGCATTTATCGCGATAAACGGCCTCTGCGCATGCCCTGGGATTGATATATGCGGAGAACCAGCGGTTTAGAGTCACTTTATTTTTCGTCGGAAAAATGATATTTTCATGGGCTATAGGCTTAGCAATTTTTTCAATTTTAGGGGAAAAATTATTCTTTGCCTCAACGTGCATTTATCGCGATAAGCGGCCTCTGCGCATGCCCTGGGACTGATATATGCGGAGAACCAGCGGTTTAGAGTCACTTTATTTTTCGTCTGAGAAATGATATTTTCATGGGCTATAGGCTTAGCATTTTTTCAATTTCAGGGGAAAAATTATTCTTTGCCTAAACGTGCATTTATCGCGATAAACGGCCTCTGCGCATGCCCTGGGACTGATATATGCGGAGAACCAGCGGTTTAGAGTCACTTTATTTTTCGTCGGAAAAATGATATTTTCATGGGTTATAGGCTTAGCATTTTTTCAATTTTAGGGGAAAAATTATTCTTTGCCTAAACGTGCATTTATCGCGATAAACGGCCTCTGCGCATGCCCTGGGACTGATATATGCGGAGAACCAGCGGTTTAGAGTCACTTTATTTTTCGTCGGAAAAATGATATTTTCATGGGCTATAGGCTTAGCATTTTTTCAATTTTAGGGGAACAATTATTCTTTGCCTAAATGTGCATTTATCGCGATAAACGGCCTCTGCGCATGCCCTGGGACTGATATATGCGGAGAACCAGCGGTTTAGAGTCACTTTATTTTTCGTCGGCAAAATGATATTTTCATGGGCTATAGGCTTAGCATTTTTTCAATTTTATGGGAAAAATTATTCTTTGCCTAAACGTGCATTTATCGCGTTAAACGGCCTCTGCGCATGCCCTGGGACTGATATATGCGGAGAACCAGCGGTTTAGAGTCACTTTATTTTTCGTCGGAAAAATGATATTTTCATGGGCTATAGGCTTAGCATTTTTTCAATTTTAGGGGAAAAATTATTCTTTCCCTAAACGTGCATTTATCGCGATAAACGGCCTCCGCGCATGCCCTGGGACTGATATATGCGGAGAACCAGCGGTTTAGAGTCACTTTATTTTTCGTCGGAAAAATGATATTTTCATGGGCTATAGGCTTAGCATTTTTTCAATTTTAGGGGAAAAATTATTCTTTCCCTAAACGTGCACTTATCGCGTTAAACGGCCTCTGCGCATGCCCTGGGACTGATATATGCGGAGAACCAGCGGTTTAGAGTCACTTTATTTTTCGGCGGAAAAATGATATTGTCATGGGCAATAGGCTGAGCATTTTTTCAATTTTAGGGGAAAAATTATTCTTTGCCTAAACGTGCATTTATCGCGATAAACGGCCTCTGCGCATGCCCTGGGACTGATATATGCGGAGAACCAGCGGTTTAGAGTCACTTTATTTTTCGTCGGAAAAATGATATTTTCATGGGCTATAGGCTTAGCATTTTTTCAATTTTAGGGGAAAAATTATTCTTTGCCTAAACGTGCATTCATCGCGTTAAACGGCCTCTGCGCATGCCCTGGGACTGATATATGCGGAGAACCAGCGGTTTAGAGTCACTTTATTTTTCGTCGGAAAAATTATATTTTCATGGGCTATAGGCTTAGCATTTTTTCAATTTTAGGGGAAAAATTATTCTTTGCCTAAACGTGCATTTATCGCGATAAACGGCCTCTGCGCATGCCCTGGGATTGATATATGCGGAGAACCAGCGGTTTAGAGTCACTTTATTTTTCGTCGGAAAAATGATATTTTCATGGGCTATAGGCTTAGCATTTTTTTCAATTTTAGGGGAAAAATTATTCTTTGCCTCAACGTGCATTTATCGCGATAAGCGGCCTCTGCGCATGCCCTGGGACTGATATATGCGGAGAACCAGCGGTTTAGAGTCACTTTATTTTTCGTCTGAAAATGATATTTTCATGGGCTATAGGCTTAGCATTTTTTCAATTTTAGGGGAAAAATTATTCTTTGCCTAAACGTGCATTTATCGCGATAAACGGCCTCTGCGCATGCCCTGGGACTGATATATGCGGAGAACCAGCGGTTTAGAGTCACTTTATTTTTCGTCGGAAAAATGATATTTTCATGGGCTATAGGCTGACCATTTTTTCAATTTTAGGGGAAAAATTATTCTTTGCCTAAACGTGCATTTATCGCGTTAAACGGCCTCTGCGCATGCCCTGGGACTGATATATGCGGAGAACCAGCGGTTTAGAGTCACTTTATTTTTCGTCGGAAAAATGATATTTTCATGGGCTATAGGCTTAGCATTTTTTCAATTTTAGGGGAAAAATTATTCTTTGCCTAAACGTGCATTTATCGCGATAAACGGCCTCTGCGCATGCCCTGGGACTGATATATGCGGAGAACCAGCGGTTTAGAGTCACTTTATTTTTCGTCGGAAAAATGATATTTTCATGGGCTATAGGCTTAGCATTTTTTCAATTTTAGGGGAAAAATTATTCTTTGCCTAAACGTGCATTTATCGCGTTAAACGGCCTCTGCGCATGCCCTGGGACTGATATATGCGGAGAACCAGCGGTTTAGAGTCACCTTATTTTTCGTCGGAAAAATGATATTTTCATGGGCTATAGGCTTAGCATTTTTTCAATTTTAGGGGAAAAATTATTCTTTGCCTAAACGTGCATTTATCGTGTTAAACGGCCTCTGCGCATGCCCTGGGACTGATATATGCGGAGAACCAGCGGTTTAGAGTCACTTTATTTTTCGTCGGAAAAATGATATTTTCATGGGCTATAGGCTTAGCATTTTTTCAATTTTAGGGGAAAAATTATTCTTTGCCTAAACGTGGATTTATCGCGATAAACGGCCTCCGCGCATGCCCTGGGACTGATATATGCGGAGAACCAGCGGTTTAGAGTCACTTTATTTTTCGTCGGAAAAATGATATTTTCATGGGCTATAGGCTTAGCATTTTTTCAATTTTAGGGGAAAAATTATTCTTTGCCTAAACGTGCATTTATCGCGATAAACGGCCTCTGCGCATGCCCTGGGACTGATATATGCGGAGAACCAGCTGTTTAGAGTCACTTTATTTTTCGTCGGAAAAATGATATTTTCATGGGCTATAGGCTTAGCATTTTTTCAATTTTAGGGGAAAAATTATTCTTTGCCTAAATGTGCATTTATCGCGATAAACGGCCTCTGCGCATGCCCTGGGACTGATATATGCGGAGAACCAGCGGTTTAGAGTCACTTTATTTTTCGTCGGCAAAATGATATTTTCATGGGCTATAGGCTTAGCATTTTTTCAATTTTAGGGGAAAAATTATTCTTTGCCTAAACGTGCATTTATCGCGTTAAACGGCCTCTGCGCATGCCCTGGGACTGATATATGCGGAGAACCAGCGGTTTAGAGTCACTTTATTTTTCGTCGGAAAAATGATATTTTCATGGGCTATAGGCTTAGCATTTTTTCAATTTTAGGGGAAAAATTATTCTTTCCCTAAACGTGCATTTATCGCGATAAACGGCCTCCGCGCATGCCCTGGGACTGATATATGCGGAGAACCAGCGGTTTAGAGTCACTTTATTTTTCGTCGGAAAAATGATATTTTCATGGGCTATAGGCTTAGCATTTTTTCAATTTTAGGGGAAAAATTATTCTTTGCCTAAACGTGCATTTATCGCGTTAAACGGCCTCTGCGCATGCCCTGGGACTGATATATGCGGAGAACCAGCGGTTTAGAGTCACTTTATTTTTCGGCGGAAAAATGATATTTTCATGGGCTATAGGCTGAGCATTTTTTCAATTTTAGGGGAAAAATTATTCTTTGCCTAAACGTGCATTTATCGCGATAAACGGCCTCTGCGCATGCCCTGGGACTGATATATGCGGAGAACCAGCGGTTTAGAGTCACTTTATTTTTCGTCGGAAAAATGATATTTTCATGGGCTATAGGCTTAGCATTTTTTCAATTTTAGGGGAAAAATTATTCTTTGCCTAAACGTGCATTCATCGCGTTAAACGGCCTCTGCGCATGCCCTGGGACTGATATATGCGGAGAACCAGCGGTTTAGAGTCACTTTATTTTTCGTCGGAAAAATTATATTTTCATGGGCTATAGGCTTAGCATTTTTTCAATTTTAGGGGAAAAATTATTCTTTGCCTAAACGTGCATTTATCGCGATAAACGGCCTCTGCGCATGCCCTGGGATTGATATATGCGGAGAACCAGCGGTTTAGAGTCACTTTATTTTTCGTCGGAAAAATGATATTTTCATGGGCTATAGGCTTAGCATTTTTTTCAATTTTAGGGGAAAAATTATTCTTTGCCTCAACGTGCATTTATCGCGATAAGCGGCCTCTGCGCATGCCCTGGGACTGATATATGCGGAGAACCAGCGGTTTAGAGTCACTTTATTTTTCGTCTGAAAAATGATATTTTCATGGGCTATAGGCTTAGCATTTTTTCAATTTTAGGGGAAAAATTATTCTTTGCCTAAACGTGCATTTATCGCGATAAACGGCCGCTGCGCATGCCCTGGGACTGATATATGCGGAGAACCAGCGGTTTAGAGTCACTTTATTTTTCGTCGGAAAAATGATATTTTCATGGGCTATAGGCTTAGCATTTTTTCAATTTTAGGGGAAAAATTATTCTTTGCCTAAACGTGCATTTATCGCGATAAACGGCCTCTGCGCATGCCCTGGGACTGATAGATGCGGAGAACCAGCGGTTTAGAGTCACTTTATTTTTCGTCGGAAAAATGATATTTTCATGGGCTATAGGCTTAGCATTTTTTCAATTTTAGGGGAAAAATTATTCTTTGCCTAAATGTGCATTTATCGCGATAAACGGCCT
The DNA here is from genome assembly GCF_050947875.1 of Dermacentor variabilis. Taxonomy (NCBI): domain Eukaryota; kingdom Metazoa; phylum Arthropoda; class Arachnida; order Ixodida; family Ixodidae; genus Dermacentor; species Dermacentor variabilis. The sequence continues at coordinate 130,610,808 of NC_134576.1, forward strand.
CTGCGCATGCCCTGGGACTGATATATGCGGAGAACCAGCGGTTTAGAGTCACTTTATTTTTCGTCGGCAAAATGATATTTTCATGGGCTATAGGCTTAGCATTTTTTCAATTTTAGGGGAAAAATTATTCTTTGCCTAAACGTGCATTTATCGCGTTAAACGGCCTCTGCGCATGCCCTGGGACTGATATATGCGGAGAACCAGCGGTTTAGAGTCACTTTATTTTTCGTCGGAAAAATGATATTTTCATGGGCTATAGGCTTAGCATTTTTTCAATTTTAGGGGAAAAATTATTCTTTCCCTAAACGTGCATTTATCGCGATAAACGGCCTCCGCGCATGCCCTGGGACTGATATATGCGGAGAACCAGCGGTTTAGAGTCACTTTATTTTTCGTCGGAAAAATGATATTTTCATGGGCTATAGGCTTAGCATTTTTTCAATTTTAGGGGAAAAATTATTCTTTGCCTAAACGTGCATTTATCGCGTTAAACGGCCTCTGCGCATGCCCTGGGACTGATATATGCGGAGAACCAGCGGTTTAGAGTCACTTTATTTTTCGTCTGAAAAATGATATTTTCATGGGCTATAGGCTGAGCATTTTTTTCAATTTTAGGGGAAAAATTATTCTTTGCCTAAACGTGCATTTATCGCGATAAACGGCCTCTGCGCATGCCCTGGGACTGAGATATGCGGAGAACCAGCGGTTTAGAGTCACTTTATTTTTCGTCGGAAAAATGATATTTTCATGGGCTATAGGCTGACCATTTTTTCAATTTTAGGGGAAAAATTATTCTTTGCCTAAACGTGCATTTATCGCGTTAAACGGCCTCTGCGCATGCCCTGGGACTGATATATGCGGAGAACCAGCGGTTTAGAGTCACTTTATTTTTCGTCGGAAAAATGATATTTTCATGGGCTATAGGCTTAGCATTTTTTCAATTTTAGGGGAAAAATTATTCTTTGCCTAAACGTGCATTTATCGCGATAAACGGCCTCTGCGCATGCCCTGGGACTGATATATGCGGAGAACCAGCGGTTTAGAGTCACTTTATTTTTCGTCGGAAAAATGATATTTTCATGGGCTATAGGCTTACATTTTTTCAATTTTAGGGGAAAAATTATTCTTTGCCTAAACGTGCATTTATCGCGTTAAACGGCCTCTGCGCATGCCCTGGGACTGATATATGCGGAGAACCAGCGCTTAGAGAGACTTTATTTTTCGTCGGAAAAATGATATTTTCATGGGCTATAGGCTTAGCATTTTTTCAATTTTAGGGGAAAAATTATTCTTTGCCTAAACGTGCATTTATCGCGTTAAACGGCCTCTGCGCATGCCCTGGGACTGATATATGCGGAGAACCAGCGGTTTAGAGTCACTTTATTTTTCGTCGGAAAAATGATATTTTCATGGGCTATAGGCTTAGCATTTTTTCAATTTTAGGGGAAAAATTATTCTTTGCCTAAACGTGCATTTATCGCGTTAAACGGCCTCTGCGCATGCCCTGGGACTGATATATGCGGAGAACCAGCGGTTTAGAGTCACCTTATTTTTCGTCGGAAAAATGATATTTTCATGGGCAATAGGCTTAGCATTTTTTCAATTTTAGGGGGAAAATTATTCTTTGCCTAAACGTGCATTTATCGCGTTAAACGGCCTCTGCGCATGCCCTGGGAGTGATATATGCGGAGAACCAGCGGTTTAGAGTCACCTTATTTTTCGGCTGAGAAATGATATTTTCATGGGCTATAGGCTTAGCATTTTTTCAATTTTAGGGGAAAAATTATTCTTTGCCTAAATGTGCATTTATCGCGATAAACGGCCTCTGCGCATGCCCTGGGACTGATATATGCGGAGAACCAGCGGTTTAGAGTCACTTTATTTTTCGTCGGCAAAATGATATGTTCATGGGCTATAGGCTTAGCATTTTTTCAATTTTAGGGGAAAAATTATTCTTTGCCTAAACGTGGATTTATCGCGATAAACGGCCTCCGCGCATGCCCTGGGACTGATATATGCGGAGAACCAGCGGTTTAGAGTCACTTTATTTTTCGTCGGAAAAATGATATTTTCATGGGCTATAGGCTTAGCATTTTTTCAATTTTAGGGGAAAAATTATTCTTTCCCTAAACGTGCATTTATCGCGATAAACGGCCTCCGCGCATGCCCTGGGACTGATATATGCGGAGAACCAGCGGTTTAGAGTCACTTTATTTTTCGTCGGAAAAATGATATTTTCATGGGCTATAGGCTTAGCATTTTTTCAATTTTAGGGGAAAAATTATTCTTTGCCTAAACGTGCATTTATCGCGTTAAACGGCCTCTGCGCATGCCCTGGGACTGATATATGCGGAGAACCAGCGGTTTAGAGTCACTTTATTTTTCGGCGGAAAAATGATATTTTCATGGGCTATAGGCTGAGCATTTTTTCAATTTTAGGGGAAAAATTATTCTTTGCCTAAACGTGCATTTATCGCGATAAACGGCCTCTGCGCATGCCCTGGGACTGATATATGCGGAGAACCAGCGGTTTAGAGTCACTTTATTTTTCGTCGGAAAAATGATATTTTCATGGGCTATAGGCTTAGCATTTTTTCAATTTTAGGGGAAAAATTATTCTTTGCCTAAACGTGCATTCATCGCGTTAAACGGCCTCTGCGCATGCCCTGGGACTGATATATGCGGAGAACCAGCGGTTTAGAGTCACTTTATTTTTCGTCGGAAAAATTATATTTTCATGGGCTATAGGCTTAGCATTTTTTCAATTTTAGGGGAAAAATTATTCTTTGCCTAAACGTGCATTTATCGCGATAAACGGCCTCTGCGCATGCCCTGGGATTGATATATGCGGAGAACCAGCGGTTTAGAGTCACTTTATTTTTCGTCGGAAAAATGATATTTTCATGGGCTATAGGCTTAGCATTTTTTTCAATTTTAGGGGAAAAATTATTCTTTGCCTCAACGTGCATTTATCGCGATAAGCGGCCTCTGCGCATGCCCTGGGACTGATATATGCGGAGAACCAGCGGTTTAGAGTCACTTTATTTTTCGTCTGAAAAAGGATATTTTCATGGGCTATAGGCTTAGCATTTTTTCAATTTTAGGGGAAAAATTATTCTTTGCCTAAACGTGCATTTATCGCGATAAACGGCCTCTGCGCATGCCCTGGGACTGAGATATGCGGAGAACCAGCGGTTTAGAGTCACTTTATTTTTCGTCGGAAAAATGATATTTTCATGGGCTATAGGCTGACCATTTTTTCAATTTTAGGGGAAAAATTATTCTTTGCCTAAACGTGCATTTATCGCGTTAAACGGCCTCTGCGCATGCCCTGGGACTGATATATGCGGAGAACCAGCGGTTTAGAGTCACTTTATTTTTCGTCGGAAAAATGATATTTTCATGGGCTATAGGCTTAGCATTTTTTCAATTTTAGGGGAAAAATTATTCTTTGCCTAAACGTGCATTTATCGCGATAAACGGCCTCTGCGCATGCCCTGGGACTGATATATGCGGAGAACCAGCGGTTTAGAGTCACTTTATTTTTCGTCGGAAAAATGATATTTTCATGGGCTATAGGCTTACATTTTTTCAATTTTAGGGGAAAAATTATTCTTTGCCTAAACGTGCATTTATCGCGTTAAACGGCCTCTGCGCATGCCCTGGGACTAATATATGCGGAGAACCAGCGGTTTAGAGTCACTTTATTTTTCGTCGGAAAAATGATATTTTCATGGGCTATAGGCTTAGCATTTTTTCAATTTTAGGGGAAAAATTATTCTTTGCCTAAACGTGCATTTATCGCGTTAAACGGCCTCTGCGCATGCCCTGGGACTGATATATGCGGAGAACCAGCGGTTTAGAGTCACTTTATTTTTCGTTGGAAAAATGATATTTTCATGGGCTATAGGCTTAGCATTTTTTCAATTTTAGGGGAAAAATTATTCTTTGCCTAAACGTGCATTTATCGCGTTAAACGGCCTCTGCGCATGCCCTGGGACTGATATATGCGGAGAACCAGCGGTTTAGAGTCACCTTATTTTTCGTCGGAAAAATGATATTTTCATGGGCAATAGGCTTAGCATTTTTTCAATTTTAGGGGGAAAATTATTCTTTGCCTAAACGTGCATATATCGCGTTAAACGGCCTCTGCGCATGCCCTGGGAGTGATATATGCGGAGAACCAGCGGTTTAGAGTCACCTTATTTTTCGGCTGAGAAATGATATTTTCATGGGCTATATGCTTAGCATTTTTTCAATTTTAGGGGAAAAATTATTCTTTGCCTAAACGTGCATTTATCGCGTTAAACGGCCCCTGCGCATGCCCTGGGACTGATATATGCGGAGAACCAGCGGTTTAGAGTCACTTTATTTTTCGTCGGAAAAAGGATATTTTCATGGGCTATAGGTTTAGCATTTTTTCAATTTTAGGGGAAAAATTATTATTTGCCTAATCGTTCATTTATAGCGTTAAACGGCCTCTGCGCATGCCCTGGGACTGATATATGCGGAGAACCAGCGGTTAAGAGTCACTTTATTTTTCGTCGGAAAAATGATATTTTCATGGGCTATAGGCTTAGCATTTTTTCAATTTTAGGGGAAAAATTATTCTTTGCCTAAACGTGCATTTATCGCGATAAACGGCCTCTGCACATGCCCTGGGACTGATATATGCGGAGAACCAGCGGTTTAGAGTCACTTTATTTTTCGTCGGAAAAATGATATTTTCATGGGATATAGGCTTAGCATTTTTTCAATTTTAGGAGAAAAATTATTCTTTGCCTAAACGTGCATTTATCGCGTTAAACGGCCTCTGCGCATGCCCTGGGACTTATATATGCGGAGAACCAGCGGTTTAGAGTCACTTTATTTTTCGTCGGAAAAATGATATTTTCATGGGCTATAGGCTTAGCATTTTTTCAATTTTAGGGGGAAAATTATTCTTTGCCTAATCGTTCATTTATCGCGTTAAACGGCCTCTGCGCATGCCCTGGGACTGATATATGCGGAGAACCAGCGGTTTAGAGTCACTTTATTTTTCGTCGGAAAAATGATATTTTCATGGGCTATAGGCTTAGCATTTTTTCAATTTTAGGGGAAAAATTATTCTTTGCCTAAACGTGCATTTATCGCGTTAAACGGCCTCTGCGCATGCCCTGGGACTGATATATGCGGAGAACCAGCGGTTTAGAGTCACTTTATTTTTCGTCGGAAAAATGATATTTTCATGGGCTATAGGCTTAGCATTTTTTCAATTTTAAGGGAAAATTATTCTTTGCCTAATCGTTCATTTATCGCGTTAAACGGCCTCTGCGCATGCCCTGGGACTGATATATGCGGAGAACCAGCGCCTTAGAGAGACTTTATTTTTCGTCAAAAAAATGATATTTTCATGGGCTTTAGGCTTAGCATTTTTTCAATTTTAGGGGAAAAATTATTCTTTGCCTAAACGTGCATTTATCGCGTTAAACGGCCTCTGCGCATGCCCTGGGACTGATATATGCCGAGAACCAGCGGTTTAGAGTCGCTTTATTTTTCGTCGGAAAAATGATATTTTTATGGGCTATAGGCTTAGCATTTTTTAAATTTTAGGGGGAAAATTATTCTTTGCCTAATCGTTCATTTATCGCGTTAAACGGCCTCTGCGCATGCCCTGGGACTGATATATGCGGAGAACCAGCGGTTTAGAGTCGCTTTATTTTTCGGCGGAAAAATGATATTTTCATGGGCTATAGGCTGACCATTTTTTCAATTTTAGGGGAAAAATTATTCTTTGCCTAAACGTGCATTTATCGCGATAAACGGCCTCTGCGCATGCCCTGGGACTGATATATGCGGAGAACCAGCGGTTTAGAGTCACTTTATTTTTCGTCGGAAAAATGATATTTTCATGGGCTATAGGCTTAGCATTTTTTCAATTTTAGGGGAAAAATTATTCTTTGCCTAAACGTGCATTTATCGCGATAAACGGCCTATGCGCATGCCCTGGGACTGATATATGCGGAGAACCAGCGGTTTAGAGTCACTTTATTTTTCGTCGGAAAAATGATATTTTCATGGGCTATAGGCTTAGCATTTTTTCAATTTTAGGGGAAAAATTATTCTTTGCCTAAACGTGCATTTATCGCGTTAAACGGCCTCTGCGCATGCCCTGGGACTGATATATGCGGAGAACCAGCGGTTTAGAGTCACTTTATTTTTCGTCGCAAAAATGATATTTTTATGGGCTATAGGCTTAGCATTTTTTCAATTTTAGGGGGAAAATTATTCTTTGCCTAATCGTTCATTTATCGCGTTAAACGGCCTCTGCGCATGCCCTGGGACTGATATATGCGGAGAACCAGCGGTTTAGAGTCACTTTATTTTTCGGCGGAAAAATGATATTTTCATGGGCTATAGGCTGACCATTTTTTCAATTTTAGGGGAAAAATTATTCTTTGCCTAAACGTGCATTTATCGCGATAAACGGCCTCTGCGCATGCCCTGGGACTGATATATGCGGAGAACCAACGGTTTAGAGTCACTTTATTTTTCGTCGGAAAAATGATATTTTCATGGGCTATAGGCTTAGCATTTTTTCAATTTTAGGGGAAAAATTATTCTTTGCCTAAACGTGCATTTATCGCGTTAAACGGCCTCTGCGCATGCCCTGGGACTGATATATGCGGAGAACCAGCGGTTTAGAGTCACTTTATTTTTCGTCGCAAAAATGATATTTTCATGGGCTATAGGCTTAGCATTTTTTCAATTTTAGGGGAAAAATTATTCTTTGCCTAAACGTGCATTTATCGCGATAAACGGCCTCTGCGCATGCCCTGGGACTGATATATGCGGAGAACCAGCGGTTTAGAGTCACCTTATTTTTCGTCGGAAAAATGATATTTTCATGGGCTATAGGCTTAGCATTTTTTCAATTTTAGGGGAAAAATTATTCTTTGCCTAAACGTGCATTTATCGCGATAAACGGCCTCTGCGCATGCCCTGGGACTGATATATGCGGAGAACCAGCGGTTTAGAGTCACTTTATTTTTCGTCGGAAAAATGATATTTTCATGGGCTATAGGCTTAGCATTTTTTCAATTTTAGGGGAAAAATTATTCTTTGCCTAAACGTGCATTTATCGCGATAAACGGCCTCTGCGCATGCCCTGGGACTGATATATGCGGAGAACCAGCGGTTTAGAGTCACTTTATTTTTCGTCGGAAAAATGATATTTTCATGGGCTATAGGCTTATCATTTTTTCAATTTTAGGGGAAAAATTATTCTTTGCCTAAACGTGCATTTATCGCGATAAACGGCCTCTGCGCATGCCCTGGGACTGATATATGCGGAGAACCAGCGGTTTAGAGTCACTTTATTTTTCGTCGGAAAAATGATATTTTCATGGGCTATAGGCTTAGCATTTTTTCAATTTTAGGGGAAAAATTATTCTTTGCCTAATCGTTCATTTATCGCGTTAAACGGCCTCTGCGCATGCCCTGGGACTGATATATGCGGAGAACCAGCGCTTAGAGAGACTTTATTTTTCGTCAGAAAAATGATATTTTCATGGGCTATAGGCTTAGCATTTTTTCAATTTTAGGGGAAAAATTATTCTTTGCCTAAACGTGCATTTATCGCGTTAAACGGCCCCTGCGCATGCCCTGGGACTGATATATGCGGAGAACCAGCGGTTTAGAGTCGCTTTATTTTTCGTCGGAAAAAGGATATTTTCATGGGCTATAGGCTTAGCATTTTTTCAATTTTAGGGGAAAAATTATTCTTTGCCTAAACGTGCATTTATCGCGATAAACGGCCTCTGCGCATGCCCTGGGACTGATATATGCGGAGAACCAGCGGTTTAGAGTCACCTTATTTTTCGTCGGAAAAATGATATTTTCATGGGCTATAGGCTTAGCATTTTTTCAATTTTAGGGGAAAAATTATTCTTTGCCTAAACGTGCATTTATCGCGATAAACGGCCTCTGCGCATGCCCTGGGACTGATATATGCGGAGAACCAGCGGTTTAGAGTCACTTTATTTTTCGTCGGAAAAATGATATTTTCATGGGCTATAGGCTTAGCATTTTTTCAATTTTAGGGGAAAAATTATTCTTTGCCTAAACGTGCATTTATCGCGATAAACGGCCTCTGCGCATGCCCTGGGACTGATATATGCGGAGAACCAGCGGTTTAGAGTCACTTTATTTTTCGTCGGAAAAATGATATTTTCATGGGCTATAGGCTTATCATTTTTTCAATTTTAGGGGAAAAATTATTCTTTGCCTAAACGTGCATTTATCGCGATAAACGGCCTCTGCGCATGCCCTGGGACTGATATATGCGGAGAACCAGCGGTTTAGAGTCACTTTATTTTTCGTCGGAAAAATGATATTTTCATGGGCTATAGGCTTAGCATTTTTTCAATTTTAGGGGAAAAATTATTCTTTGCCTAATCGTTCATTTATCGCGTTAAACGGCCTCTGCGCATGCCCTGGGACTGATATATGCGGAGAACCAGCGCTTAGAGAGACTTTATTTTTCGTCAGAAAAATGATATTTTCATGGGCTATAGGCTTAGCATTTTTTCAATTTTAGGGGAAAAATTATTCTTTGCCTAAACGTGCATTTATCGCGTTAAACGGCCCCTGCGCATGCCCTGGGACTGATATATGCGGAGAACCAGCGGTTTAGAGTCGCTTTATTTTTCGTCGGAAAAAGGATATTTTCATGGGCTATAGGTTTAGCATTTTTTCAATTTTAGGGGAAAAATTATTATTTGCCTAATCGTTCATTTATAGCGTTAAACGGCCTCTGCGCATGCCCTGGGACTGATATATGCGGAGAACCAGCGGTTAAGAGTCACTTTATTTTTCGTCGGAAAAATGATATTTTCATGGGCTATAGGCTTAGCATTTTTTCAATTTTAGGGGAAAAATTATTCTTTGCCTAAACGTGCATTTATCGCGTTAAACGGCCTCTGCGCATGCCCTGTGACTTATATATGCGGAGAACCAGCGTTTTAGAGTCACTTTATTTTTCGTCGGAAAAATGATATTTTCATGGGCTATAGGCTTAGCATTTTTTCAATTTTAGGGGGAAAATTATTCTTTGCCTAATCGTTCATTTATCGCGTTAAACGGCCTCTGCGCATGCCCTGGGACTGATATATGCGGAGAACCAGCGGTTTAGAGTCGCTTTATTTTTCGTCGGAAAAATGATATTTTCATGGGCTATAGGCTTAGCATTTTTTCAATTTTAGGGGAAAAATTATTCTTTGCCTAAACGTGCATTTATCGCGTTAAACGGCCTCTGCGCATGCCCTGGGACTGATATATGCGGAGAACCAGCGGTTTAGAGTCACTTTATTTTTCGTCGGAAAAATGATATTTTCATGGGCTATAGGCTTAGCATTTTTTCAATTTTAGGGGGAAATTATTCTTTGCCTAATCGTTCATTTATCGCGTTAAACGGCCTCTGCGCATGCCCTGGGACTGATATATGCGGAGAACCAGCGCCTTAGAGAGACTTTATTTTTCGTCAAAAAAATGATATTTTCATGGGCTTTAGGCTTAGCATTTTTTCAATTTTAGGGGAAAAATTATTCTTTGCCTAAACGTGCATTTATCGCGTTAAACGGCCTCTGCGCATGCCCTGGGACTGATATATGCTGAGAACCAGCGGTTTAGAGTCGCTTTATTTTTCGTCGGAAAAATGATATTTTTATGGGCTATAGGCTTAGCATTTTTTCAATTTTAGGGGGAAAATTATTCTTTGCCTAATCGTTCATTTATCGCGTTAAACGGCCTCTGCGCATGCCCTGGGACTGATATATGCGGAGAACCAGCGGTTTAGAGTCACTTTATTTTTCGGCGGAAAAATGATATTTTCATGGGCTATAGGCTGACCATTTTTTCAATTTTAGGGGAAAAATTATTCTTTGCCTAAACGTGCATTTATCGCGATAAACGGCCTCTGCGCATGCCCTGGGACTGATATATGCGGAGAACCAGCGGTTTAGAGTCACTTTATTTTTCGTCGGAAAAATGATATTTTCATGGGCTATAGGCTTAGCATTTTTTCAATTTTAGGGGAAAAATTATTCTTTGCCTAAACGTGCATTTATCGCGATAAACGGCCTCTGCGCATGCCCTGGGACTGATATATGCGGAGAACCAGCGGTTTAGAGTCACTTTATTTTTCGTCGGAAAAATGATATTTTCATGGGCTATAGGCTTATCATTTTTTCAATTTTAGGGGAAAAATTATTCTTTGCCTAAACGTGCATTTATCGCGATAAACGGCCTCTGCGCATGCCCTGGGACTGATATATGCGGAGAACCAGCGGTTTAGAGTCACTTTATTTTTCGTCGGAAAAATGATATTTTCATGGGCTATAGGCTTAGCATTTTTTCAATTTTAGGGGAAAAATTATTCTTTGCCTAATCGTTCATTTATCGCGTTAAACGGCCTCTGCGCATGCCCTGGGACTGATATATGCGGAGAACCAGCGCTTAGAGAGACTTTATTTTTCGTCAGAAAAATGATATTTTCATGGGCTATAGGCTTAGCATTTTTTCAATTTTAGGGGAAAAATTATTCTTTGCCTAAACGTGCATTTATCGCGTTAAACGGCCTCTGCGCATGCCCTGGGACTGATATATGCTGAGAACCAGCGGTTTAGAGTCGCTTTATTTTTCGTCGGAAAAATGATATTTTTATGGGCTATAGGCTTAGCATTTTTTCAATTTTAGGGGGAAAATTATTCTTTGCCTAATCGTTCATTTATCGCGTTAAACGGCCCCTGCGCATGCCCTGGGACTGATATATGCGGAGAACCAGCGGTTTAGAGTCACTTTATTTTTCGTCGGAAAAAGGATATTTTCATGGGCTATAGGTTTAGCATTTTTTCAATTTTAGGGGAAAAATTATTATTTGCCTAATCGTTCATTTATAGCGTTAAACGGCCTCTGCGCATGCCCTGGGACTGATATATGCGGAGAACCAGCGGTTAAGAGTCACTTTATTTTTCGTCGGAAAAATGATATTTTCATGGGCTATAGGCTTAGCATTTTTTCAATTTTAGGGGAAAAATTATTCTTTGCCTAAACGTGCATTTATCGCGTTAAACGGCCTCTGCGCATGCCCTGTGACTTATATATGCGGAGAACCAGCGTTTTAGAGTCACTTTATTTTTCGTCGGAAAAATGATATTTTCATGGGCTATAGGCTTAGCATTTTTTCAATTTTAGGGGGAAAATTATTCTTTGCCTAATCGTTCATTTATCGCGTTAAACGGCCTCTGCGCATGCCCTGGGACTGATATATGCGGAGAACCAGCGGTTTAGAGTCGCTTTATTTTTCGTCGGAAAAATGATATTTTCATGGGCTATAGGCTTAGCATTTTTTCAATTTTAGGGGAAAAATTATTCTTTGCCTAAACGTGCATTTATCGCGTTAAACGGCCTCTGCGCATGCCCTGGGACTGATATATGCGGAGAACCAGCGGTTTAGAGTCACTTTATTTTTCGTCGGAAAAATGATATTTTCATGGGCTATAGGCTTAGCATTTTTTCAATTTTAGGGGAAAATTATTCTTTGCCTAATCGTTCATTTATCGCGTTAAACGGCCTCTGCGCATGCCCTGGGACTGATATATGCGGAGAACCAGCGCCTTAGAGAGACTTTATTTTTCGTCAAAAAAATGATATTTTCATGGGCTTTAGGCTTAGCATTTTTTCAATTTTAGGGGAAAAATTATTCTTTGCCTAAACGTGCATTTATCGCGTTAAACGGCCTCTGCGCATGCCCTGGGACTGATATATGCTGAGAACCAGCGGTTTAGAGTCGCTTTATTTTTCGTCGGAAAAATGATATTTTTATGGGCTATAGGCTTAGCATTTTTTCAATTTTAGGGGGAAAATTATTCTTTGCCTAATCGTTCATTTATCGCGTTAAACGGCCTCTGCGCATGCCCTGGGACTGATATATGCGGAGAACCAGCGGTTTAGAGTCACTTTATTTTTCGGCGGAAAAATGATATTTTCATGGGCTATAGGCTGACCATTTTTTCAATTTTAGGGGAAAAATTATTCTTTGCCTAAACGTGCATTTATCGCGATAAACGGCCTCTGCGCATGCCCTGGGACTGATATATGCGGAGAACCAGCGGTTTAGAGTCACTTTATTTTTCGTCGGAAAAATGATATTTTCATGGGCTATAGGCTTAGCATTTTTTCAATTTTAGGGGAAAAATTATTCTTTGCCTAAACGTGCATTTATCGCGTTAAACGGCCTCTGCGCATGCCCTGGGACTGATATATGCGGAGAACCAGCGGTTTAGAGTCACTTTATTTTTCGTCGCAAAAATGATATTTTTATGGGCTATAGGCTTAGCATTTTTTCAATTTTAGGGGGAAAATTATTCTTTGCCTAATCGTTCATTTATCGCGTTAAACGGCCTCTGCGCATGCCCTGGGACTGATATATGCGGAGAACCAGCGGTTTAGAGTCACTTTATTTTTCGGCGGAAAAATGATATTTTCATGGGCTATAGGCTGACCATTTTTTCAATTTTAGGGGAAAAATTATTCTTTGCCTAAACGTGCATTTATCGCGATAAACGGCCTCTGTGCATGCCCTGGGACTGATATATGCGGAGAACCAACGGTTTAGAGTCACATTATTTTTCGTCGGAAAAATGATATTTTCATGGGCTATAGGCTTAGCATTTTTTCAATTTTAGGGGAAAAATTATTCTTTGCCTAAACGTGCATTTATCGCGATAAACGGCCTCTGCGCATGCCCTGGGACTGATATATGCGGAGAACCAGCGGTTTAGAGTCACTTTATTTTTCGTCGGAAAAATGATATTTTCATGGGCTATAGGCTTAGCATTTTTTCAATTTTAGGGGAAAAATTATTCTTTGCCTAAACGTGCATTTATCGCGTTAAACGGCCTCTGCGCATGCCCTGGGACTGATATATGCGGAGAACCAGCGGTTTAGAGTCACTTTATTTTTCGTCGGAAAAATGATATTTTCATGGGCTATAGGCTTAGCATTTTTTCAATTTTAGGGGAAAAATTATTCTTTGCCTAAACGTGCATTTATCGCGGTAAACGGCCTCTGCGCATGCCCTGGGACTGATATATGCGGAGAACCAGCGGTTTAGAGTCACCTTATTTTTCGTCGGAAAAATGATATTTTCATGGGCTATAGGCTTAGCATTTTTTCAATTTTAGGGGAAAAATTATTCTTTGCCTAAACGTGCATTTATCGCGATAAACGGCCTCTGCGCATGCCCTGGGACTGATATATGCGGAGAACCAGCGGTTTAGAGTCACTTTATTTTTCGTCGGAAAAATGATATTTTCATGGGCTATAGGCTTAGCATTTTTTCAATTTTAGGGGAAAAATTATTCTTTGCCTAAACGTGCATTTATCGCGATAAACGGCCTCTGCGCATGCCCTGGGACTGATATATGCGGAGAACCAGCGGTTTAGAGTCACTTTATTTTTCGTCGGAAAAATGATATTTTCATGGGCTATAGGCTTAGCATTTTTTCAATTTTAGGGGAAAAATTATTCTTTGCCTAAACGTGCATTTATCGCGATAAACGGCCTCTGCGCATGCCCTGGGACTGATATATGCGGAGAACCAGCGGTTTAGAGTCACTTTATTTTTCGTCGGAAAAATGATATTTTCATGGGCTATAGGCTTAGCATTTTTTCAATTTTAGGGGAAAAATTATTCTTTGCCTAAACGTGCATTTATCGCGATAAACGGCCTCTGTGCATGCCCTGGGACTGATATATGCGGAGAACCAGCGGTTTAGAGTCACTTTATTTTTCGTCGGAAAAATGATATTTTCATGGGCTATAGGCTTAGCATTTTTTCAATTTTAGGGGAAAAATTATTCTTTGCCTAATCGTTCATTTATCGCGTTAAACGGCCTCTGCGCATGCCCTGGGACTGATATATGCGGAGAACCAGCGCTTAGAGAGACTTTATTTTTCGTCAGAAAAATGATATTTTCATGGGCTATAGGCTTAGCATTTTTTCAATTTTAGGGGAAAAATTATTCTTTGCCTAAACGTGCATTTATCGCGTTAAACGGCCTCTGCGCATGCCCTGGGACTGATATATGCCGAGAACCAGCGGTTTAGAGTCGCTTTATTTTTCGTCGGAAAAATGATATTTTTATGGGCTATAGGCTTAGCATTTTTTCAATTTTAGGGGGAAAATTATTCTTTGCCTAATCGTTCATTTATCGCGTTAAACGGCCTCTGCGCATGCCCTGGGACTGATATATGCGGAGAACCAGCGGTTTAGAGTCACTTTATTTTTCGTCGGAAAAATGATATTTTCTTGGGCTATTGGCTTAGCATTTTTTCAATTTTAGGGGAAAAATTATTCTTTGCCTAAACGTGCATTTATCGCGATAAACGGCCTCTGTGCATGCCCTGGGACTGATATATGCGGAGAACCAACGGTTTAGAGTCACATTATTTTTCGTCGGAAAAATGATATTTTCATGGGCTATAGGCTTAGCATTTTTTCAATTTTAGGGGAAAAATTATTCTTTGCCTAAACGTGCATTTATCGCGATAAACGGCCTCTGCGCATGCCCTGGGACTGATATATGCGGAGAACCAGCGGTTTAGAGTCACTTTATTTTTCGTCGGAAAAATGATATTTTCATGGGCTATAGGCTTAGCATTTTTTCAATTTTAGGGGAAAAATTATTCTTTGCCTAAACGTGCATTTATCGCGTTAAACGGCCTCTGCGCATGCCCTGGGACTGATATATGCGGAGAACCAGCGGTTTAGAGTCACTTTATTTTTCGTCGGAAAAATGATATTTTCATGGGCTATAGGCTTAGCATTTTTTCAATTTTAGGGGAAAAATTATTCTTTGCCTAAACGTGCATTTATCGCGGTAAACGGCCTCTGCGCATGCCCTGGGACTGATATATGCGGAGAACCAGCGGTTTAGAGTCACCTTATTTTTCGTCGGAAAAATGATATTTTCATGGGCTATAGGCTTAGCATTTTTTCAATTTTAGGGGAAAAATTATTCTTTGCCTAAACGTGCATTTATCGCGATAAACGGCCTCTGCGCATGCCCTGGGACTGATATATGCGGAGAACCAGCGGTTTAGAGTCACTTTATTTTTCGTCGGAAAAATGATATTTTCATGGGCTATAGGCTTAGCATTTTTTCAATTTTAGGGGAAAAATTATTCTTTGCCTAAACGTGCATTTATCGCGATAAACGGCCTCTGCGCATGCCCTGGGACTGATATATGCGGAGAACCAGCGGTTTAGAGTCACTTTATTTTTCGTCGGAAAAATGATATTTTCATGGGCTATAGGCTTAGCATTTTTTCAATTTTAGGGGAAAAATTATTCTTTGCCTAAACGTGCATTTATCGCGATAAACGGCCTCTGCGCATGCCCTGGGACTGATATATGCGGAGAACCAGCGGTTTAGAGTCACTTTATTTTTCGTCGGAAAAATGATATTTTCATGGGCTATAGGCTTAGCATTTTTTCAATTTTAGGGGAAAAATTATTCTTTGCCTAAACGTGCATTTATCGCGATAAACGGCCTCTGTGCATGCCCTGGGACTGATATATGCGGAGAACCAGCGGTTTAGAGTCACTTTATTTTTCGTCGGAAAAATGATATTTTCATGGGCTATAGGCTTAGCATTTTTTCAATTTTAGGGGAAAAATTATTCTTTGCCTAATCGTTCATTTATCGCGTTAAACGGCCTCTGCGCATGCCCTGGGACTGATATATGCGGAGAACCAGCGCTTAGAGAGACTTTATTTTTCGTCAGAAAAATGATATTTTCATGGGCTATAGGCTTAGCATTTTTTCAATTTTAGGGGAAAAATTATTCTTTGCCTAAACGTGCATTTATCGCGTTAAACGGCCTCTGCGCATGCCCTGGGACTGATATATGCCGAGAACCAGCGGTTTAGAGTCGCTTTATTTTTCGTCGGAAAAATGATATTTTTATGGGCTATAGGCTTAGCATTTTTTCAATTTTAGGGGGAAAATTATTCTTTGCCTAATCGTTCATTTATCGCGTTAAACGGCCTCTGCGCATGCCCTGGGACTGATATATGCGGAGAACCAGCGGTTTAGAGTCACTTTATTTTTCGTCGGAAAAATGATATTTTCTTGGGCTATTGGCTTAGCATTTTTTCAATTTTAGGGGAAGATTTATTCATTGCCTAATCGTTCATTTATCGCGTTAAACGGCCTCTGCGCATGCCCTGGGACTGATATATGCGGAGAACCAGCGGTTTAGAGTCACTTTATTTTTCGTCGGAAAAATGATATTTTCATGGGCTATAGGCTTAGCATTTTTCAATTTTAGGGGAAAAATTATTATTTGCCTAATCGTTCATTTATCGCGTTAAACGGCCTCTGCGCATGCCCTGGGACTGATATATGCGGAGAACCGGCGGTTTAGAGTCACTTTATTCTTGGTCGGAAAAATGATATTTTCATGGGCTATAGGCTTAGCATTTTTTCAATTTTAGGGGAAAAATTATTCTTTGCCTAATCGTTCATTTATCGCGTTAAACGGCGTCTGCGTAGGCCCTGGGACTGATATATGCGGAGAACCAGCGGTTTAGAGAGACTTTACTTTTCGTCGGAAAAATGATATTTTCATGGGCTATAGGCTTACCATTTTTTCAATTTTAGGGGGAAAATTATTCTTTGCCTAATCATTCATTTATCGCGTTAAACGGCCTCTGCGCGTGCCCTGGGACTGATATATGCGGAGAACCAGCGGTTTAGAGTCGGTTTATTTTTCGTCGGAAAAATGATATTTTCATGGGCTATAGGCTTAGCATTTTTTCAATTTTAGGGGAAAAATTATTCTTTGCCTAATCGTTCATTTATCGCGTTAAACGGCCTCTGCGCATGCCCTGCGACTGATATATGCGGAGAACCAGCGCCTTAGAGAGACTTTATTTTTCGTCAGAAAAATGATATTTTCATGGTCTGCAGGCTTACCATTTTTTCAATTTTAGGCGGAAAATTATTCTTTTCCGATTTTTTAATATCGGTGTATTCTTCGCTAAACTGCTTGCCAGCACGCGCAGTATCGTCGGGAATTATTTAGGCGACAAACTAGCGCTTTTCGAGATGATATCGTAAACTTTCAAAAATCGAAATTTTCCTGGGCCCTAATTATTTTTCCAAAAAAGCCTATTGTTAACATCGGTTTATTCTTCCGGTAAACCGCTTGCAAGCCCGCGCGTTATCCTCGGGATATATTTAGGCGACAAACTAGCGCTTTTTGGGAGGATACTGCAAGCGTCCCAATATCGACATTTGGCATTATTTAAGCCTTAGCTTTTTTTTTTCCAAAAAGACCGATTTTTTAATATCGGCTTACCGCTTTTTTTTCTTTTTTTCCGGAAAAGTTTCAGCCTCTTCGTTTATTTATCGCCTAAATGGGCGCCAACACGTGCGTGACGTGTAATTAAGTCCAACAACATTTCCTTTTAAGAGAGCTTGTTTGACCCGGCTGGCCCGATCTTGTACTGGGTTTATAGTCTTACCTTTTTTTTTGAGTCAAGCGATCTTTAACGGGGTTCCGTAACGTGCCTCTAATTGTTGCTACATGAGTGTTTTCATATGTTGTCCCCATTGAAATGCGGCTGCCGTGGCCGGGATTCGATCCCTCGACCTCGTTCTTAGCAGCCCAACACCATAGCCACTAAGCAGCCACGGCGGGTTGGTGGCAACACGCACACAGCGAGTTATTGTGATAGGATGATATGGGTCCACGCTTGAAACACACAGGGATGGCACAATGAACACAGAGAAGCTTTAATGACACGGGGACGGGACTAGGGTAACGTACACGACAACACACACGGTTCGCTTCATGAGGGTCTGTCGCTTAGGTAGTCAAGCACAGCTTTAATGCAGGAAGGCGTCTGATCGCGTGTCGGTATCGCACACTCATGGCACGAAGAGACGCAACGATGAATCTGGAGAAGCGGGTGTCGCTGGAGGTCGGGGCGGAGGCCCGGCACACGACGAGCCACTCGCGGGACAGCTGGGTCGGGACGTCTTCCCACCACAGGGTAGTCCGTTCGGAAGGCTTAGCTGCACCGGAACACGCCGGCGTCGGATGCTCACCCAGCGGTCGAGCAGGCCGGTTGAAACACAGGGACAGTCCGGCCTGTTCTGCCAGCACACCCAGGAACACCGGCCTTGGGTAGACGAACTACTCGGCTCGTTCGGAAGGCCAGCCCAGGCAGCTCGGGCAGTTCGCATGGCTGCCGCCTCCGCCCAGACACCGGCCCTTTTCTTCCTATTCGTCCGTCGCCGCCCCACAGCAGTCACGCGCATTCGGCCGCGCCATTAAAATAGTCCAAACTACTATCACAATTATGTTTAAGTGTAACAAGCGCCTTTAAGAGGAAGCTTTAGCTCGGGCCCAACTCCGACGCGGCCTATTCAAATACATGTAAAAACGCAAAAACGTTTTTCTAAGATAACCCCTGTACCGATTTTAATGAAATTTGTTGCATTTGAGAGGGCAAGTGAAATTCTAGTGACTGTTGGCGGCGGAATTTCTATTTAGGTCCCGAATTTTGTTAATAAGCTTTTCAAAAATTCGAACGTTTGAAAAACATAGAAGCACGAAGTTTACAAATTCATAACTCTGCATCAAGAGCAGATATCGCGGTTCTGTAAACGAGATCCATCAGATCATTGAAAGCGGACAAATTCGATACGTCATTTTATATCTTACGCGAATTTGTTACGTTGTTTACATTGGGTTCTGCGAAACCTATATTTCCATTTTACTATATATTTTGATATTCGTGTGTAACGTATCAATTTTGTCCGCTTTAGATGTCCAATAAATGCAGTTCACGGAATTGTATTATCAATTTTCGTTTACAGAGTTGTAAACTTGATAGTTTCGTTTTTTTGAAAATTTTCAATCTTTGCCAATATTTAATAAAAAATTGACGACCTAAATCAAAATCCGGAACCAACAGTCACTAGATTTTAAGGTTTTCTTTTAAATGCTACAAATTTCGTCAAATTTGGTGCAGTGGTTGCCGAGAAAAACGAATTCTGCTTCTACATGTATTTAGATAGGAGCACCCGAGCTAAAGCTTCCTCTTAAGAGAAGTTGTTGGACCCAGTTTGGCCAATTTGGCATTGGTCTATAGGCTTACCTTGTTCTTCCCTTTTCTTTGGCCAACCCAACCTAGGCACATCACTTTATTCATCGCTTATGTCGACGTGAGCGCGTAAAAGGGGGTGATGTGCAAGTCGAACAATCTTTCAAGTGATAACACCCTGCTGGCCCGACATTGTACTGGGCAATAGACTAGTCTTTCTTGCCTTTTTTTTTTTTTCGCGCAAGTGAATATACGTATATCCGGTAAATCAGCTCGTAAATTGGTTTCAGAAGGAAGGAAGGAAGGAAGGAAGGAAATCAACTTTATTCAAGGTCCCGTAGGCCACCAGAGCATGGAGTGGGCGTCTCCCACGACGGAACCGGGAGGTTGAGTTTCCTGGCGGCGTCGTGGACCTGCTGGACGGCCCAGAGTTGGGGAGCGAGTTCTTCGCTCCGGATTGCTTCTTCAAACTTGCGCTTGTCCGGTTCGGAATTTATATGAGCTTGCGAGCACGGCCAGAGTAAATGATAGACGTTAAGGGATGTATTGCAGTTGGTGCAATAAGGCTTGTCGTAGAGCTCAGACATGTATTGGTGCAGTTTGTTTTGCGTGGGGTATGTGTCTGTTTGTAGCATTCTGACTGTAACCGCTTGATCTCGAGTGAGCGTGTGGTGTGGCGTGCTGCTCTCTCTACGTTATGGGTAGTAGTGTTTGGTGATTTCGTTATATGCAGTGGGGGCGTCCTTGTTCTCCGAGTGGTCGGGTGAAGCCGCGCGGTCTGTAAGCGCGCGCGCAGCGTCGTGTGCCGCCTCGTTAAGGTTGGGGACGACGCCGATCTTTGGTCCTAAGTGTGCCGGGAACCAGTATATGACGTGGTTCTTAATCTCCTTCTTTGTGACAATGCGAACATGCATGGGAATGACGTATTCGCCGTCACTGTTGCAATGGCCTGGCTGAGCTAACAGTGTAATGGGCTCTAGGCTTACCTTTCTTCTTTGTTTATTTATGGAAACGAATCTTCGTACATCCCTAAAATGGATTGCGTAAATCGGCCTCAGCACGTGCAAGGGGAGTGATGTATAAGTCGAACAAGCGCTTTTAAGAGAATTTATTAGACGCAGCTGGCCGGATATCGAGTACTACAGGCTTACCTTCTTCTCCCCTTATTTTTTTCATTGTCAAGGTAATCTGCGCATATCAATTCAGTTACCACGTAAATGGGCGCCAGCACGTGCAAGGGAATTGATGTGCAAGTCGAATAAGTGCCTTTAAGAGAAACTGTTGGACCCGGTGGGCTCGACATTGTACGCGACTATTTAGACTTACCTTTTCCCCATTTCTTTTTGAGGCAAGTCAACCTGTGCACATCAGTTTGTTCGTCGCATAAGTCGGTGTCAACACGTGAAAGTGGAGTGGAGTCGAACAAGCGCTTTCGAGAGCAGAGGCTGAATCCAGCTTGGTCAATTTTGTATTGGGCTTACCTTTTTTTTTTTCTTGGGCCAAGCCAACCTATGCATAACATTTTATTTGTCGCGTAAGTTGGCGTCCGCACGTAAAAGGGGAGTGGTGCATAAGTCGAACCATCGGTTTTAAGAGATATGGTTAGGCGCCCTGTTTCCTCGACATTGTACTGAGCATTGTACTTACCTTTCTTGCGTTCTTTTTCGGGCAAGTGGATCTGCGTATTTCCTGGCAAATCGGCGCGTAAATTGGCGCCATAACGTGCATGGGGATTGATGTATTCGCCGAATCCGCGCTTTCAAGCGAAGGGATTCGACCCGGCTGAGTCAGCGTTGTAATGGCCCGACCGAGCTAACATTGTAATGGGCTATATATAGGCTTGCCGTTCTTTTTTCTTCTCGGAAATGAATAGTCTACATCGGTTGAATGATTGAGTAGATCGGCGCCAACACGTGCATTAGGAGGGACGTATGCGCCGAACCAGCACTTTCGACAGCACTAGGCTGAGCTAACATAGCAATTAGCTATACGCTTCCCATTTTCTCTCTTCTTTTTTTCAGTAAGAGGAATCTGCTGAGATCCGTTAAATGATTGCGTAAATCGGGCTCAGCACGTGCATTAGGAGTGACTTATGTGCCAAACCAAGGCTTCGAGAGGAGTGATTGGACCCGGCTAAGTAAGCATTGGCTAAAGGTTTGCTTTTGTTTTTTTTTTCTTTTACTTCGGGGAAGCCAATCATCGCGTATCCGTTTATTCATCGCTATAGATCCATTATAGACCGGCGTCAGAACGTGCCTGGAGAGTGATGTCTGAGCCGAACGAGTGTTCTCGAGTGAAACGATTGTACCTAGCTGGGCCAACTTTGTATTTGGCTATGTGCTTACGTTTTTTTTTTCAACACAAAGTGTTTTATGCAGGGGTCCACCATCATATTCCTGTAACGGATGTGACGTCTGCGCGAACGCGTAAAATATGCTCTATGTTGACAGGGATGGCGCCGCCATCTACGAGCGCTGAAGCGAAGTACTGCATCGTGACGCTAACGAGCGCCGACAGTGAGCGCTTCGGTAGTCTCAGCGCAGCGGAGGCTCCAACGCGGTGTAGCCTGGCGTAGGCGGTGTAGGTCTTTCGCTGCGGTGACGACGCGGTTTCCGCACGTTTTATGTCTTTCACGGCCAATCAGCGTGTGACGCATCGTCGCCTGTGGAGCGCGCAGCTCCAACGTGCATCAGCAGTGTACTTTGTGGCGCAAAATACATTCCTTTAAAAGGGACAGAAGAAAGGAAGACAGTGAAGCGCCAAACTACCAACTGTCATTGACAGCTGTCATTAAACAGTTCTTAGTTTGGCGCTTCACTGTCTTCCTTCCTTCTGTCCCTCTTCAAGGAATCTATTTTGCGCCCCAAATTGTACCCAGGAAATCTAA
This sequence comes from Dermacentor variabilis, assembly GCF_050947875.1. Taxonomy (NCBI): domain Eukaryota; kingdom Metazoa; phylum Arthropoda; class Arachnida; order Ixodida; family Ixodidae; genus Dermacentor; species Dermacentor variabilis. Next base: position 130,632,854 of record NC_134576.1, read on the forward strand.
GCACCAACTTGCCCAAGAACAAGTCCTGTTGGCATCAGCAGTGCTTGCACGCCGCCTATACTCCTTCGCTTGCGGTGGCGCTAAGAAAACTGCTGCGCTAAGCGGCGTAGAAAGGCTACGACGTCGTCTGGAGTGTCTCGCTTTGGGCCGGCGTCAGCGTGAAGCAGAACACATTCGCGCGTTCGCCGCGCAAGCGGCGAACTCTGCCACTCGCATTCCCGAAGCCGAGCGCGTCGCAACTCGACTGGCTGCCCAAGACCACTACGGAGCCGGACCGAAATGCTCGTATACCTTCAGCGAAGTAACGACTGGGCAGCAGGACGCCGCACGCCAACGGGACGCGAAGCAAATCATGCAACACGGTGGCCAACCCGCAAATCGTGCGCCTTTCGCTGCAGCGCACTGTAAAATAATTTACACCCTAAAAAGTGAAAAAGGGTGTAAATGTGTATATAACTCACACCCTAAGGGTGTTATCTATATGACGGACACCCTAAGCGTGTGAGTTATAGACACCTATACACCCTTTTTCACTTTTTAGGGTGTAAATTATTTTACAGTGCGGACCGCGAGCTGACGAAGCAAACATGCAACAGCTTCTGTGAAGATACGGTTCACTTTCGTGTTCTACCGATTCCTACGAAAGAGGGATCGAGCACATCTTTGTTTTATTTTGTTTTCTTTTGGGCAAGCCAGTCGTGGCCTATCTGTTTATTCGTCGCGTAAGTGCGGGTCAGCTCCTGCCTGGGGAGGTATGTATGAGCCGAACGAGTGCTTTCGAGTGAAATTATTGTACCTTACCCGGCCGATTTGTAATGTGCTATAGGCTTACCTGTATATTTTTTTTTCTTTTCGAGCAAGCCAAACTTCGCAAATCCGTTTATTTATTGGGTAGATCAGCGCATGGGGAGTGATGTAGGCGCCGAACGAGCGCTTTCGAGAGAAATGATTGGGTCTGGCCGCACCGGCATCGTAACCGGGTGTAGGCTTACCTTAAGCAATTGCTACAAACGGGTGGATGTCCGATTTTCCATCTGTTAATTACTACTCTCCACTTTAACTGCGGGTTTCCGCAGAACTATTACGTCATAGGCTTACCTTTTTGAGTGAGTATAGACGAGTGCGCTCATATGAACCAGACGTGCACTAACGGGTGGAGTGATGTATGCGCCGAAGCAGTGCTTTCCAGAGACGTGCTTTTACCTTAGCGTTGACGTTGTAACAGGCCACGGGGTTGTCTTTCTCCGCGAGAGCCAATTTACGCACAGCCGTTTATTCATGGCCGGAGTTGCGTGGGCGTGTACATTAGCGCGCGGAGTGACGTACGCTCCAAACCCACAGTAATTTTTCAGGAGGGGAAACAACGCTCGCTTCGGAGTCGCCGTAAATTCACAGCGGTGAGCTTGGCGCCGACGTGCCCTTCGAAGTTCAAATCCGCCCGTCCGCCAGGGATGCACGCTAGAAAGAATTCGACCACTTGTTCGATCGCCGTAATAGCACCTCCACTCTGTGTCGCTTTCCGAGAAGTGCTTCTCGCGAACATAGTTGCGTCAGGTTAGCTTTTGGTCTTTCTTTGGGATTGCACGGGCACACGCTTGGAGGCGTGCCGAGTCACTGAGAACCTTGAAGGTCATTGCATTTTCCTTGCAGGATGGGTAGCCGCTGCTGAAATTTAGCACCGCACATTTCTGCCCCATCCTCAAATGACACGGATGGAAAGCGATCGCCTTCCTAGCAACGTGAAGAGCGCGCGCGCATGTCTAAGGAACCGGCGCCACCAGTGCAACGTGGAAGACCGAGAGAACGAGAGGCAGCTAGCCTGCAAACTGCGAAGAAAATAACGTCAGTTTGCTCTTTGGAAGAAAACTAAAGGCTAGGCTAAGGTAAGGCAAAGGTAAGCCAAAATAAGGGCAAGGCAAGGCTAATGTAAGACAAAGGCAAAGCCAAAACAAGGTAAAAGCAAGCCAAAGAAAGGCAAACGTAAAAGCTATGCTAGGGCAATATAAATGCAAGGGCTATGGAAAGGCACATGTATAGCAAAGGTAAAGGCAAAACGAAGGCTTGCTAAGGCTATGAGAAGAGATAAGGCTAGGCAAAGGCAAGGCTAATGCAAAGGGCAAAGGAAATTCAAAGGCAATGGTAAGACAAGGCGAAAGATAGGGAAAGGCGTAGGCAAGGCGTAGGCAAGGTAAATGCAAACATAAGGCGAATGTCAGGCAAGACAAAGGTAAAGGCAAGGCTAAGTCAAGGCAGAAACAGGCCCAAGGCACGGCAAATGCAAAGACAGAGGTAAGGGCAGTCAAGGCAAAGTCAAAGGCATGGCAAAGCCAAAGGCAGGCTAAAGTCAAAGTGAGCGTTAAGGACAAAGGAAAGGTGAAGTCCAAAGTCAAATGCAAGTAAATGCAAAGAGAAAAACAAAATAAAGACAAGGATAGGCGAAGGCCAAAGGCAAGGCAAAGGCAAGGTAAAGAGAAAGGTAAGGCAAAAGAAAGGCGAATGCCAAAGGCACGACAAAAGTATAACAAGGCAAAGACAGACGAAAGGCAAAGAAAAGGCAAAAGCAAAAGCAAGGCAACTGGAAAGCAAGGGCATAATATAAATGGCAAAGCCAAGGCAAAAGGCATGCAAGCAGGCCTCCATGCAGCCTTCGCGTCATTGTCATGACGGTGGTCGGGCACGTTTTTAGGAATTTGAGGACCAGGAACGAACCTGGAAAGATGAGAAAAATATTTTTTTTTCGTTTTTTTTTTCAGAACAGAGAAAGTGAAAAAGAAAACATTAAAATTTCAACACACAGTTACACTTGACATTCTCTGCTATGTAGCGTATAATTCTAGGAGCGACGACAATAAGAAAACGGCAGCACAATTTGCAAGTGGGCTGCCTTTGAAGCGTCAAGAAAGTGAATCTTTCTTTGCCTCTTCTCCCGACATTCCTGGCGCTGCTACTGTTGTGGCCTGGCTCACGCGTCGGCTGGGTTTCTTGCAACACCGCCAGATGGCGCTCGCCTCCTGGTCTTGCTAGTGTTCCTGTATATGCTCCCGCAGGGAGCAGAGTTGCGCATAGGTCCGCCGTCGTGATCCAGCTCTGCAGCGAAGCCCCTCCTCGCGCGCGCAGGAGCCAAATGCCACGCGGTGTTCCGCCTTTTTCTCTAGTGGTCGCGAGCTACAAGCGCCAATTGTTCGCAGGCGCTTAGCAAAGGGCAATTCTTAATACAGGCTACACTCGAATGAGTCATTCGTGCAGTCGGAGGGGGTGGGCTTCCAACCAACCGAAACTTTGTATGTACCTATGTAAACACGCATATACAAACACACACATGAACGTACAAATAGGGGGTAGGACCGCCTTCAGTTCCCCAAAATAAAATACTCCCGTGGCTCGAACAGCTCCAAAGTTCGCTCGCAAACGCGCAGTACGTTGCCACAAAAGGCGGTGCAATGATTTTCATGCATATGAAGTTGTCTTATCATTGTCAGAAAGCAAGAAATGTTTTAGAGAGTGTTTAAAACTTCACACACGTAAGCTGGACACTTAGCGCATATTGGCTGCCGAAACCAGCCGATTAATGACCGTCGCCAAGAGAGCTATCGTGCCTGCAGTTATGTCAGTGACCGTTAACAGAGCGTCATTTATCACTAACCATCGTTCAAAACAGCTGCACGTTTTCGATACATGCGGTGCAGACACAGATTGAAGCGCATTTCAAATGTTCACATGCGCACATTTTAAGCAAAGCTTACTTTTACGATTCATTCACACCGCAGACTAATCAGTTATATAGTATCAGCAAATCTGCAAGTGGAAAAAGATTCAAGATGCAAGAGCTTCTAGATCAAATTTATTTCATACAAGGGAATGCATGAACGGCTGCTGGCAGCAGGCCAAGTGTGCTGGTTCTTGGAACCTTGGGGGCAGAATTCAAAGAAAATGGGAAGGCAACAAGCTATTAAGAGTAGGTTATTTTTATTGCACTAATCACATCAAGATGGCAAACTTGCAGAGTAATTATTCACACAGTGCAGACTGTAATCTGACAACACATTTTTGGCATCGTAATGGCACAAGTGCCAGTACGATGTGTTTCGTATCACTTCACCAAGGTCCTTGACTTCACATCGTCGAATACCGTACCTGAAACCCGCAGCTGCTCCTCTCAACGCACGATCGACGGTCCGTTGATTGCAATGGCGATGGCACTGACGGAAACGACGAGTTCGCATGAGTCGGCGATGCGCCCGTAAAGTTGGCTTCGCAGCGGCGCGGATCATTTGACGTCATTTTTCGCGCTCGGCCAATAGCTGTGCGAGCGGCGCCGGAAAAGGTATGCGCAGCTCTGCTCCCTGCGGGAGCATATACAGGAACACTAGGTCTTGCTACTAGGGAAGAAAAGTAGGGAAACGACAAACAACGGAGGCGTACAAAAACAAAGTCCCCAATAGGGTTCAGAAAGTTTGCTTATGGAAATTCCTCGTGCGTTTTTTTTTCCTTTTTTAACCTAGGTAGGACCTTAGGCAGTATAATGACAAGAGCTTGGTGGCGCAACCCACTGCCCCGTTTTAAAGAGGACACTCGCAGCATCCATCCATCCATCCATCCATCCATCCATCCATGCTAGGTTACTACTTCAAGCGTGCAGGCTATGTGACTATTTGTCACTGCCCCGTCTCAAAGGGGATTGCATTAAATCACCATCATCATCATTTTCGCGTGCGCCGCTGGGTTTGTCGCAACACCACCAGATGGCGCTCGCTTCCGCGCATCCCGGCCGGCGCCGCCGCGGCAGCGGTTCACAGTTTGTGCGTATGGCACGTGCTGTGCTTGCTTTCCTACGCGACAAAACTGCAGGTGCTGGGCTGTGGAGGTCGCGCGCCGGGCTGTGACAGTGTAAACACTAAAATCGTCGTAGCCTGAAGAGAGCGCTTGGAGCTATCTTCTCAACAGCGTGTTGGCCACGTATGCAGAAGGAGCACACAAACACGCGCCAGCAAAATGGCTCCAACGCGTGCACTCAGCGTCGTGGGCACCCCGGCCCGAAAGAAGCGTCGCGTGGAACAGGAGCGTCTTCGCTACGCAGCGAAACGTGATGCAGACTGCTGCGGCCACGATGTGATGTGCCACGTGAGGCAATGGTAATGTTCAACCCTCTCGGAGATAACGAACAATGACGCGCAACAACGCCTCAAGCAAGCACATCTCTGCGTGTTCTGTGGACTACGCAGACAAACAGCAGTGGTGCACGCAAGGTAGCCTTTAACATCAACTCGGCACTCTCGTATTGGACTAAATGCTGAGGTAATTGCACATTCGCCGCCAGCACCACCGCTAATTAACGTCACTCAAAATAAAAGGCATACAAAGCTTCGCTTACATCGATTCCCACAGTGCGTGGGACCCGCAGAATCTTTTTTTTATATATAATAGGCTTTGTAAGTTTCGTTCTGGCAACGTAGCGTAGCTTTCAAACGTAGCGGTCTACAGGAAGCCCTCTGTGTTTTGCTCCACGATTGGCATCTGTGTTCACTAGGGTTGAGGATTGCGCTAGTTGGTATGGCATTCTAAAACTGGTACAGCGCAACATAGAAGGAAAGAAACAAGCCGAGCCGGCCAGATGAAAGAACACAACGCTCTTATCTTTCATCTGCCCGGCTCGGCTTGCTTCTTCCTTTCTACGTTGTGCTGTACCGGTTTTCGAATTGCATCTGGGACTTCGCGACATGTGCACGCCGCGGCATGTGCGTGCACGTGTATTTTGCAACGGGCTCACTGTTTTGGTCACAGCCCCGGACGCCGATAGAGGGCAGTGCAGCGGTATACGCACAGCTGCCGCTGTTGCTCCGCGCGAATGAAGGCGAAATAAAAGCTCACGCTGTATCGGGACGTTCCGCACTATTGCAGCTGCCGGAATGGACGTCGCCAGAACGCTGCAACGCGAAGTCATCAACAGTCCACGATTACCCATCGTCACACGCTTCAGGTGAGTTACACAGGGTGTCCCACGCAACTGTATCCAAACTTAAGAAAAAAATATATGCGAATGCCACGTAGCTGGACAGAACCAACGTAATGTTGTTTGCCATCGTCTGGAGATGCTATGATAATTTTTTTAGTATTCCGTCTAATCAAACAATTAGTCTTAATTAATCAACTTACACATAATTACATCTAATGTTTGCTCACAGGTACATTTAAAGCGTAATATCGCATCCTACCGCTGAACACCTCCTTTGATTTCTTATACGTGGACCACACAATTCTTGGGGCAACTGAATTTTCCCCCGGCTTAATATCGCGCATATCGTCGTCACCGTCGTCATCGCCCAGTTGCTGTCGTAACACCCAGACGTGTTCGTCCGTCCGGTAAAGTTTTGTAGAACCCCAAACGATGCCGGAGAGCCAGCGATACCTGCGAAATGCTCCACGTGAGTCAATACTCCCGGGCGTGGAATCTGAGTAATTTTTTTAAGACAGTGCCTTCCACGGCGAGTTATCACCACTGCTCGGCATGTCTGTTTCTAGCCTGTTCCTAGCCTCTTGCGTGGGCCGATCCCGATGGTAGCGCAGTCTAAATATAAGTGCCACTGCGGCCGCTGAGGTATGCGTCACAGGGTACGGGCCACTAAGGCCACAGGGGCCACTGGATACCTGCCACAGCGTATGCGTAATTGGGGCCACTGGTTATGTGATTACACTGGTTATCTGCCACTGAGGTTACCGGGTATGTGATGACTACGATGATGATGCTGATCGGGACGATGACGGCGATGATGGTTATGATATAACTAATAACAAGAATTTGCAATGCGGTTCAACCTCTAGTTGACGTCGATCAAACGTAATCGCTATAGTGCGGCTCTCGCAACAAACTGTGCCCCGTTCTCACTCCCTCTTACGCCCCCCCCCCCCCGCAACTTTCACAGGAACACATTGTCATTTATCGATAGCGACTACACGTTGAACCGCCTTCCAACTTGCCGTTTCTTTTCGTTTTGAGCAGGTTGCAGCATTTACGATCACGTGTCTTCGACACTTGAGATCATCTTTCTCTCCAGTTCTTGCGCACGTGACCGTCTGTCGTTTCGCAGCCAGGCGATCCGCGTGGGCAACACCGTCTACGTGTCCGGCACGAGGGGCATCGACCCACTGACGGGCAAAGTCGTCGCGGGTGGCATCGCAGAGCAGACGCGACAGGTAATCGTGTGTCACGGTTTAGGCGTTGTTTTTCAAATTCTCTACGCGCTATCTTCTAAAGCCTGGCTGTTCAAAGGCGCACACCGCCCGGGTTAGGGAAATAAAATTGTCTACGAGTACGATGGGGTGAAATTCTCGTATCGCTTTTACGTTGCGAGGGTGTACAGCGAGAATTATTCACAACAGGACGTACACCAGGGGCCGTATTCTGAAACGGTCCACTTCGGTGATACTATCGCCTCGGCCATAGCGCGCCGTCGGGCGCACGCTGATTGGTTGATTTAGCAAAAATCGCATGAGCTACGTCATCATATTTCGCTCAACCAGCCAATCAGCGCGCGCCTGACGTAGAACTGTCGCCGACGCAATAGTATCGCCGAAGTGGACCGTTTCAGAATATGGCCCCAGATGGTCAGTCCCGTTGATTACACCTCGCGCTATTTACTATACTGTACGTCTTTGCGGAATAACGGAATACCAGCTATTCACACCTGCCACCTTTCTGGTATTGCTCTGTAGCTGTATCGTATAACACTGCGAGCGGAAACGCCATCCTATTACAGAAAAAAAGGAATAATAATAATAATACCCATGTCAGAATTTAGCACCGCTGTCTAAGTGTAATTATAGCCTAGTGACTTGTGAATATATTACTTGTGAATATTCTGGCGCGCAGTGGATAAACGCGACTAAATTTTGTTGTTGAGAACCCTATGGTGCAAATGACAGAAAATTATGCGTCCACTTTAATGATGTAATGAGTAAAGATTGATTCAATGAGGTGGGAAAGTTAAAGGGGGTCTAACTGGAGAGGTTGGTAGCAGTAAGCCTCCGGCTACTCGCTCTATCTCCTACGAAAAAAAGTAGCTTTGCTCGAAAATTTACTAAACTAACAATAAAAAATAGAAATTATAAATTTCGCAAATGATAATGTAAGCGAAAAACGCTCATTGAAGAAAGTGGCTGAGTTGTTTTAGGAAGCGTCCGACTAAGTAGCGACTAACTTCATACCTAACGGAATCATTTCTTTTTCGTGTCATAATGAAACATCGAAATGCGAAAAAAACAAAGAATGCTGGCTCTCCCGTAATCGAGAGTACAGACGTAAGCACGAAATGGGCTACCGGTAAAGCAGATTGGTTTGAGACGATGCTAGCAACAATCTCATAAGATGGGTGTAATGCGTGTTCGCAACGGCACACTCCACCACACCACACAACATCACGCCATACTGTGCACTGGTCCACACGGACGTAATAGTTTCCTGTAACGGACCGAACCTCATTGCAACTCTCGTCTCGGTCAAACCACCATCCACAGTGCGCCGGACGCGCCGCGGAACTCACGGACCGCCGGCGTTGAAAAGAGCACAGGCAACTCTGTCTCAGCGCCAAAGGATGACAATCAAGTGTACAGTTCCCTGCATCTGGCTTTTGAACGTCCGCTATCGGAAATCACAAATAAAACTTCAGCGTACCAGAAGTTACAGCTTGAGCGATAATTGTGAACAAACATTTGGAAGTACTCGGAATCAATATTTTTTGCAACTTGTTTGGGAAGTAACTAGCCTACGTAATGGGATCTTGACTGGTTGCCCGGATGATCGCGTTTTGTTCTCGCAACTTGCCCGGATGTTCTCGTTTGAGTGCCCGGATAACGGCTCTGACTTTTGGTTCTCAAGGTCACTTAAAGGTTGCCGACAACGGGAGCTGAAAGCGTTTCGTGCTTATCAAAAGAGAGAGAAGTCCACATGATAACGAATGCTTGAGTGCTCTGAAACAAGCCACGCCTTTCTGCAAAGTCGTACCTTTTTAGGAAAACTCGTCCGCGCTTTCGATGTCGTAAGAAAAGGCCAAGCACGATAAGGTTTTTCGCGATGGGCGTAGGAATATTTAGGCGCGAATCGGAATATTAAGCATATGTGGCGAAATACATCTCAGCGTGTGATCCATCCATCCATCCATCCATCCATCCATACGATAGATAGATAGATAGATAGATAGATAGATAGATAGATAGATAGATAGATAGATAGATAGATAGATAGATAGATAGATAGATAGATAGATAGATAGATAGATAGATAAATTGATTGATTGATTGATTGATTGATTGATTGATTGATTGATTGATTGATTGATTGATTGATTGATTGATTGATTGATTGCCCGTGAGCAAAGGTGTCTCTGTACGGCCTGCTGGTTTCGAAGCTTTTTGCATCAGAGGGTCTTTCGCTTCGAGATGTTCACTGTAATCGCACCATTTGTTTCAGGCCCTGCAAAATCTCACATGGATTTTAGAAACCGGACGAGTGACTATAGCAGATGGTGAGAACGAAACTATATCACTTTATATACAGTTGATCATGCTTAATCCGCCTGTTTCTGAACCGCTGTTTCTTGTTTTTTTTTTTTCTCGCATATGTGCGTTCATTTCCAGTGGCAAAGTGTTCGGTGTTCATCACGAACAAGAACGACTTTGACGTCATGAATGAAGAATACACGAAAGGTTAGGAACAAAATTGCGAAACGGTAAAGATGTCGTTGTCGGGTACAGAGCGGCTACTGTCCATGCGCAGAATTATCAAATGCCCCAAGAAATGCTCACCGTTGATGAAATCGAGAATATGACGGAATTCCGTCGGGTCGGAACGGAACATGATGCAAAACGAATACAAACCTCGCGGCCACAAGAGTGATGTCAATGTTGGGGCTCCCACACACCCGTGTTCGCAATCTTCAAGCTTAATATCTTAATTGTTTACTTCCATAGCCTGTCACTTTGATTGATTTCCTCTTTCTTAAATTGCCATCCAATAATTAAGCGGAAGCCAGTTAATGCGGGAGATTACAAAGGCACGAAACCTTATCAATTAGAGCACAGCATCGACTTCCTTGTCTGCTCAAGATTTAGCATTTCAAGGTTTAGCAACGGCACGGTTGGGACAAGGTTGAATACATTAATTGCTATAATCTGTCAATGCAATGAGACACTGCTAAATTTGTTTGCGTTGCTGCTTATTTGAGATGAACAGTGGACTCTTGGCCTGATATAAAAGAATGGTCGCAAGCTTCTTGACAGTTAGCGCGAAATGTGTTTTGTCAATTCTTCGACTGTCCTTGTCGGCAATGCACTACGCGTCTACTGCTGGTGTATAGTGGACCACAGCAAAGCCCGAATTACCACTTTTACTGCGCGGCATTTCTGCGTGCAATTTTTTTTACTGCGCGCGGCCTGAAATTACTCACCAAAGCTACGTGCTTAGTTTTCAGCAAGGCGCCACCGGCGAGGACCGTCCTTCAAGTTACATGGCTGAACGAGGTACGTATGTACGACACTGCTTGTGGCACCGATTGTCGCAGTTACGTTATGCTGCTGCTACTATGTGTGCGGTATGCGTAAAGGGCTCGTCTACTTATATTTAGGATCACGTTAAAGAACCCCAGGTGGAAAAAAAATTATGGCGGAACGCCCCACTACGACGTGTAGCTCGTACAGTCCGTGTACGTTCGTTGTGATGCTAAGCAGGGCGGAATGCGGACACACACGCACACGCACAGGCACACGCACGCACGACAGATGGCGTGTTACACTCCCGAGTCGACTCTATCCGACAAATATCTGTCCAGCAGTCAGGCCCGGTGAGAACTCATGACTGTATCTCCTATCAAAAAGAAAGAAACGCGGCGGTGTCACATTATTGAAAAACGTGTGGCGTTGAACAGAAGCTCTTACTGAACTCTTGCATAACTGTCCATCCCATTCGCATGGAAAACGTTCCAGAGAGGACGGCGTTCGCCATTCCGAGGAGATTGTCCAGAAACAACCAAATAAAATGCGTGTGGAACACATCAAAGCGCACTTTAGAAGGGCACTATAAAGATCAACGTTAAGCTGCATTACCGAACTCTGCTTGACACTTCTGATTTATATATTTTTTTCTTTCAGGATTCGCTCGTCGAGATCGAAGCCATCGCAGTTGATACGAAAAAGACGTGTCGCATCGCGACACTCAGATCTCGCCTCTAGTTGTGGCTGCTTGGAATTTCTGCATTAAAGAATGATAATCGAACCTGGTACTATTTTTTTTATACGTGGCCATGCATATTATGCGATTGTTAAGATCCACTTATCATGTTGCTTCACCAACATTTAGTGTGCTACAGTGTAAAGCGGCGCGCAGTCATAAAAGAGCAGCTACTCAAGATCTGCGCAAGACGAAATCGGTGAGTGACGATATCAGAGTAATGATGTTTACCTACCGGAATATAACGGTTTTAGGTATCAAAAGTAGAATGAAAAAAACTTTACGTGTAGCTTTTGCCACTGAAAGAAGAAATTAAGAAAATAAAGGTAACAACTGAAAGAGTTCAACATATAGTTGACACAAGGGACAGGAATCAGGAGATGCGATATGCGACTTAACAGTAATGGGGCTCTTCAATGAGTCTCTCCTGTAGAGTTGCGCATGCGCCATAGTACTAGGAACGATGGCGCCAGGTACCTACGCTCAAACTTTGCATACATAAGTGTTCGCATTACTGTGAGAGCTTTAGTCACTTCATACGTATTAGCATTCATGGAATACCGAGGACGCAGACATGATGATGATGATGATGATGATGATGATGATGATGAAGAAGACGACGACGATGATGGTGGTGGTGGTGGTTTACTGGCATCCCCTTTGAAATGTGGCGGTGACAAGTACTCACCTAGTCTGCTTTAGTTAATCAGGTACGCTGTATACATGCTTTTCATTCCAGCATCTTCGTGTATGCCTTCCTCAACTTTTTTTCTCTTCCTCAAAACTTCTGTATCTAACTTGTGCCGCTACCTATGCCTGTAAACGGATCCGGCCGTATCAATCTCTTCCCTGCGTTTTTCGCACTTTAAACGTCTCTCGCTTATTTCGACTGCTGACCTGTTGATGCTTGTAACGACAGAAAGCTGAGCTAGTTGGTAAGGATTCATTAAGATTAAGATTCAACACTTTAAATCCAAGTGCTTCTCGGAGGCACTCGTGTGGCAGAGAAACGTTTTCAACAAGCTGTGCATGGTTGAATAAAACGTTGGTAGCTGCCTTACGTAGCCTACGCGTATATCGCGCTGAGTATGAGCTACAATGCGCAAGCGGATGCACATACCGAGTGTAAGAAATGAGCGAGCACACAATGTGAGAAAAACTCGGCGAATTTATATTTCGCACACGCGAAACAGGGGAGAATGATGCATACTGCTTCCAGCCTCTGCAGTTGAACCGTACCTACACGAGGCGGCCACTATACTCTGGTGGTTAAATTTAAACACCGGCTGTTTATAACTCGAAAACAGTGTCAGGGACGTTTTCCTCGTGCTATTTCGCCCAGGAAAAAAAAGAACGAACGATATAGATCGGTTGTTTTTGCATACCATTCCCTGTTTTTGTTCCGACCTTTTCGAAGCTTGTGGGAGTGATCATGTGGCATGCACATGCGGCTAACTTTTTGTAACGCGCCGTGTGACTCTGTTACAAATAATCCGGGTGCGAGAGCGACTGCAATACTGTGGAGAGTTTAGGTGCGCGGTCCGTAAACAAGGTCACCGTCTGCAGAATGCCATGATAGTGGAAAGGAGTACGGCAGCAACAACGCTGGTGGCGACATCTTGCGACGCAGAGTGCGTGCACCAGACGGCAACCAGAGGGCATGCACAAAGATTATACTGTAGTAGCGAATAAAGTTTTACGTTCGAAAAAATAATAATAAGCCTATGCAATCGCGGGACTCAGCCTATTCGACTAGTGGAAAGGAGTACAGCAGCAGCAACGCTGGTGGCGACATCTTGCGACGCAGAGTGCATGCACCAGACGGCAACCAGAGGGCATGCACAGAGATTATACTGTAGTAGCGAATAAAGTTTTACGTTCGAAAAAAAAATGAGCCTATGCAATCGCGGGACGCAGCCTATTCGAACAGGGGCGTAGCGAGATGAGAGAGTGGGGAGCACATCGGGACCGCCCCCCCCCCCCTTCTTCCGAAATTGCTGTGTAACCCGGCATAACACGACGTGCAAGAACGTTCGTCTGGCCCGTCCCCCTGGCCTTTCCAGGTTAAGTGCGGTGGCCGCATTGCTTGATTGCAAATCGCATTAACATCGACAGCCATTGTGAGATGATTTCTGCTGGAATTTATTCTCTTTTATCTTTCTCAATCTTTTGTGCTCTTTTTCCCGAAGGGCAGGGTAGCCAACCGGACAGTTAACTCCGGCTGACTGCCCTGCCTTTCATCTATTATTTTCCTCTCACTGTCTTTGGACTGCGCGGAGACAAAACGTCATTCCGGACACAATTCTGGACGCATTCAATATTCCGCCATGTTGGCATTTCGAGCCAATGAGTGTCAACGCAGCAGCATGCCCTGCGATGCATTCGGAGTTGTTGACAAGATGGCGCGTTCGACAGCGTGGCGCAATTCGACTCTTTCCACAATGAAACCCACGCAGTTCGAGACACACCCACCCCCTCCACCCATGAGAAAGTGCAATGCGCTCTATGCCGAGCGCATGCGCGTATACTTTCACCCGAGCGCTTATACTTCAGACCAGCTCTCTCTCTTCTGACCACCCTCTCTCGGCGACCTTAATTAAACCCAGCTTTTTGTGCATTTTGCGTCGTTCTCACCGTGCCAGCGTCCACAGTCTCATCAAAGTCAAAACGTGATGGAGCAGGGGCTCCTTCAGGTAGAGCCCGGTCACGATTCGCTTAGCCCCGCCGCTGTAATTGCACTAAGCAAAGGAGTACAGCGGCCGCATACATGCTTCCACTAGGAACGGTAACAAAGGGCCAAATGCTTCTATACCGTCGGAAAAAAAAATAATAATTATTGCATCTTCCGGGTCCCACACGAGTGCCTTGTTAATGGCGAAGACAAGTGACCTAAATTGGCCCGCGTTAGCACTATCCGAGTCACGCTGCAGGACTGGCGAATCATTGTGCGGTTGGCTTGACTGCGTTAGTTTTTTTCCCGTCCGTCGCGTTGAGAGTGGGCTTTATTTAGAAGGAAAGAGGAAATAAAAGTCGTCTTACCAATACGCAGTTTATTATTTCACCTCGGAGACCTAATCACCTCTCCTGTATAGGATGCCAGGCTCACATTTCCAGCCGTCATTAACGTCCCTATTCTCTATACATCAACCGTTGCTGCTATACATGCGCTACGTGGGTGGTCCCACTCACTTAAAGGCAACACGTATATGTGTATATGGTTAGATATATTACTCCGTTTAAATGGAATTTAAATTAACCCTGCTCATGTTGCTGTATATTTGAGGTGGAGAAACGCGAGGACGTAAATTTTGAGAACTCCCCCCTGCGGTGTTCCCAAGATGTCGCCCCTCCGCCCTCCCCCGTAAGTGATTCCGGTGGTATGATATTATCACACGGTAGCGATACAGCATAGTCGCTATTTAACCACTTAAATCCATACGCTTGGTTTATGCCTGAAGCGTCGGAATGTTATTGTTGTGCTCACTAAGTTCCCCGCGTTGCTGTGGTTGTCGTTCGTTGAATACACCGCTGCATATCCCTTACAAAAAGCGTACATTACATTCCGCCAAATTTTAACAGACAGGCTACAGAATGTAACGGAAAGCCAGTAGAAAAGAACCAGAATTTTCATAACGACTTTTGTATAAAGAAGAAATAACATTGGCGCTGTCGTTCGTGCAATAATAAGAGTGAGAAATCAATCTGCAAAGGTATGCCTTTGTATAGTATCGAGAACAGCGCTTCAGATGAGATAGCTGTTTCGTTGCAAAGCCAACACTACTTTTACTTCCTTAACTAAAGTTGTTACAGAAACTATGTTGTCTTTATACTTCGCCTTCTAAATACATGGAGATGCAGCTTAATGTCATGCTTAAGTTCTACGAAGGGTATGCGCATGTTATAGAGCATCTATCGCTAGCGTATTTGTCTGTAGATATATAGAAACACACAAGTAAAAATAGTACGCTATAGCTTCAAACGTCAGGTAGGCTGCTGTGGTCATGCTAACGAGATTTGCCCCGGTGTTCTTCAGCGCTGACGGCGTTCGATTGTCCGTTTCTTCTGGGATTTCTTTCGTACTATAGTTGGTGAAATATGAATCAATAGGCGCCTTGCACCTTCACTTGGTAATAAATGCACCTGACGGCCACCTAAGTTTCATATACGTGTTTAAGATGCACTATATATATATATATATATATATATATATTAGCTGTATTAGCAAATTAGCTTTCTACGACACCGAAAAAGCTACTCTTAACGTAAAATGCTTGAAAAGATAGAAGAGACACAAACTCGAAAGACGGGTGGCGACACCGGCTTGAAGTTACCGCACAAGCTCGGTGTGACATCAGAGATTTTGACGCCGTCTGCTCGGGCCTAGCGATCTTTTTAAACGGCAAAGATCGACTGCATTCTATTCTAATTTAGCCGGAATGAACATAGCAAAATTTAAGAACTGTTATACCGAGTAACAACGGCTCAAATGAAAAAGAAAACACTTGAAATATTTGCCGTCCCACTGGCGTACCGGCGCTGGGTTCCGGCGCCAGAAAAAAATAAACAAAATTTGACCATCGCTTTTTTTAATAGTCGACTTATTAGCACCACGCTGACGAAGACAGAGTTTCAAAATAGTACTTTATCAGTGTAAACGTACTTAAGGTTTTTTTTCTTTAGTGTTCCTATAACGATTAAAGTTATCACACGTTTACACCGGACATGTTTTCACGGAATTCTCACGGTGCAAGAACGCACCTCGAAACTGTTTGCACTTCGAAATGACATCCGTTTTACAAGCTCAGCGCTTAGCACCCTGAGAGTATCGAGGCGTTCCTTCAGTGCCGAACGCCTCTGCATGCGCTACCACTCCTATCAGCAGACAGCCATCTCGGCGTTCTCTGCAATGCCTTTTATGACGCGCCAATCTTAACACTCCCAGCGTGGCCGCTATCTCTCAACCTCCTCGTTGGCTTGTCTCTGCTCCCAACTTCTATCCCCAGCAGACGACGTGACTTTCTGCAGAGCACCTCTTGAGCAGACGTTCAAGCTTGAAGCAGACGACGCAGTCATGCCAGAATCGAAAACAGTCATCAACACTCCCACCGCGCCAGCTGCCATAGGTCCGTACAGGTAAGTGGAGATATCGAACTAGTGCTACATCACTAATGGAAACAACTGTCCAAAGCGTCTTTTTCATTCAATGACTTTGTTTCGATGACAGAAAATATAGAGCGAAAACTCGTCGTGGAAAGAAGAAGGATTCAGCAGCGTTTGCTCGCCTGAATGTTAACCTTTCTGGGGCATCGATTGGGCGTCACTCGACGGAACATTTGCCGTTAATTTTTGTTTGAACCATATAACCGTGCGTGCGAAGAGCATCTTCAACTAGGAACAATGGCGTCTTCTATAGCTGAAGTGAAAATCGAGTAACCGGGGGGAAAAGGAAGGACGAGGAGGGGAGGTCTAGCGTTTGTTTGGTCAACTGTGGAACATGCATACCGCAAAATATTTGGCGCCGGTAAATCATGCTCCTCAGTGGCATTTCTTAGTGGATATTACGCAACGCCAAGTAATAGGTGTGATACTTTTATCCAGTTCGACAAAGAAAAAAGAACTATACAGATAAATATAGAGATAATACTACGGTTTGAAGTTTACTTGGAGGATTGCACACGTGATCGAAGTACGTGAACATAATTATTACAGAAAGAAGTCGGGAGCAAAAACCTTCAGGGGATCTTCCTAAGCTTTAATTGCTGCACAGGTATTGAGGTAAAGGATACCCCAGCTAAACCATTTCTCTCTGTTATGCAGCAAAAACAAATGATTTTAAAAATGGACAAAGATAACGATGATAAGAGTATGGCTGTGGCGATGAAAAGTTATTTCTGAAACAATATATATATATTCTTCAATCACAAAATATAATGGACTATGAATAAGCTTGTAGAGGTTAAATAATTTCATTCTAATGCGCCTGAAGACCTCGTCGAAAAAAAAATTCAAGGTGGTAGGATAAGCGTTGTAAATTTTCCAGTGAGTGCTCGGAATTGCGGAGCAATTAAATCATTATTAGGTCTACAATAAGTCCCGTCGCGTTTTTTTTCTTTAATAAAAAGTACCATACCATCGGCTCAAAGCACACGCACAAATAATTATTGGATGCAGGCATTGAAGGCCTCCGCGGGTGTGTGTGTGAGTTTGGCTAGGCTCGTCGTCACAGTTGGAAGGCTCCTCGGACAATCCCACATAATGTGAGCAGTGTGCGAAGCCGCCAGGTGCAATGCAAGCAGATTTGCCGGGCAAACTGTGTAGGTAGCCTCTGCAAGTGTGGGAAGCACTGTATATAATTTAAACTAACAACACACCTCAACGCGGAAGTAAAGTTAGAATACGAATTAAGCGGATACCGAGTCAAGCGGGTACCAGAGGGTATGAAACGGCACATAGCGTTTTCTTCTTTCTTTTTTAAGCGCAGCGGCTGGTAAACACAAAGAGGGGTAAGAAACAAAAACAAAACGACAGGACAGCGTTTCTCCTCAAGCGATGAAGCACTGTGCTGTCGTTCTAGATTTCTTATACCACTTCTTGTGTACGTCAGGTGTTGCGCTTTTCGAAAAATTCAATCGCTACGAACACCGACGAACTACAGCGTTCCAGCCGTCTTGCCGGAAGTGGCCTACACAACGTCCCGCGCTAACCTTTCAGGCCTGTTCCTTTGGTGGCTGAACTCACTGAACCTGAATTAACAATACATTCTCGCGTGGTCGAGAATAGGCGCGACAAAAAGAAACTATAGACAAACTAGGCACCAAGAGCACGCAGTATCAGCCACCAGACAGACACACGAAGCGAAGAAAATCCGGCGTGAGCAGACGCAGACTTGCGCAGTTTGGTCTGGACGACCACCCAGATGTGCCGAAACACTGCGGTACTGCGATTACGTACAGTATTTGTCAAAGGCATAAGACCTATTCTGCCCGCGACCACCAGGCTGTCTACAGGCTAAGGCACAGCGACTGTCCCGCGTGTTTCTGGTTCGTCCTCCGTCGATTTGCGAGCGCTGCACAAAAATATATCGTGAATGTTTAAGAGGAAGCTTTATCTCGGGTGCTCCTATCTAAATACGTGTAAAAGGAGAATTCGTTTTTCTCGGCAACTACTGCACCGAATTTGACAAGGTGCCTTGCATTTAGATGAAAAACTTAATCTAGTTACTGTTCCTTTCGAATGTTTATTTAGGTCCTAAATTTTTTATTAGAAATTGGCAGAAATCGCAGATTTTCAGAAAACGAAACTATGTAACAGATTCACGTAATATATAAATTGACATATCAAATTTGTCCGCTTTGAATGATCTAATGGATGACGTTTACAGAACCGCGATACCTGTTTTTGACGGAGAGCTATTAATTTGTAAACTTCGTGCTTTTATATTTCTTGAACTCTCAAAATTTTGGAAATTCTTTCAACAAGATTCAGGCCCTAAATTGGCATTCCGCTTCAAACAATCACTAGAATTTAGCTTTCTCTTTCAAATGCAACACATTTTATTAAAGTCGGTCCAGGGGTTATCTTAGAAAAGCGTTTTTTTTTTTGCGTTTTACATGTGTTTTAATAGGCCGCGTCGGAGTTGGGCCCGATCTAAATCTTCCTCTTAAGGTAATTCCTGTAGTTATGTCGTAAGTTCTGATGCCTTGGAGAACGGAAGGACACCTCGTAAGCACCATCAAAAGCGTGGAGTATCATCAGCGGCATGGGAACCGCATCAAAGTGCCGAAAGACATATACGTGGTGAAGGCGTAGAGTATAGCTTGCAAACTTTTGACAAGGACTGTAACCTCCTGCGACTGTCTTTTTTTTTTTCTCCTTTTCTGCAGCCACGCTGTTCGTGTGGGCAACACCGTCTACGTGTCGGGTCAGGTTGGTTCCCACCCTGGCACGGGTAAATTCGACACCGGCATCGCCGCCCAGACGAGACAGGTGCTGTCTTACATCCGTGCGTGCAACCTCTGCATTTGCCTGCCCTAATTTCTGACTCGATCGCCTCTTGTTCATTCGAAAACAGACCCTGGTCAACCTTGGAAACATACTCAAGGCAAGCGGGATGAGCCTCGATAACGGTAATTTGTGTTCACACTCATTCGTGGAATGCATTGTAGACGTGTCCCCTGCCAGTGGAGGCTGTACCGCCAAATTATCTTAGTAAACAAAGCCTCACATGGGCTGAAATTTGCCGCACATTTCTTTTTCGAGCTTGCGTTTTTGTCTGGTGTTGCGGGCTCTAGCATTTGGTTATGTTTTAGTTTTTACATGTCCGCCTGCAACCTCCTTCTTTTTTCAATGAATCTTCATCACTCATAATGTATAATAATCCCTACATAAGTGCAATGGCTTAGCAAGAAGTATAAGATTCCAGTGTGTCGGCCTGATCCCCCTGCTACGATTCGCGCAACGGGAATTCCAACATTGGCTTTGCATGTGCATAATTTATTTTTAGTTTTCATTCTGGAAGAGATATCAATACACTCTAATTCACCAATCAATCCACCAAGACAAGTGAATGCCAATAAGTACGCTACACTCGAAAGTGGGAACCTCAACCATCTTTTTTTTCTGGAGGGGAAGGAATTTCCATATATATGCAAAGATAACTTGAAATTCATTACGTCAAACTGACATCATCGACTTTGCGGGTGCAAATCTAGGGAAGTGTCTGCAGGAGCGGATCTACACAGGAACGCGCCTTCTTTTTAAACATTCCTTCCGAATGGTTGGTGTCTTTTTACACTACCAGAGCCTTTCTTGTTCCTAAACAAATTGCGTGTCGATTTGACATGTTTCGTCTCGTCGTGCAAGTTTGTGATCAAATGACAACGCTAGGTGTCTGCTAAACGTTTGTCAATGCAGTTGTCAAGTGTACGGTCTACCTGGCATCGATGGACGACTATAAGGACATGAACAAAGTGTACGCTGAATGTAAGTATATTCGTCTGGTATTGCGAGACTGCGCCAACGTCTTTTTTAGCTGGCTATCAGTGAAGCGTCTGAGAAGTGTCAGTGGTCGAAGAATGTTTTCTGTGGTCCATACATTAATCTATGAGGAATGCGACAAACTTATCGTGCACTCGCTCATTTTTTTTTAAATTTCAAGTGACTGCTCCGCCTTATGTACTGCTAAATAGCTTAACTGCCGTCATCATTAATTAATTCAGTAACTTAATGTTGTGAAAAAGGTGGCGACATACCGCACTCGTCGACATTTTCAATCAATAATAAGTTAACCATGCAGCCAAAATCCTCGTGTTTTTTTCGATACCTTCGTTCGTGTTCGAATAATTGTACAATGTGTGCGAAGTGCCAGCTGCACTGCGAAATATTTTCCGCTAACTTTTCTCGAGCAAGAAGTGAGCTCTCAAGACTACTCACTTCTCGTCGTGGGAGGGCGATAAATGCTCCTTCCCTTCCAGCTCGGTATGTTGCTGTGTATAAGTTCTCAGATTGCTGTCCTTGCTGAGTTCAGCACATTGCGTACGATTGCGACCATACGCTTTTAAGAAGGCACACGCATACGCCTTATCAAGCTGCCGAGTGCAGCTTCTTTATTTATGTCTTCTTTTTGCTGTCTTTCTTGTTACGAAAGGAATTACTTGGATTTGATTACACTCGATTTTATTGTCCTGTGAGAAAGCCCGTTTGACTCTGTTTTCGATGTTATTGCAGTTTTTCACAAGGATTTCCCGGCAAGAGCAGCATTCCAGGTGGCAAAATTACCAGAGGTACGTCCACAAACTATTTAACATAATTTTAGCACCAATTAAGCATACCCTGTTCTGACAGCAGTAATGAACTTGGAAATAGGTTTGCGCCGTACTGTCCGCACGTTCGCACCAGTTGGGCCTTCTAACCGGAACGTCGTGGCGGTGCCAGAATCGCGAGAACACAAGCTCAACCTTTCGTTTGTAAACATGTAAATATAGGTTAAAGACATAAGCGGAGGGCGACTAGCTTACGCAACTACCACCACTACTACCACCTCCATCATCATCATCATCATCATCATCATCATCGTCGTCGTCGTCGTCGTCGTCGTCGTCGTCACCATCATCATAATCCTCATAATCGTCACCTTTCGTATCAACGGCAGGACGAAGGCCTCTCCCCGCTATTTCAATTCACCCCTGCCTTTCGTGTGCTGAGTCCCAACCTATGTGCGTGCAAATGTTATAATCTCATTACACCATCCTAATCGAAAACAAGCACTCCCAAGAGCTTTCAAAAGTAGCAAGGCTACGTCTTCAGAGTGCATTGTATGCCATCTTTATTGCGAAACGAGTACGTATCCCGTAGTATCGGCCCTGGAAATCAGTGAGGTAATGAGAAGCTAACAAGAGAATTTTGATCTGACATCGTCACCTGTATTTTATTTTCGTGTTTTTTTAGAGCGCAGCTCTTAGGCGCCCGTTCCTGAGTCGGAGCTGTCCCTCGTAACCGAGCGAACGAGCACAGCGAAAATGAAAGAGAACGCGCAGCGCCGCGGGAGATTAAAGACGGCGATAGTGAAGAGAGCGCGAGGAGGAAAGCAGAGGGGGAGGGTTTGGCGAAAGGCGTGAGACGGAAAGCGTAGTGCCGCGCAAGACGGGCTTTGCGGCGATGACGGCTACGAGATTCCGCCAGAGTAGCGCGCGCCATCTGAATGGAAACAAAGCGCTGCATGAGCGGAGGTCTGTCTGTCTGCGGCGGCTGCTGTGAATCGCGCCCACGCGTCACCCACGCGCCGCCTCTAGTGATCTCCCGAGTAGCGAGGCAGTTGCGCCACACACTTCCCTCCGTTTGCAACGTGCCGCTAGAGGCATGTTGTCCGCGCCGGCCAATATATCGCGAAACGAAGAGACGTACGTATATAGCTGCGCCCAAATTTCGCATTAGGGAGTATCGTAATCGCCGGCGAATTTTTTCCCAGTTGCCAATTGTCTCTTCTCACGGTATAGGATTGGCGGATCCCACAATTACGGTATTTCTCTCTCGCGTCCTTTCAAGGTCTGGCGGTGAATAAATAGTATCATTGCGTACAGTGCGCGCGCTTCCCGCAGCATGGCGCCACGGTATTGTTGATGCGCGCTGACATTGACGAAAGAAAGAAAAAAGAAAATAAGCGTTAATGCATGAGCGCGAAGGTCAGCCAGAGCAGGGTTTCGTTGTTTTCCTAAATGGAATGCAACTGCGTATTTTTCACGGTTAAACGAGCGTTTCCTCAGACGAAGCTGCTGACTACGTATTAAGATGTCATCTTCTTTTTGTGACAGAATTCTCTGGTCGAAATCGACGCCATCGCGGTAGTACTCGCTGCCTAAAAACCAAGTCGTCGATGGTACGTCGCCGTGGAAGCCCACAGAACACTGCCATAATAAAATTTACTAAACCTGTCTTTCTGTCTTTTTCTATCGTGCTGTTACTTATGCTGTCACGCTTCTGTAAGAAAAAGGCGAGAAAAAATAACGAAGTATAAAGTCGAGCTTTCGCACATAAATCACCTCCGTTGCTCCCACTACATGTGCTCGCGCACGGCTATGAGGACGAGTTCGAACGGTTCGCCGCTATCGTGGGGATGATTGGCGATTCATGGGTTTCCTACGCGCCCCCAATGCGACGCGGTATATCTATTAGAGGCGCCACAGTGAAGGGCAGCGAAATAATTTTTTTTTTACCACGTGGGGTTCTTTAACGTGTACCCAAATCTATAGGCCCACATGCGATTTTGCACGTGTGCCTGATTTTGCACGTTTGCACGTGCGATATTGCGTTGGAATGGCTCACGATTTCTTTTTTTCCCGCGAGGAGATGGAAGGAGGAAAAGGAGCAAGAAATCAGCAATTCCCGCGCGGATCGCACGAACCGGCCGGCGTTTCGGGCACCGCTCTCTCTCTGAGCCACCGGCGACCGTCACCGGCTCAATGGGCCTGCGTCTTTACCGCGCGGTGGCGCTGCTAGACCGTAATTAATCTGCGCGTTAATCGAGATGGCTCATCTAGGGTAGCTGTCTCGGTTGCTTGCGCTCACGCGCACACACACACTCGCGAATGCTCGAGTCTCTGTTCGCCTTTGCTTCTATAAGTGACTGTGTGTGTGTGTGTGCCTCGCGCATTTGGCACGCGTACCGAGCCCGGCTATATCAACGTGGATACACCGCTTACGGCTCTGACCCAACCGTGGAAACGATCAATTTGTCGTTGCTGGACCAGGAAAGCAAAAAAAGAAACGTTAAGGAGTGGAAGGCGGTAGTGTAAGTATAGAGGCCTGTCAGAGAGGCTGGTGTTGCGGAACTTCTCGTGACGTCGACGACGCGGTCACTACGCGGGTCATCCAGAAGGAAGAATGGGCCTGCTGCAAGATTTGGAGAGACGATGTAGAGCAGTGGAGGAGACCATCTGGGTTCGCCGGTATACGAGACGACGATCGACGGCGACGGGCGCCGCGCCAAAATGGCGGGTGTGTTCGGGTAATCGCGCACGCCGATGGGCATCGTCCGTAAGCTTGCACGTCGGTGGCGCCTTAGACGCGCGTAGAATTGCGTGCAGCGGAGAAGCAATCTGAAGTTCGAAGCATCTGTCCGATCTGTTGGCACTTCGGTGCTAGAATTTACGACTGGCGTGGCAACTATTAAGGCGCCCTGTACGGGCCTATTTCTGCATGGAACTTATTGCTTTTCCTTTTACCTGGCAGCACTGGTGAAACGGTGCTGCAACTGCAGAGTGTTTGGACGAACAAGGTTTGAGACCGCGGGCTGGCAGGCGTTCCATGTTACCATGAATCGCAGAGAGCACATCGGGACTGGGGCAGGAAACGACGAAGTTTCGGCGAAGACTTCCTGTAATTCCTGATAACGGTACTGCGGAAATAACTGAGTTATTCACTGAGTTATTAACTGAGTTATTAACTGAGTTATTCACGCATTCACTGGTGTCAGCATGCGGGTGGACGTCAGCGACTGTGTGGTGACCTCACGTTATGGCTATAATGTGGCCGCGCTAAGAGAACTTACCCTGGCCGTTGGGCTCACCTGCAGAAGAAGCGGAACAACTTCAATCAACAGTCGACGCCGTTAACGTCGCACCCTCACCCCCGTTTCCTGCCGCCATCACCCCAACACCCCGACTCGTCGCGGACATGGGGCCAAAATCTAATAAAATAAAATGCGTCTCTCTCTGATTATTCATTCTCGTCCAACTTTAGGAAACCTCTGTGTGATAAAAATTATCTCCTGCACTTGAGAATCTAAGCCTGCAAACGTCCAAGCGATGCCAACTTTGCAAGAATACGGACATTATTGGCATCAGATTTGAGAAATTAGAGCCCGAAATTTGTCACAGAATGCTATGGTGGCCATTGCACTTCTGTCTCGAATTAACTGCACAGGGAAGGCTTTCACCGGAGAAGAAATAGCAAAAAGTCGGTGCTCTTCTTTTTTCTTCTTTCAGCAAGTTTAGAGATGGATATTTTGAAACTGGTGGGAGTCTCAGGATTCCTACTTAGTTAACGTATTTTGACCATTTACACGCTTCAACTCTGTCCCGTGTTATACTAAGAAAAAGTATTGCAGCCAATGGTCACGTGGAAATAAATAAACGACGTTTCGTGACGCTTACAACAGGTGGTGTCTAAATCCACGCCCCAGCGACGGTTCCCCTCTGAGTAACAGATACAGATATCCAAGGCTATGTTCCTGGGGACCGCATACTTCGGAATTGATTGCTGAGCCGGAACCACGTCATGGCCGCGATGCTCCAAACCCCATCTATTCCTATATATATAAAGACCGCCAAGCGTACACTTTACCAAAGCTTTCAATTCAGTCGTTCCTAGTCGATTAACTCGCACTGTGGAAAGAGCCTAGAAGAGAGCCATGCTGGCAACTATGGTAACAGCGCCGCCAGCGGTATACGAGCACTTTTTCTGCTATTCGTGTATCCAGAGTGCTCCAACATCTTGCTTAACTTTTTTGAAGTGATCAAAACTGGTTCAACCGGAGGAGCCACAGCCTGGAGCCAACGTTTCCACAAGAGCAAGTCCTCTTGTCGAAGCCTTTGACTCCAGGCGTGCTCCAGGCCGTGGCTTAGTTTGTTTGACCAGTGCTGATGACTTAAGTCTCCATCTTTCTGTGAACCATTGGTTGCGGTTGGATTATCTTCTCTAAGCAGCACGAAGCGAATGAAGATGACCGCAGGGGCCTAAGAGCTCGGTGCTGTCGAAGTACTAGAATGACCGAGAGCTAATGAATAAGAGACGGAAATGCATGGTACGGAGTTCTCCCGTGCTTGGAATGTGCTGACCGAACGACCTACCCGTAACAAGGTGAGTATCCGCGGAGGAAAACAGGAGGTCGTCGCGATTAGAGTCACTTTGTTCAGAGCTGAAGTCTAAATTTCTTCGGACGCTGATTGAGCCGTAACAACGGATCCGAGATAACTGGACCTGCTAAAGGGTTCCCAAATTACGATCAAGGCTGCAAAAAAGGCCACTCCTACAAACGGCGTGGAAGTGTTAAGCGACGAATCTGCTACGGTCGAGTTCGTAATAAAGTGATTTTGATGTCATGGTCAACCCTATACGGTATTATCATCTACACATTTGTCGAGGTATGCGAACTCTTCTTGTACGAGTAGACTTAATCGGTTGAACAGCTTCCACCTTCATTTAAACCCTTCTTCCGCCTCGGAGGGCGTAATTTCGTACAGCGATGTAACTATGGACACACCTCCATTATCAAATGATGAAATGCTTGTATAGTGTTTACGAACAGGGCCGTCCGCACTGGCCCTTGTCGTCCCCTCCTGAAATTTCTCAGAGGTAGTCGCCCTGCAGCCTTTCGAAGTTGTCGTCTGCTGTTGATCATAGACTAGCTTTCTTCAAGTTGTCGTCTGCTATTCATGTCTTTATTTCCCTCTCCCCTTCAAGTCCTCGCGATGAACGAGCGGTCACCTCAGATGCGCCGATAGCTGCGTCTCGGACAGACGGCAAACAGTTCACAAAGAAGAAAACTCGCACCGCGGCAGTGGCGACCGTACACCGGGGCGAAGTGGTTTGTGGGCCTTTTCGCGTCCACTGCACGGAAATTAGCTAGACGGCGACCGACGCCCGCGCGTAGAGCGTCGCGCTGCTCTTGCAAAGATCGGTCGAAAGGTCAGAAACTCGGAGCGCGCGGGGCGACGGAGTCGCCGGGCAAAACGCGCATTCGCACGCAGCAGGAGCAGCAGCATCGGCAGCAGCTCGAAGAAACGACACGCCCTGGTCTTGATAAGTAATCATTTTAATGACCCCCCGATGCTCGATTACCGAAGGCCTTGTAATCAAAGGAGCCCCTCTCGTTTCCAGCTCGAACCACGCATGGTTCCCTGGGCTTCGTCGCCGGTGAAGGCGCGTATGGCAGCCGCGTTGCTACGAGGGAACCTGTTTCCTTCTGACGTCGTCATTAATAGAGAACGATGAGGCCTTTCTCGAAGGGAATATCGACTTGCCGCCGCCGCCACCGCCGCTGCTCAGTCGACGGCTCATGCGGGCCCCTATACCGAAGGTGTACCGTATCGCCGTACGCCGCCTTCTATACGGGTATAATGCCGGCGATTTTGCGCGTTCCTTTCCGTAAACCGGGACCTCCTCTGATTGACCTCCCCCTCCCCACTTCCCAGGCTCCATCCTCCGTATACCACGCCCATAGATCGCCCCCCTTTTACCGCATACCGCGGTTCGTCCAGTATTCTAATCCCCCTGGTGAGAAAAAGAAACGCGGGGGATTTGGGGCTTTCGCGAAACAAGCCCAGTGCTGATGGTTATGGCAATTGCATACTCGGGTTTCCGCCAGCGATGACACGTATACGAACGTTTTGGATGGGCGTGGCCCGGAGAGTGTTGGATAGTGCGCCTTGCGACTGACGTGCCGAAACTACGCGCGAAGGCCCGGAATGACGGAAGACGGTGGCATCTCGTGGAAGGATGTGCGTGGGTCGTCGACTTGACGAATATGCTTTCTAACATGTATCCTGTGTATGCGGTTCTTTCCTATAACCGCAACAGCAAAAACGTTTACGCAGCACGGGACTCGTAGCCAGTGAAGCCTCCTACAAATTGAAAGGAGCCGCGAGTACTTCCCTGCAAGACCCCGCGTAGCTCGCGAGAATTCCAAACTTAAAGCCAGGAACTTCGCCACGAACATTTTTTTTTCTTTTTCGCGTTTTATGCCGAAAGTGTTTTTTCCGGTCGGTAATACATCACCCCTAGTGGCAAGCCGCAAAGTTAGGGATAACGCTCTAAGCGCCTCGTAGAGGCTCGTGTTGTGTAGTGACAGGAAGTGTTCGCCACAGGTACAGTACACGTGTAGGTGCACGTATGCTCACCACAGCGACGGGATTTATCGATTCCCGCCGATTTCACTTACGTGGGAGAAGTAAAGGCTGATGCAGAACAGATCATTTTGCTTTCTTATTTCATTGGCAGTACCTACGTAGCGACGTTCACTGCAGCTGAGAGTCGGTTTCTAACACGAATTGCTCCAGGATTCACCCGCGCACTTCATAAAAGGAAAGTGGCTGTTGGCCGTTTCAGCACTATATACACTCAGAGAGGAAACTTAATCAGTCCAATTCTTAAGTGTCACAAAACAATTTATGTGCGTCAACGGTTGTCATAACGCAATAGAATCACCGTAATTTAGCAAAGGAAATCACCGCGTACCGGCTCATTACGGCCGTGACTCCGGCACTATAGCATACTATTGGCCTCGAGCTCCACCACTGGAAAAGCTGGCGCCACCGTCGGCGTGACGTGCTAGGAGGGATCACGTGGACAAAGCGGCCGCGTCGGCTGCTTCGGGCGCGGCGAAGCGAGCTGAAAACGAGTTTAAATTCCCTCGTACGCTGCGGTCCTCAGTTAGCGGCGAAATTTTCCCGCTTCGAGTGTCTCCTTTACAACGCTTCAAAGCACTACAATAGGTAGTGGCTGCCTTTGAAGGCGCGCAACATGGTAGGCTACTGCTCGGTTCCGCAGGGCCGGACGCACGTAACGGAGGCCGGTGTCAGCCTTATTCACACGTAGCCGCAGGACAAGAAGCTGCGTGAAGCTTGGCTCGCGAAACATAAAACCGGAAAACAGTCATCGGCTACAACTCGGGTATGCAGGAAGCACAGACGCGAGGAAGATTTCTGCTACGTCGCCCGGTCCGCGATGTTCTGAAAACGCGCACTGAGACGCTCGCCCGAGTCCGCTGCCCGACTGATTTCATGACGGTTTGGTCTATGAACTTGTCGATGCTATAGATACTCGCAAGTTCAGTGGAGTGGAAAGGCAGCGGTAAGAAGCACATTTAAAAAAAGCATGGCATATGGTCATGTTTGTGTTATGAATTATTGCACTGGATTACAAAAAAGGAGCAGCGGGAAATTGCACGCTGAGAACACCGATAAACATACAGTGCGACGCAACTCGAGAAACAATATTGAAACGTCAAAGAATTTAGAAGAAAAAAAAAGATTGAATCGTCGCGACGGGACATCACAGTCCACGTAGGCGTGGAAGTCTCTACAATGAAATTATTTTTGAACAGCTCTGATAGCGCCCACGCAACAATGGTTGCTTGTATACTGTCAAATGCTCATATTCTGCGGCCTAAAGCTCATGGCACGGTGCGAGAACGCGCGCGCGGAGAAAGTGAAACAGTGCGCGGACAAGCATGCAGACGCGCAGTCGGTCGCTGCGAATCTGCGCGATCGCTGCATTGAGGCTTCGTTCTATTACGCTCCATTTAGTTATACAAACACTATAAGAACATATTTCACATAGTTTGCTCTCAGCGTTTGGCTACCTTTCAAGCAAGAAGCCGGTTCGGGAGACTCCACCGCGGCGGCCGTGCGCAGTGGCGTTCACTGTTCGTATTCGGTAAGGAGATAGCGTCTGTAAACGATTGTGTGCTTTCAGTTTGCCCAAGATTATTATTTAGACAGTAAAAAACTTCTCTCGTTTCGAAAGTACTTATAGAAATGTCCGGGAGAGCTCGCGCGTAGTGTTTTCAGTGAGCGCTGACAACAAAACCTATGAGGAGCGCGCCACATGATCCCTCATACTACGCCAGCGAGGCGCTTCCGATAGATGGCGACTCCGTAACTCCTCGCCGCCAATAGCTCATGGACGATTGAGTAATGTGCTTGACAAACGTAACTGCGGATGGCAGTTTTGCGTCGTTGCGTTCAGGGGGCGTTAGGTGTCCGCTCCGCTCCGTATTCGCGTGGCGCAGACGTGCGGAAAGCGTGAGAAGAGCGACGGCAGAGCAGGGCGCCGGTTGGGATTCCTCCTCCTCCTCAACACCTCCTTCGCCTCGTCATTTGTATCATACCGTTCGCATGGCCGCGGAAGGTATAACGCCGTGTATGATTTCATAGCGTAATACATAGTTCAACAGTTAAAACAAAAATAATTATTGAGAAGCGTCCACCGATTCCGTCGTTTAGCATGGAGACGGGCGTAGTTCTTTATTTTTTGGGGGGGCATTGCGGTTGCGTACTAGAACCCCCGCCGAGATCTATCTACACGCGTAGTTGCTAGACTCGTGAAAAGTCACGATGAGCGTGATAGTTGCTGGCAAATAAATACGGCATTCTGTCGTCCCACAGCGTCGCCGCGGCCAAATTCAGGACGGAAATTAATGGCTCACATTGCAGATTAGGCAAACCTTGACGCGGATGCAATTAGAAGGTGTCATTAGTACACACGCAAGTGAAATCCTCGCTGGCGCGGTACGCTTTTGATCTCTTTTAACGAACGCCTCGACTTCATCGGTTACGACCACAAAGCTCCGCTGGGACACCACCTTGGTATTACGCAGCGGTTGGGGCCGCGAGCTCGGTCACAAAGAAAGCAAGACCTCGATATTTCGCGAATCGTGTGAGGTTCGTGACTCAGTCATCGAGCTTTTTTCTTTTGCGGCACGCATGCACATCTGGCGAGCGTCCCCGCATCGCAACAGCTAGAGGGATTCATTTATATTCGTTGCGTCACGAGATAATGTCAATTCTCAAATGATCCACAGCAAGCGGAGACCATAAATCAAGAGATCCAGCCATCACTCACACGAGGTCCGTTCTTTTCGAGACTTACAAGGAGAACGCCGGTTGCGGCAGAGGGCGCGACGAGCCGACGCGGCGTGCGCGGTGCGTCTAAACCGTCAAACCCGGACACGAGAGAAGGCGTGGAATAAGAATATCTGTGACGTCACGGCGACCGTTCGAGCCGCGAAGGAATTCAACCGGACCGAAGCCACCAGCGAGCATCGATGCTTGAAGCAGGAAAGTGCGCTACGGCCAGTTCTTAACGAAGGAACTAGGATGAGAAAAAAAAAGAGTGCGGCGTGGCGTTTGTTTCTAATGGAACGGGGTCCACTTTCATTCCCACAGCCCGCGGAGCGAGCGCAATGACAGCGGCGCACGCGATCCGACCATCTCTGAGGCACGTATAAGTATACGCCGACGCGAGAGACCACGCCGGTCTTATACTTAGCACGTGCGTTGTTGGAGGCCCGAGTCAGGAACGGCCGTTTGGCACGTCAGTTATAAATGCACGCGGGACCGAGCGAGGACTTCGAGCTAGAAGGAGGAGGATCTGCGGCGGGACCTCTGGTGTGTATGCGTACCGATAAGGAGGACCTCTGTCGGAGAGATGGGGCCTTCCTATTTCCTTTGGCCGCGCCGCCGCCGCGTCTACAGACGCATGCAGCAAGAGTGTGAAGTCGTGCGACCACGCCGCCGCCTGCGTAGCCCTTTTTTTTTTTTGACGAACAGCGCACGCGACTACTCGAAGCACGCAAGCATAAGGCGACCGCGCCTCCGTAGAGTCTTGCAACAAGAGTTTGCAACAAAAAAAAATTACGAGAGGAAAACGTGGCGCTGGTATCTAGACAGAAGGTGAGACCCTTACAAAAGAAAAAGCAACAACACGACGTTCAATTGTATCTCAGAAGAAAGCGTACTGAGGGAATCTGAAAACAATAGAAACGCAACGGAGTTTTTTGCAATCAATTTTGCAAGGGATTTTTATGGCGGTTCGACAAGCACGGTTGGAACGTTGGTTAGTGTACAGATGTGATCGTAGTGAACAAAATGGATGTTTTCCGAAACATCGCTACCGCGACATGTTTCCGCCTCCTGCAATCGCTTCCGGCGTCAGTAGCACACATATATATGTCCTCCGAGATGGCTTCCGTTACTTCGAGGGAGTCGTCGTCGCATGGCGGTGCGATTTGGAAGCTACCTATTAAGCGTACTATAAATTTACATATCTATTCATTTAATTAGGTACCCTAAAGGCCCTAGAAGGCGTTACATAGGGGCGGGGAGTGGGGTGGAGGGGAGCGGGTCAACACGATATCCCTGTGTCATTAATAGAAACACGTGAACAAAAGAAAAAAAAACGATTTTGAAATGTGTAAAAGGCGAACACCGTGGTATAAAGGAAGTTTAACAACATATTCAGAGCGTTCTTCATTATTAAAGCAGGCGCAACGAGAGAAATATTACACAGTTCAAAGTGCGCATAAATAACAGAAACACAAAACAAAAGAAAAACACTGATACGAGCTCGCAAATGGCAAATACAGTATTATAATATGAAGGTTGAGTGACACATCCAAATGTACACGAGCAAAAACAGCAAGTAAAAATGAGAGACATTATGCAATTATAAGAAACGCATAAGCATAAACAAACAGCCGTTATCCGTGGAGAAGGCGCTCCAAAATTTACTTTTCAAAAATAGCCGCTTCAGTGCAAGTGACAATATTTTCTGGTGACGCGTTCCACTCGTATATTGATTGCACTAGAAATGAACATGATATTTAAGAGTCCGAGCAAATAAAGGTTGCTCTTTATGTTCATGACCCCGCCTGGACGAAATGTGGTGTGTTGGATTAATGCGTTTAGTTGGAAAGGTTTCCGCGTAACACGTATAAAGAACGAAAGAATGTTAAGCGGGAATATTTGCGGCGAGTGTTAAGATGCGACTTGTTAACAATGATAAGCGCACATTGGATGAAAATGAGGAAAGCATAAATATTACCGCCCTATTCTATACTGACTCGATGCGGTTCTGTAAAAGAAACAGTACTTGGATGCCATATTATCGGTGCACATTCTAACAAAGACCCGATAAGAGATGCGTAAGCGTGAAGTTTCGTTTCTGGGTTAGCAGGATGCCAAGCGAGGTTTGATTATTCCTAATTTTTTAAACGCCTTCTTTGTTATGTACGCTATGTGTGTATGCCAAGTTAGATACGTAATGCAATAGCCGCCCATTGGTTGGCAAAACATTTATTGAGAGTTCTGCAGACTGATGAATAGGTCTCAGGACTCCCACGTCGGGACGTCCAGGTCTTGTATGTATGTATGTATGTATGTATGTATGTATGTATGTATGTATGTATGTATGTATGTATGTATGTATGTATGTATGTATGTATGTATGTATGTATGTATGTATGTATGTATGTATGTATGTATGTATGTATGTATGTATGTATGTATGTATGTATGTATGTATGTATGTATGTATGTATGTATGTATGTATGTATGTATGTATGTATGTATGTATGTATGTATGCGTGCGCGTGCGCGTGCGCGTGCGCGTGTGCGTGTGTGTGTGTGTGTGTGTGTGTGTGTGTGTGTGTGTGTGTGTGTGTGTGTGTGTGTGGCCGCTTCGCGGGCCCGCTGGATGGCCCAGATTTGGTCATCGAGCGTAGAGCTGTGCAGGGCATCGGCCCACCTCGCCGAGAGAACATCGGGATTAGTGCCCTTAGTCTTTGCCTCACATTCCCAGAGCATGTGTTTTTGTGTAGCAGGTTCTAAGCCGCAGACCTTGCAGCTGCTATCGTGATAGATCTCAGAGAAGAACGTATGATATGCTGGCGGGTTTGGATAAGTATCAGTCTGTAGCTGCCGCCAGGTGGTTGCTTGGGCTCTGCATAACTTGTTAGGCGGAGGGAAACTTCGTCGCGTCAGATAGAAAGCGTTAGTTAGTTCATTGTAGCTGGTTAGCCTGTCCTTGTCTGCGTAAACCTCGAGGGCTGCTCCGTGACGGTCAGTTATGTCTCGTGCAGCGGAGTGTATCATCATCAGCCTGGTTACGCCCACTGCAGGGCAAAGGCCTCTCCCATACTTCTCCAACAACCCCAGTCATGTACTAATTGCGGCCATGTCGTCCCTGCAAATTTCTTAATCTCATCCGCCCACCTAACTTTCTGCCGCCCCCTGCTACGCTTCCCTTCCCTTGGAATCCAGTCCGTAACCCTTAATGACCATCGGTTATCTTCCCTCCTCATTACATGTCCTGCCCATGCCCATTTCTTTTTCTTGATTTCAACTAAGATGTCATTAACTCGCGTTTGTTCCCTCACCCAATCTGCTCTTTTCTTATCCCTTAACGTTACACCCATCATTCTTCTTTCCATAGCTCGTTGCGTCGTCCTCAATTTGAGTAGAACCCTTTTCGTAAGCCTCCAGGTTTCTGCCCCGTAGGTGAGTACTGGTAAGACACAGCTATTATACACTTTTCTTTTGAGGGATAATGGCAACCTGCTGTTCATGATCTGAGAATGCCTGCCAAACGCATGCCTGCCAAACGCCTGCCAAACGCGGAGTGTATACCGTCTCGTTAAGGTTGGGACGTTTAGGACGCACTGCGCCCTTGTGGGCGGGGAGCCAGATCACGGTGATCGGGGTTTCCCGAGCTCGAGTTGTACTTTGGAGAGTCCTGAAAGCTTCCGGTGATGATGATGATTTGGGATTTTTATGGCGCAGCAGCCGTGCAACCTGCGGCGAAAGTCTTCCCTTGGCGCAATTTCGGACTGCTGTGCGCGAGTCGCTCAGGATAACTTGGGTTTCTATCTCAGCCATAGCAGGGGCAATGGCCACTTCCCCGGTCGTTTTGGGTTGTGTGGTCTTGATACTGGCTGTGTGCGTAGCTTTGCCGTCGGTGTTGACGACTGTCGCTGCGAATCGTCGGCCATCCGCGTAGCCAGCTAGCTGCGTCTGAGAACCTTGCCTCTTTGCCGTTGTGATATTTCCGTAGCAGTGTTATGGCCCCTGATCTTTCTGCGTCCCTGGTTGTAAGATCGATACATGTTCTCTGGTATCGGGGCTACTAGGATCTTGTATCATATCTATCCTCGCATATCGACTTTGTCGCCGTGCTGACAGTAGTACGTGATGTTTAGCGTTTGTAAAATGTGTCTTAATTCCTGCTATTGGTGGAGAGGCTTTCGAGGTCCGAGATCATCTGTGCTTCTGCCATCTCATCTAAGGTATTGTGTAATCCAAGCTGTCGTATAGCTTCTCAATGCTGGTGGCTGTGGGCAGTCCGAGCGCAATCTTGTATGCCCTACGGATGATTATATTGATCTTAACCCTCTCGAATCTGTACCACTTGAGCGTAGCTGCCACGTATGCAATATCGCAAATGATGAAGGAGTGGATCAGCATAATAAGGCTGTCTTCCCTCATGCCACTCCTCTTGCGAGTGACTCGTTTAAGGAGTCTGACAGCGTTTGTAGCCTTATGCATAAGTCTTTTAACGTGCTGTCCGCTGACCCCGTTTTTTTTTTTCGATCGGCAGGCCAAGGACTCGAATGTGATCGACAGTGGGGATAGTCCCTCCATTACTCGTGCTGAGCTTAATTTCTTCATACTCTCTCTCTCTCTCTCTCTCTCTCTCTCTCTCTGGCATAGCCCTTGGGTGGTCTCCCCTTGAGCGCGGGTCGATATAGTAATAATTCTGATTTCTTTGGCGAGCATCACAAGCAGGTGTCAGCAGACAACAATTCCTCCGCTGTTGACAGCTTCCTGCAGTGATGTTTCGAGCTGTCCGTCGCTGCCACAAACGGACCAGGTCGTGAAGTCGTCTGCATCTATTGTATAAGTGATGTTTTCCACTTCTTGTAATACCTTAGCAAGACCAATCATGATTAAGTTAAAATTGTCGGTGAGATGACGCCCATGTATTTGAAACTTTTCACCCTCTCTATAACTGTTCTTTATTGTGTAAGCGCTTAGATGAGTATTAGCAAGTATAGAAAATAACACAAGCTTTGTTTTTTCTACGTTAATCTCCATGTGCCACACCTTACACCCATGGTTGAGTTGCGCTAGGTCCACTTGTAAGGTAGTGACGTCCTCGAGAGTTAATACCTGCCTGTAGATGACGCAGACGTCCGCAAAAAGGCTCGTTTTAGAACATATTCGCTATATCATTAATGAAAATGAGAAAAAAAGCAATGGTCCTAGAGCCGACTCCTGTGGTACTCCTAAGATTACATGCGTGCTTCCAGATATATGTTCCTTAATGACAACTCGTTGATATTGTCACGTAGTAGTGACGGTGAATAATACAGCGGCGAATCTGTGAATGACGAAACTATAACCTTTTATTGGGCGAACTTGTGCCCGCAAAAACAAGTTACACACAAAGCACAGCGATAGCGGCGAACACGGTCGGCGATCGTCAAAAATCTGATCTGCCGGTCAAGTGCGTCGGTTTTTATGCACGAGCCATCGAACGTTCCAGGGTAAGCGCTGGTTTCCGCGTGTCCTCCAAAAAGTTCTACACCGTTCGCATCGCGCATACATGTAATCAGATGACCCGAGGTTCGGTTACAACAGGCAGTGGATAGAACCATCGATAACATTCCAGAAACTTCCGCAGGCGCGTCCTATACGCTCAGCGATAACTTTTGTTAGACGGTGAAAAGCGCTCACCGGAAAAGGATAAACAAGTCAACGTGACAATATCGATTAGTCAAGAATTCGGCAAAACAGCGGGTTGTGTCAGAATCTAATTCTAGGCTATCGACTTACTTGGCTAGTCGGTTATGTGCGACGCGGTCAAGAGCTTCTCTAAAATTAATGAATATTGCGTCTGTGTATTTTTGCTCATGTATGCAGTCATGAAGGTCAACAAATATATAGTTCGAAAAATTGTGCTTGACAGAATTTTTTTTTATGCCTGACTGTCTAAAAGCAAATTCGTCATCATTACCACCGTCTTCATTAGACTATCGATCTTTATGTCCACTGCAGGACGAAGGCATCTCCC
Organism: Dermacentor variabilis; assembly: GCF_050947875.1. Taxonomy (NCBI): domain Eukaryota; kingdom Metazoa; phylum Arthropoda; class Arachnida; order Ixodida; family Ixodidae; genus Dermacentor; species Dermacentor variabilis. Next base: position 130,669,198 of record NC_134576.1, read on the forward strand.
ACCGATCTACGTTACCCTTGTCCTATGCTAGCTGATTCCTAAAGCTAAATTATGGAGTTTTGCGCGCACAAACCACGATCTGATTATAAGGCACGCCGTAGTGAGGGATTCCGAAATAATTTGGACCACCTGGGGTTCTTTAACGCGCGCCTAAATTAATGTAGACGGGTGTTCTTGCATATCGCCCCCATGGAAATGTGGCCGCCATGGCCGGGATTCGATCCCGCGACTTCGTGCTTAGCAGCCCATTACCATCGGCACTAAGCAACCACAATGTAAAATAATTTGCACCCTTAAAAGTGAAAATAGGTGTAAATGACACATTTACACCCTTTTCCATTTTCGAGAATGTAAATTATTTTACAGTGCATGGCGGGTCTGATTCCAAAAGTGAATTATTCGTATCTAAGTGAGTCATAATGTGCGATAAGAGAACGTGTTCTAACCATTTGCTGCATGTATAGGTCAGTGATGTAGGCCGGTAATTGTTGGGGCTTGTGCTATTGCCGGATTCGAATAGTAGGAATGTGCATACGCCATTTTCCAGTCACCGGCAATGCTCCCACTGTCCAAGGGCTCGCTGAAGTATCAGCGACAGTGGAATGGATGAAACGTGATCCGTCATTTTCAGAAGGTTTTTGTTGATTCTGTCAGGACCAGGGGCCCGAATTAAGCGCCAGCCGCTCACTAACACGGACTACGCCTGGTACGCTTACACCTGCATACCTGTAAATATGGGACAAAGAGCTGAATTTGAGCTAATTCCACCTTCCAAGTGAGTGTGTCTGTGCGCAGAGTCTTATTTCCTTTTTGCATTCAGAAAAAGCAATATGATCGTTCAGAAAGTAAAGTCAATAAATCAGATAAAGCGTAATAATAAACGAAGCCAGGAGTGCGAAGATTAAACAAGTCCTTCCAGTGGGCATCGTTCCCATGGCATCCGAGGTATAGTAGCATCAGAGACCCCTCTACTAATTTCAGGAGAAAACTGTATGCGTGTGAGCCCTTCAAATCGACGGACACAAGTGGTCCAGTTGTTAGCTGACAGCTGCAACAAAATTTAACTTCAGCTCAGTTTGTTTAAGGAAAACGAATAGCAGCCACATGTCAACAAAAGTATAGTTTCGGCGACGTCGTAAGGGTAACGACGACGCAGTTTTTTTTTTTTTTAATTCTCAGCGTTCAGAGGTGCGGGGGTAGCGGGATGGGCGCGGGGTTGAATTTTGCTGGCCACCCCGGAGCGGTCAGCCGCAGAACTACAAGGTAGGGCAGATGTGACGTCAAGCCCATAATCGCACGCGGAGCGATATGCGTTGTCCGAACTTTTGTTCTTTTTGTGCTGTAACATATGTGAAAACGTAGTGAAAGCGTAGCCGTGCGCAGCGTAGCCTCCTCGTATCACGATGTAATGCAAGACGCATGCACAGCGGTGCCCACCGTATTTTCCTCGTGCCATAAAATCCTTAAAATGGCGGATGCAGCGCGATGAAACTGCGCACGCATGCAGGCAGCGTTTCACGCAGGCACGTATATGTTCGGCGTAAACCAACTATCCGGATTTTTTTTTCGCTCTATTAAAAAATAAAAAGCCTTCTCCTGCCTGTTGTAAAGAGATCGCAATAAACAGGCGGTTCACTGATCCTCGACCAGACGCGTACGTTCGTACGTCGCTTCTATGAGCCGACAGCTGACGTAACATGCGTTCGAACGGACGAACGGGCACAACCGGTGCTATAGGCCAGCTGTAGCTTCCTCTTTAGTACGTGCCACGTTATCTTTGTGGAAATGAGAATCAAAAGTGGTTGAACCAACGAGTGGATCGTCGCAGCAAACGCGCACGATCTCAAACCCCAGTCGCCATCTGTTTGCGTTGACCCCAATTGTCGTCTGTTGAAATCGACGCCATGCAGACGCGATCGCCCGCGCAGGAACTGCAGGTAGTTGACTCGTTCGAACGTGGCCTGACGGTTGAAGCGTCGGACTGCTGTGCTGGGAGAACGAGTTTTCGATCCCACCACCTGAGACGCAATTCAACATTTTAAACTGTTATAGCCATTCGAAAGATCGACAGCAGCAGCACACAGCAGTCACGGTGCTCTATACCTGAATACGTGTAAAAGGAGAATTCGTTTTTCTCGGCAACCACTGCACCAAATTTGACGAGGTTTGTTGCATCTAAAAGAATAAAAAACTTGAAATCTAGTGACTGTTGGTTTCGAATTTTTTATCTAGGTCGTCAATTCTTTAGTAGAATTGGAAAAAAATCGCAAACTTTCGGAAACTGTCACTATCAAGTTTACAACTCTCTAACTAAGCAATGAAGAAAGGTATCACGATTATGTTGATTGCATGTAATAGTACATTTAAAGCGGACAAAATGACTACGTTACACAAGAATCTTAAAAAAACAGCTATACTAAAATACATCTTTTGCAGAACCCGTGTACATATCGTAATGATTTCATGTAAGATGCAAATTGACATACCAAATTGGTCCGCTTTAGATGATCTAATGTATGCCGTTTACAGAACCGCGATATCTGTTCCTGATGCAGAGCTATTAATTTGTAAAGTCTGTGCTTCTATTTTTTTTTTCAAACTATTGAATTATGTTAAAATTCATTTCACAAAATTCAGGCCCTAAGTCGAAATTTCGCTGCCAACAGTGACTAGAATTAACCTTTTTCTCTCAAACGTAACAAATTTCATTAAAATCGGTCCAGGGGTTATCTCAGAAAAAGCGTTTCTGCGTTTCACATGCATTTTAATAGGCCGCGTCAGAGTTGTGCCCGAGCTAACGCTTCCACTTAAATATTACGTGTCCGATGGTGGGATTCGTTCCAGGGTTATACCTAGCCCATAAAGCCACAGACGCAAGCTTGGCACGAAAGAATAACAACTCTGCCAGTCCTTCCATAGCGCAAGCTATAGCGCTTTCAGAATCTGCGCCTGTGCAGAGAGAGAGAGAGAGAAAACAAGGGTAGGAGAGGCAGGGAGGTCAACCAGAACAGCATCCGGTTTGCTACCCTGCACTGGGGGTGGGGGAAAGGGGAATAGAAAGAGGAACAAAGGGAAAGAGTAAACACTGAGTACGTGTGGGAGGGACACCATACACAGTTAAGGACACTATAAACGGTCTCTTAAGGCCGTGCACTTCAAGTACTGCATTGCCTGTGCAGAGCCGCTACAATCTACAGGTGCTGCTGGCGCTGCGTCGCATGCATAGCTGAAAGTCACTTACGAAAGTGAGGCTTCGCCAGTTTGCGTCGTCCTTCTCGTTGGCAGCTATCCCTTGGTGATGCTACGTGCTATTACACCGGCCTTACGGGATCGGTCCATGTTGGCGACAGAAAGGACGCTCCCGGTGTTGCGTTTCTTCGTGTAACACGATAGTACACGCACGACGAAAGCTAGCAATTCGCACGTTTGCAATGAAGTTCGGGCACAGCCGCGCGCCGTTCGCTGTCACGCATGCGCTGAACTGCGAGGCGCAGTCACACAAAATAAGGATGACTGGATTAGACAAGAACATAACACAGATACAAGCACAACATATATATATATATATATATATATATATAACGTGGGAAGACGTGGGATCGAACGATCCCACGTCTTCCGCATTATAGCGTAATGCGAAGACGTGGGATCGCTCCCCACCGGCGGCAAGTTGCTTTTTCATCCACTTTCATTGCAAATAATTTATCCTTTCCTTAAATCAATTAAAGTACATGTAATTTCTCCTGTGTTTTCCTTGGTGTCCTTGTTTGTTGGCTTATTCTCATGATAACATTATTGAAAATAGGGCCTCTAGGTTAACCTCCTCTCTTCTCGTTCTATATATATATATATATATATATATATATATATATATGTGTGTGTGTGTGTGTGTGTGTGCGTGTGTGTGTGTACGTGTGCTAATCTCCAGTTTCCCGCCCACCATGTCGAAACTCTTTCCTTTTCTTATTGCGCGTCGTTCTGCGTTGCACAGGGAGTCGGCTCATGATGAGGACGGACACGTTCAACCCAGTTCCTAACATTAGACGGCGGATACTGAGCGCTGGTTAGGGCGTTCGGCTTGAAAACGAACAAGTGCCAGTTCCGTTCCCCAGGCCATCACTCAAATTTATGTTGGTCTGACAACCGTATATATATATATATTAACGGAAGAGGGAACACTTACTGATTCTTAATGCTGGCTAGGTATCTGACGACTAAACCCCGGCAAGCTAGGAAAGCAAAATCTTTTGACCACTGCATCACGACCGTTCATTCACTCAGCTCCCCGTAGTCGTCAAAAGATGCCGGCCACCTGTTATACAATCGCAGCGAATTCTGCTCTACAAAGCCCACGAGCACGCGCATACAAAGCACACGAGCACGATCAGTGTTTTCGCGTTGTTGTACAACGTTCCTCCTCGTTCCTGCGGGGAGACCGGCGCCAACGCCGTATACCCTTGCATGAGCCGCGAGGACCGCTTCCTGTATACTGGCGCCCAAGGAGTCTCGCCGCGGGCGCCTACCGCCGGTCCGTTCTAGAAGACCCCACCGCGAAGACGCCGGACACACGAATCGGGGGGAGGTCGGCGGCGCTATGCCGAACGCACACGCATCTTCGTAGGTGGCAGCCAACAAATTGTGCACCGCGACTGCGCGGCCAGCCAAACATGGGTCACCCGCAGAGCGCGCGTTGCAAGTCAAAGGCACCACCGCGGCATGCCCGTGCACGCGGTAGCCCAGAAATCTCGCGCGCGCTCGCATTGGCTCCGGCGTCGGGAATCGCAGTCCCAAAGGCTTGTTGCGCCATCCATCAAGTCATTGGGGCTGTCCGATCGCACTGCACTGGAAAGGCAGAGCGAGCTAGCAATGCGTGTAGCACATGTGTGTGTGTGTGCGCGCGCGCGAATCGGGCCCGTTGCATTCCGCACCACAGGCCAGTGTGCAAACCGGCAATTACGGGCCGATTCCGAGGAAGCCGAGAGAATCTATACTGAGCTCGCGCGAACGACACCGAGCTCGCCGAGGTCCGGCAAAGTGCCCGCCCGTAGTTTGCGATATCGGCCGGGCGCCAGCAGCTGCTGCCCCCTGGATGTTCTTATGTTCTTTTCGCGGAAACGGCTGCTGCTGCTTTTCTGCAGACGTTTTGCAAGGAAGCGCGTTACAACGACGCCGACTCTGACTCGATGAGAAAACAAACAGGAAAGGGTGCCGGCGAAGGGGGACGCCGGCCCGCGTGTACATGGGACTCGGCGACCGCGCGGCGGCAGTTGGCGAAAATTACAACCGAATATCGCGCACATCGGCTCCGCTGCTACCGAGCTGTGCCGAGACCAAGGAGAAGCTGCGGAGTAGTGCCACACCTTGGTTGCAGTTGAGTGTCGCTGTGAGGCTGGCGCGCGCGCGGTAGCTTGGGTGGGCGCACCGCTGTACGGGGCCGCGAGGTCGCCGCAGCGGCCGTCGTCGCACGCTCAGACATTCACGCGTGGGGCAATTATCGCGAGAATTCGGTGAGACGGCGACCGAAGGGAGCCTCCCTCCCCTGGCGCGGACGCCGATCTCCTTGTCGTTACTCCAACGTACTGAAGAAATTGAGAACACCTGACGATGGTTGCTCAGTGATCACTGTTTCCCCACTTACGGTTGTTGACGAGCCTTCACGACCGCTTTTGCATGGTGCACTGTCGGGAGAAGAGCATTGTTGTCTATGCATACGGCACATGTAACAAGTTCCGTAACATAGAGCCTAGCGGGTGGAGGAAACTTTCAGTTGCACATTCCGCGATTTTGTTTCAGTAAATTCACTGTTGATTTTATGGCACACGTGTCCAGCTTGTCTGGCCTGACTGGGCACCGGTGTGCTATAAAGAAGGAGCTCCTCGCAATCGCGCAGTCACGGACAGAGCTGGGTTGGACGCATCAGGCTAAAGCAAACGCCAATGCAGATGCTGTTATCGTTCAAAATGTGACATTTTCGTGGCTTCACTGAGCCTCTTCTATTATCAATCCCTGGCAGTCCGGGACTGCTTGGGACTGATGTGCCACATTCGATTTTGTTTGGACACATTTGGAAGTTCCGTCCACCATGTCTGAGAGTTGCCAGAATTGAAATCGCTTTTCGCGGACCGGAAGCCGTGAGCTGTCCTCGGGCTGTCGGATCTGTCATCAGATTTTTGCTCGGACCAGCGCAAACAGCTAGCAGCCGACAGTTGTCTCAAAAAGATGCGCGTGCGGTGTTGGCCGCCATGTTGTGAAAGATTCCATGTGCTTCTGCGTACTTTGCGCGTTCCAGACGGCAAATAATGTGCCCTCAGCTGTCGCGTCTGTTGCATCGGTGCTGTGTGCCATCATGCGAGCTTTAAGTGAGCCGTGAAAATGCTGCAGCTTTAGTCTTCGTGTTTCTTTAAGAAACAAGCACAGCGATCAAGCACACTATTTGCGTTTCTTGAGGCGTTCCACTAAATCTGACATGCTCATTGTTATATGCGTAGTAAACAGGCGGATTTCGCTTTTCAGGTGAGTGAAGATGGTGTGCGGGGAAGCGAATCATATCGCATGTGGCTATTTCACGCTGGTAGCTGGGTTTTGTACACAATCGTGGCTTCGCCGATCATCCCTTCTGCTGCCAAGTTCAAGCGTTTGCGTTTTGACGTGCAGGATTAGAAGGTTGCGTACACGCGCGCTGTTCTAAATACCCGTCGGGCGTTTCGTTGACGGTCTCACGAGCTTTGGGGATGTCGGCGGGCGCTATCTGCGTGAAGAGCGTGAGGTGGCAAGATCGCGATTTTGCTTACGTACACGTTGGAATTCCGCTTAAGTTTTGCAGGCAATGAGCTAGCTTAATTACAGTGGTTAAGTGGTATGAAGAGCTAGAGCACGACGTACATTAACTGCGCTTTGCGAGCGTCGTTCTATGCGTTCAGGCTGCGATTACATTACGCAAACGTTATGGTTGTGTCAGTGACGTGGCCTCCGAAGCAGCACCGCGTCGGAGGCCACAATAATGAATCCGCTGAGAAGTGGTGGTATCTACGAGTAGCTGTACGAGCAGACGAAGGCAGCCGGGAGAATGACTACCGGTGACGGTGCTTTCCAGTGAAACCTCGGACAGCCGACAGCTGGATCACGTGACTTTGACGTGTCCTTCTGCCAGGGCCACTCATACCGGACGCCGCGGAAAGTTTGCAGGCAGTCCGGGACTGCATAATCGATGAAGCCCACTGCCGGATGGTGTCGGCATAGTTGCATCGTAGCCTCCGAGATCGCGCGTGATCTTGGACGCCGTAGTTTCACACACAAACTGCCGTGGTGCCTCCTGGCATGCGCTGTATTCTGATAGAAATCACTGCACAGGGAAGACAGGCATTGACACATTATCAAGCATGCGCGTCCTCTACATATACGTGCGCTAACCGCAACTATCGCTTTATAACAGCCGCCTTTATGCAGCGCAGAATGGTGGAGATCGAGGATTGCACTGCACAGCATGCCTGCCGTATGCTCGCGCCGTCGATCCTCCTGTCACGTGTCTTCCTACGTCACACCTCTCCGCTGCTCGTCGTTAACCGGTCTGTCGCTTGAAGCCCGCCAGTTTCTTCGCCGGAGACATACCTTCCTACATCGCCGAAGGCCCAGTTGCGATCGTTATAATGCCATCGCAATAAAACCATCGCGAGGATCCCTATAGTGCTCTGGAGTGCATGCCCCCCCCCCGAGCTTCTTAAGCAGTGCTTCCGGGATCCGTCCGTAATTCAAACCCAGGTGCAACAGCGATGATCCAGTTTTAACCTGCATTATAGTGTCATACTAAAATTGACTACACCGCCATTAGC